>NC_081799.1:21128643-21728643 GCF_963082965.1 Carassius carassius
CAAATAAACCAAAATGAGCAAACATCTATCACACAAACAATCAAAACCATCTACAATGATCCAAAATAAACCAATGATGGACAGATGGAGGCAACACAATGGTTGATAAGGCACAGCCCCTTCATAAGGTGCATCATTAGTGAATCTATCTAAAGGACAGAGCAGCATGCACACGATGGAGGTGATTACCCTCTCCTCTGCCTTCTCTGGGCTGATTTGGGATTGAGGTGCTGGCTGCTGGACAGTGGGCGGCACTGCTGCAGGCTCAGCCTGTGCTGGAGGCGGGGCCCCAGGCGGCTGAGTGACACTGGGCTGGATGGGCACCGGCTGCTGCAGAGCCACAGATGCCTGCTTACGACGGGCGCTCCGTGCAGGCGCGGTGGGTGGGGCGGGGCTAGATGGAGGAGGAGTGGCTACAGCTTTCTGAGGGGCGGGGCTGACAGCTGCAACTGGAACTGCTACTGCAGGCACAGCTGTGATGGGGATGGGCTGCACGGGCTGTCACACAGACAACCATACTATGATGTGAACCATAAATGTGACCTTTACCTATCACTGTTACTTTAGTTTAATAAATGCAATCTACAGGGTGGAACAGAAATGTAATTCAAATAAAGTGACACCCAGACTTGAAAAAAGATTTGTATCTCTCACAATCAATAAGTGAGTTTGAGGTGGGGCTATCTGTGCCTCCTACCAACTGGAAATCAGTAATCTTTGAAATAACACAATCTGTTATGGAATTAAATTTAATTAAGTTAAATTAGAACAGCGTTACACTGCTTTTATAACATTTTATCTTCCTTATCCAAAATTCTTTTTATTATCCTAAAATTCCTGCTCTGTAATAGACTATAAAATTAAAAAGAGCTGAGCATTGTAGGTTTTGATTAGTGCAGTGAGGTACAAACAAAGTAAAGAGACTCACCGTTTTCTGCTGAGGGGCCGGAGATGCCTGGGCTTTCTGAGACTGTAGCGCTGCAGCCGGCTGAGCCAAGTTCAAGCTGACAGCTAAGAAACATACAGAAAACAATGGTGCAATTTTTATAATTTTTTTATGTTGAATGAATATTAATATCTCAGAGAAATCAGTCAAACTTAAGGCAGACAATAAAAAAAACTATTAGGGGTGTCACTAACAATTATTTTCACAAACAAGTAATTGGTTGATTATTCTGAAGATTAATTGCGTTTTAATCAGATTAATCAGTTTTTCTTTTAATATAATTAATACAAATATATCTAAACGAACAATCGCCTTTAAAATAACTCAAAATGCATATATAATAGCAATGAGGCTATACTAATTGGTTCAAATAAAGTATCAAAAGAAAAATAAATTGTTAAAATACATAATGTATTATAAACAATAGAACTAAAGTAATTTATGCATTATAACAATTGCCTGCAGAGGGCTCCTGATGGCCTGACGATTATACTTTACTGCGCAATCTAATCCTAGTTTAATATTGTCTAAACCTTTAATTTAAATTTTCCCTTAACTTTAGATTTGGCCTTTACTTCTCAACAAAAATTTGAGGGAATGAGTTTTTCTCTTGAAATTGCGATGAACAGTTAGCATATCGAGAAAGACATTGATGTATTCTCCTGTGTTGTGTAGGTTTAAAAGTATTTACCATACAAATCTGATGAAATGGTGCACGCTGACTTCCCAGATGTGTTTTATAATAAACCCAACTCTGCAATATGCAGAGATGGAGTTCGAGATGCTCCACACATGTAGATGATAACAGTTCGTGCGGAGCAGCATTTACTGTAAACTAGGACTGCAACAATGCAATATTTACATCTATCTAATATTTCAAATAAGAATTTAATATTAACTATAAATCTGTGAATAACATGTTCATAATGGTAAGACCTACATTTATTACACAAGTTCAGAAACAAACAAAAAAGCTATTACATTTCAGTTCTGCTATTGGTTCAGAGGTGGCATACTGTAGCTGTAAGTGTATTTTATGCTCACATACATGTAGCTGTTGAAGAACAGTTCATTATATTGGTACCTATCGGCTGGGCGGCCCCAGCGGGCAGGTTAGCTCTCTTGCGTGGGGTCAGGGCAGCAGGCTGGATGGGCAAGATGCCCCCTAGTGCCTGGGACTGGGATTGTGCTGCTTTGGGCCGCTGGCGTGGGGTGATGGATGTTTCAGTGGTGGGAATGGGGTCTGTAAGTCTATGGGACAAAACATGGAGACACAAATTTCAGGTTAAATTTACCAACCACAGAGGACTATGGAGTCTCTGAACAAATACCTCGCCTTGGTCTGGCCTTGGCTCTTCTTTGCGGCTGCTTCGCTCGCTCGGATTGGCTCAGGAAGTTTAGCAGGAATGGGAGAATTCTGGGGGGACATATTTCAGATTAGTCTTGTTGTTATGATTTCAGGCATTCCTACAGGCTGACACACACAAGCACCCAATCCAGCAACTGATCCCTGAAGTAAAAGCACTGACCCAACAACAGGCTGAGAGTGACCGCAGAGGAGAGGAAGGAAAAAAGACTAACCTTAAGGTTTTGGACAGGGCAGTCCCGTCTGGCCAGTTTGAAAGCAAAGTAGGACACCTGATAAATGTCAGGCCTCTTATCAGGGTCAGGTTCCAGCATGTACCCTGACAAAATCACCACCACAGAGAGAAGGAAAGAGGAGGGAGAGCAGGAGAAACAGAGACTGAGTGTCACCATGTGACCGACAGAAGAAGAGCAGAGCAGATGATCGGCATTTAGTGTTTAGAGTGTTTATTGATATAAGGAAGTTGAATGAATAGTTCATCCAAAAATGAGTCTTAATTGCTCACAGGATCCGAATACACATACAGACAAGCCACAGGAGGGGTGGAATGTTGATCAGTACTTGCTTGGGATGGGTGTCACCACGCGTCTCAACCAATGAGAGCAATTGAGGTGGGCCTAAGACTGCAGCAGTGCTCACGACTTCATAATTTGTAAAACAGGAAGTTTACGAAAGCACGTGAAGACAGCAGAGAAACGCTCTTGCTCAGCACAATGGCGTGAATCATTTTGTTAACCGTGTGGTTTATTATTTTAAGTAATTTGGGACAATCGTGCTGCACATATCAGAAGTTCCAAACTCCGGTGCGGTTAACGCTCACACTCACTGATCTATATATAACTGAATCACACTCTGAGTCTAAACGAACCATGCCTGTGCGTGGAACGGAGTGATCACACTAGTCCAGTGGTTCTCAAACCTGTCCTGGAGCACCCCTTGCCCTGAACCTTTTGTATGTCTCCCTCAATTATCACAACTGATTCAACTCATTAGTGGAGACTGCAAGACCTGAAGTGGGTGTGTCAGATATAGGGAGACATACAAACCGTGCAGTGCTGGGGGTACTCCATTGAGAGGTTTGAGAACCTCTGCACTATTCAAAGCGAACTGGGCTTTGGGGGTCAGACGCGCTCGGGCATGGTTAAGATTGCCTAGTGTGGGTACACCCTTATTCTCCCTCATCCCACACACGAGTCTCTAGCCGCCTGCAACCGCACTCGCTGCACACTGCACTCAATACTGATTTATATTTTACTGTTCCTAACATAAAGCTACTTCATATCTTCAGAAGTCTGTAAATATAGCATACAACTCACTCACTTTTACAGTGATTGCTTTGACATTTTAGATCTAATTTCCTAATGAGTCACATTTGCTTTCATTAATGACGAGGATTTTCAAAGATTAAAATTTTGTGGACAATGGAGGAAAGAAATTACAATGAGTAATTACTACTAAAAATGTCACTTCTGGCTGAACTATAACTTTCAAATGAGACCCACAGCCATACTGAGCCAGTGGTGAGACAGAGACAGAAACCTAGTGCGGCCGGGACATGAGCAGAGAGAGGCAAATACTTACGGATGAGACGGTGCATGTCCTGGGAGTACCGAGAATTGTCTGGAATAGTGAAGTTGCCATCACAGATGGCCACCTGACTCTCGCCAAAGGGCAATGTGAAAAAACAGAGTTTATAAAGCAGACAGCCCAATGCCTGAAAGAAAGGGGGGGAAAGTCATTACACAGTATGGGGGAAAAGACTTTTGATTTATAATATAATAACTTTAAATAAAGATAATGAAACATTACTTCCAACTTTTATATATTTATAACATCCAAATGTACAAAAATAAAGCATCAAGTACTATCCCTTTCACATAAATCTGAGCTTCTGTTCTAACGAACCACAGCATTTACATTTAATCATTTAGCAGACGCTTTTATCCAAAGTGACTTACTGTACAATAGAGGAGAACAACAGAAGCAATCAGATGAATGAGAGAGTAACAGTATACAAGTGCTGTGACAAGTCTCAGTTAGTTTAGTACAATACACATTTTTAGTTGTTTTTGTTTGTTGTTTTTTTTTAAATGGAATAGAATGGAAACAGAATTGAATAAGTAACTGCTAGTATTAGCTCAGGTGCTGGCGACAAAGATGTGCCTTTAGAGATCTTTTTTTGAAAATGGCCAAAAAGACTCAGCTGTTTGAATTGAGATAGGGAGGTCTGACATTTTGTCAGTCACCTGGCTTCTATTTACACTGCGCATCCATTCCTCACCAACTGTGTAAAACCTCATTGGTACATACAATATAATACCAAAAGTTGACACCACACTTGTTAAATTCAAAGTCTGGTCAATCTGTAATTTGTTGTGAAACGCTGACATAAATACAACCAGTAACCTAGTATCCATTCAGGTGTTGATTTAGGCATGGAAGATTGATTCAAAACTGGGATGATAAAGCCACTGAATGGCTGAATGATTTTATATCTTTGATATTTTTAATTACCCAGATGTCTGCTTTAGTGGTGATGATTTTGCCGTTGTACAGATTCACCATTTCAGGAGCACGATACGACAGTGTTGTGTACCTAAACAAAACAGACATTTTTATAAAACAATGTATTATAAGTAGTGTTATTAAAAAAAATAAAAGCATGATATATGTGTGACCATAAATTGTTCACTTTATTTATTTATAAAAAAAAAAATTAATTAATGAAAGTATAATGTCATAAATATTGGAAATTGGAAAAGTTGCTGCTTAAGTTTTTATAATAGCAATTTGCATATACTCCAGAATGTTTTGAAGAGTGATCAGATGAATTGCATAGTCCTTCTTTGCCATGAAAACTAACTTAATCCCAAAAAAACCTTTCCACTGCATTTCATTGCTGTCATTAAAGAACCTGCTGAGATCATTTCAGTAATCGTCTTATTAACTCAGGTGAGAATGTTGACGAGCACAAGGCTGGAGATCATTATGTCAGGCTGATTGGGTTAGACTTGACATGTTAAAAGGAGGGTGATGCTTGAAATTATTGTTCTTTCATTGACTACGTTTACATGCTGTTAAAATTCGGGTTATGGTCGGGTTAAGGTCACTATTTGGGTTTCTGAAACATTCGGGATAACCCGTTTACATGCGTGAGCAGAGAGAGTTACTCCTGTATGCATGGAATGTGTAATCAGTCGCCAATCCCGATGTAAACGGCGACGTACGGTTAGCGTCTAGACGTACGGACAACAAGACGCAATATGCGTCATTTCCGATTCTTCTTCCTGTATCCAAAGACAACAACAACAACAGCAGCAGCAGCAGCAGGCGGATAATGAATAGTTTGGGGCAGATAGCGATAGTCTTTGTTTGCACTTTGGCGCTGGTACTGATCCACCAGCAGCACTTGACAGTTCTGTGCCTCTATACTGCATGCGGGGTTTTTTTATGCGCCGTCTCTACTCAAAAGACCAAGATTCCTTGTGAATGGAACATGCGCAGAACACACATTTTGATGGGGATATGCCGAAACGCGTTTACAAGACCAAATATTCAGGTTAGAAAAGGGGTACCCCAGGTATAATATCCCGGTTTTTAAAAACCGGGATATTAGCATATCCGGGTTTTTGCCGGTGTTTACATGGCCTTGCGCGACCGGGTTATTGCTAATATCCCGGTTTTGAACGGGTTATTGGCTGCATGTAAACGCAGTCATTGTTAACCATGGTGACCTGCAAAGAAACGCGTGCAGCAATCATTGCGTTGCATAAAAATGGCTTCACAGGCAAGGATATTGTGACTACTAAGATTGCACCTAAATCAACAATTAATAGGATCATCAAGAACTTCAAGGAAAGAGGTTCAATTCTTGTAAAGAAGGCTTCAGGGCGTCTAAGAAAGTCCAGGATCGTCTCCTAAAGAGGATTCAGCTGCGGGATCGGAGTGCCACCAGTGCAGAGCTTGCTCAGGAATGGCAGCAGGCAGGTGTGAGCGCATCTGCACGCACAGTGAGGCCAAGACTTTTGGAAGATGGCCTGGTGTCAAGAAGGGCAGCAAAGAAGCCACTTCTCTCCAAAAAAAACATCAGGGACAAACTGATCTTCTGCAGAAAGTATAGGAAATGGACTGCTGAGGACTGGGGCAAAGTCATATTCTCCGATGAAGCCCCTTTCCGATTGTTTGGGGCATCTGGAAAAAGGCTTGTCCGGAGAAGAAAAGGGGAGCGCTACCATCAGTCCTGTGTCATGCCAACAGTAAAGCATCATGACACGATTCATGTGTGGAGTTGCTTCACATCCAAGGGAGTGGGCTCACTCAAAATTCTGCCCAAAAACAAGCCATGAATAAAGAATGGTACCAAAACACCCTCCAACAGCAACTTCTTCCAACAATTCAACAACAGTTTGGTGCAGAACAATGCATTTTCAAGCACGATGGAGCACCGTGCCATAAGGCAAAAGTGATAACTAAGGCAACGTTCACACTGCAGGCTGAAACGACCCAATTCCGATTTTTTTTGCCCCTATGCGACCTGTATCTGATCTTTTCATGACAGTCTGAATGACACAGATCCGATCTTTTCAAATGTGACCCAGGCCACTTGGGTATGTGGTCCTCAATCCGATACGTATCAGATCTTTTGAAATGCGACCTCCGTCTGAACGGCCAGGCCACATGTATCCAACCCGTACGTCATTGATACGCTACAAATGTCATATTTCAGCGTTGAAGTAGGCGGGAACAAGAAGATAAACTGATGAATTCTGTATTAGTGAAGCCACTCACATCAGTATCCCACCACTCCTGGCTGCGACTCCGCACCCACACGTTTCTCTGTACCGACGTTGCTAACACTGCTCCACAAAACGCCATGGCCAAAAACCTTGCTCTCCTCCTCCTCTTTAATTTTCTTCTTAAAACGAGAAGATTGTAATTGTGCTGGCTCCGTTGGGAAAATAACTTTAATATTGCAAAAAGAGCTCCGCTGTTGACTACACTGTTGTTGACATCCATGTTTAACGTTAGCTACTTCCGCAAACAACGAGTGATGTCGTTAACGGTTGAGTACTCTTCTGCGCATGCGGGTCACTTCTGGGTCATTTCACGTTCACACAGGAGATCACAAAAGGTCGCATTTAATTGGAAATGTGAACGGCCTTGCAAAAAAATTGATTTTTTTCAAAAAATCGGAATTGAGCATTAAGCCCTGCAGTGTGAACGTAGCCTGAGTGGCTCGGGGACCAGAATGTTGAAATTTTGGGTCCATGGCCTGGAAACTGCCCAGATCTTAATCCCATTGAGAACTTGTGGTCAATCCTCAAGAGGCGGGTGGACAAACAAAAACCCACTAATTCTGACAAACTCCAAGAAGTGATTATAAAAAAATGGGTTGCTATCAGTCAGGATTTTTATCAGTCAGGCCCAGAAGTTGATTGAGAGCATGCCCAGTCGAATTGCAGAGGTCCTGAAAAAGAAGGGCCAACACTGCAAATACTGACTCTTTGCATAAATGTCATGTAATTGTCGATAAAAGCCTTTGAAACGTATGAAGTGCTTGTAATATTTAGTTATCATTTGAAAAACCTTTACTCGCAGAGATTAGGCTAAGCCTACATGTTTTTGTCGAGGAAAATGATTGAATCCACTGTAGATGTCTTCAGCTCGTTCCTGCGCTCACTGATGGTGCGTCATTATTCACTCATTATTCTCATTATAAACATGGTCAAAACTTTTCCACACCTCAGACTTTGCTTTAGTTGCTGGTGCAACCAAAAAACTAATCGCCAGAGGCAAGCCTCCATTTCACCTACATCCATTTTCGCATCTTTCTCGCGCTAATCGAAACACATCACATGACCGCTCGTTTACCTCGCAAACTGGAGCACGAGCCCGAGCCTGGCCCGAGCCAGCGTAAGATGATATAAATTAAGCCCAAACCCGTCTCGTCCCATCGTGTCCTGTCGGGTTCGGGCAAAGATCTTCAGCTCTACAATACAGTATATTTTTTGCCAGTTTTCTAATGTGTTAAATGTTATTTACATTGACTCATTTACTAAACACTTATCAATAGCAACTGCACATCACAAGTAGAGCTGAAACAACGAATCGATTTAATCGATAAAAATCGATTATTAAAATAGTTGTCAACTAATTTAGTCATCGATTCGTTGCTAAATAACTTTTATTTGCCGTAAGCGGCTCATTTCGTGCATATTTCAAATCTGCGGTGACCAAAGTGTGGCAGTAATGAGCCACCGGAGGTTTTACTCAGCCAGTACAGAAGGAGAAGTAGCGAATAGCCAATAGCTGGCCTCGTTTTATGTCACGTGCTTCCCGAACAGCGTCTCTGCAGCATTTAGCGGGATGTGGGAGACTGGGAGTACTTTACTTTGAGCCTTCAAAAAAGAAGAGTAACCTGTAAACTCTGCACTACTGAACTGTTTAAGGGGACGTTCACATATCGCGTCTTTTGCGCGCTCAAGTTCGTTATTACCAACACCGCACCGCATCGAGTTAAAAACATCTCAACTTTTCAGAATGCTGCAAGCGCATCGCGGGTCATGTGACAAGAACTAACCAATCAGCTTCATCCTTTCCCGTAACAACGTTAAAAGCTCAGTCAAGATGAAAGGAACAGCTGATCATAGTTGTATATGGATTTCCATTTTGAAATAAATTTAGTAGCAGAGCTACTGCAAGCGATTTTTTGAGCTGCAAATCCATTTATCCTTTGCTGAAATTTCCGCGTCTTCAAGGAGAGAGCACGTTATGGTTGCTTAGCAAAGGCAGACGCCTCAGGGGCGCTTCTGCGCGAGCGCTTTGGAAAGAAGGAGAAAGCGGCGCGCCTAGCGTTTTCCACGCGTTTTTAGGCATGATATGTGAACGGCCCCTAAGACTTTTATTTGTGCAGATTCTCCAGTACAATGTTGTTTGCAAATGTTTAGTCGTAAAAGCTGATAACATTGCTTTTTAACAGTTAACATTTAAAGCTTTACAAACATGTTCTGTGATCAGTTTGTCGTTTACCAGTTCAAAATTCAGTCGTGCAGCCTAATTATGACTGAATGAGAGAGGTAAATGTTTAAAGATATTTGAAATGCACTTTTTTTCTAAGTATTCACTGCTCCTTTTCACACAGCAGGTTTTTTGTGTGTGACTGTCCAATTTTTTTTTCTGGACAACCTTCTGATGGATTTTACTTTCAATTGTGAGTTCCATTCAGGTTTCATGCCACTGGCACTTTATTCGAAGGATTGTTTACAATTTCACAGCAAAAGCTATAAAGCTGTTTCCCAGTAAATAATAAAATACAATGCACTGCAATTTTATTCTGTTTTATCCTTATTCTTCGTGAAAATATGTTCTGAAAGATTCCTTAATAAGCTTCGTTCGGGATGTTAAACTACTTTAGGAGCTCTAAGGACTGCCATGGTGAAAACATTATTTTAAATCTCCTTGTGAAATTTGCTAGAGTATGGGTCAGTGTTCTGATTGCAGAAGAGTTCGACAAAGGATTACTAACACAATAAAACAACTCCAGGTATATTTTTGATTAGGATATGACAGTGCAAAATGGTTTAAATCTCTTAAAAATCTATGCTGAAGGATAAAGACCATTTATTAATAATTTACTTGGGGAAAAAATGGAAAAAACTAAAATATAAGTACATAAACCGATTAATCGATTAATCGTAAAAATCGACAGATTAATCGATTATCAAAATAATCGTTAGTTGCAGCCCTAATCACAAGGAATTTTTTCAACTTCCAAAAGTTAATAGGAATGCCAATACATTAAAATAGCAAAATTCTAGGTTTAAGTATAAATAGTACAGTTAAACAGTAGTAACTGAACTTACAAAAATAACAAGTAAAATCCTGTTACAAACAGTGGCAACTGATACTAAAAAGCACTAATAGTTTTTGAGTTAGAGTCTTTTCAGTTTGCTTATTTTCATATAAAAATACGTTATGCAGTTGTATCAAACAATGGTATGAACTAGTGATGCATGGGTCATCTCATAACCTGCGGGTCGGGTAAAGAAATTGGCACTTTATTTGCAGGGCGGGTCATTAAAAACAAAATAAAAAAATCCATATATATTGCGTGCAATTACCTATTTGGAATATCTATTTTCAGATAGTATTAGGTTCGTTGATAAGGTTACAATATGAAGGCTTACATAGCCACGTAACTTGCATGATGTCCCCAATTCACGGGTCGGGTTGGGTAAAGAAATCTGTATCTATTTGCAGGTGGGCTGGGGCGGGCCAAATAATTTCATAAAAGCCGGACCCGCGGGTTGGAAAAAAACCCGTCCCACACATTACTAGTATAACCATCACTCAATTTAAATTATATGATAATCGTATTTATTAATTGCAATTACAATTTCATGGGAATAATCGACAATTATCATTTCTGTCATAATCATGCAGTCTTAACACTATATTAATATGCAATTTATTCCTGTGAAGCAAAGCTGAATTTTCAGCATCATTACTCCAGTTTTCAGTGTCACATCCTTCATTGATCCTTAAGAAATCATTCTAATTATGCTGATTTGCTGCTCATTAAACATATCTTCTTTTTATCAATGCTAACAGTTATTGTGCTGCTTTTCAAATTATTGTTAAAAACTTTTTTAATTGGAAATTGAAATCTAGACTGTACACATACACATTATGAACGTCTTTACTGTCACTTTTAATCAATATAATGTATCTTTGCTCCATATATGTATTAATTTTCTTCACCTTACCAATGCCAAACTTTCAAACGGTTTTGAAATGGATTAAAACTTAATTTTTATGAGTAACATCTCTTTTGACAGACTGCCACTGGTTCTAAAATTATTTCAATTTCACAGAAACAGGCTGATTGGAAAGAATTACTTTTTAATTTCGTCCTCCACAACAGTCACTCCTTCACTCTGGGGGTTCTGGAACTTCATGGTGGCGCTGCCAAAATCACACAGAACATAGTGTCCTCGGTCATGAAGGAGGATGTTTTCCACCTGCAAAGAGAGACCGATATTACAGGTGATATTTAGAAAACACAAATTACACTCCGGTAAAATACCACATCTTCACCTAATGAAATAACCCATTTGAGAAAAAGCACAAGGAGTGCAGCTGCTAATCACGTGTTTGCTCTGGAGTGGTTTTTACCATGGTAACAGTCAGTCACAAATGGTTGTTAACTAGAATTCATTCCATCAATGACTCAAAATGAAATAGCTGCAAATAAAGTTACCTTGAGGTCTCGGTGGATTATGGGAGTTTTGTACTGGTGCAGACGTGCCACAGCTTCACAAGTGTCACAGAAGATCTGGAGTGCTTCCTGTTCACTGAAGCCCGTCTGCAAACGCTGGTTCATTAGGTTCACCACTTGACCACCTGCACACAAACAAATGTAGAGATGGTAAACTTTAGAATACTTCAGCACCAAATCAATGCTACCAAAGAGATAACAGTGATAACACTACAGCCATTATTTTATTCATGCATGCTTATTGTTCTACGTTGCTTCCATATTTTTTTTTTTTTTATTAGGAAGAAAACAAATATCCATTCAAGTGTTTATTACAATTTGTCTATTTGCATCTGGGGTTTTTTTTGTACAGTCAGTACCATTTTATATCTATCATATACAATTCACCTGATTTATACAATATTTTATTCCTATTTTTTTCTCTCTGGCTTTCGACAGTATTTTCTTTTTGGAGTGATAAAAAGATCATATACAGAGTGACCAAAAATCATTAGGATATTATAAAAAGATATTTTGTACATTACCTATTGTGAATATATCAAAACTTAATTTTTGATTAGTAATATGCATTGCTTAGAACTTCATTTGAACAACTTTAAAGATGATTTTCTCAATATTTTTGAACCCTCAGATTCCAGTTTATCAAATAGTTTTATATCTGCCAAATATTTAGTGGGTTTTGTGGTTCAGGGTCACTTATGTGAGTGGTTGGTGCAACATCATATTTCTTGAACACAGCTCAGTATATTCACGTAGTTGTAGATGGTTATGAACAATTGGCATCAGATGCTCCAAACACAGACACTACTGCTTGTTCTGTAAGAGGAAATATTTACTGATGACGTTGAGCTGCCTTCAGATGACAGAGTTTCTGCACATTCAGAATGGTTTCATTTTTCATTTTATTTTGGTGTTTAATGGTTCTGAATGGATCCGTTGTGGTTTATATGCAGTCCTTTGGCATCCCCCTGTGGTCTTGTTTGGTAATGCAGGTTGACTTGTGCTTATTTGTTACTGTATAATTGAGATTTACATACTTTTAAGTTGTAGAAATATTTTTGTTGTAAACAAAATATATTGTATAAAATATTTTTTCCTCCCACCCCAAATTTTTTCCACTCACCCCAATTTTTTTCCCACCACCATGTGTCCCAAGTTTAGGGGCTCCGCACAATCCACATCAATGGAAAGCTTGTTCATTCAGCTGATGTATAAATCAAAATTTCAAAAAATCACATAATAAAATTTGATCCAATCTTTTAAAATTCATTTTTTAAGATTTGTGACAAAGATTTAACCCTTCAAAAGCACTACCTAAAAGATTTCCCTTTGGATGCATCTCATGAAATTACCACAAACACGTGTCCCTGAATCCATCTGTAAGTACTTCAGAAATCATTTACATTTAGCAGACGCTTTAATCCAAAGCGTCTTACAAATGCGGACAATGGAAGCAATCAAAAATCAACAAGAGAGCAATGATATGTAAGAGCTCTAACAACAAGTCTCAGTTAAATTAACGCAGTACATGTAGCAAGATTTTTTTTATTATTACTATATATATATTAAAAAAAAATATAACAGAATAGAAAAAGAATAGAGCAAGCTAGTGTTAGAGACCTTTTTTGCTTTTGTTAATAGTGTAATACATAATAAGAAAACAGATATAATACAAAAAGGTTAGTGTTTTTTTTGTTTGTTTTTTTTAAGAAAACAGTTAGCAGTTAGTTAATGAACAGAGTAGAGTGCAAGTCTAAAAGGGACAAGTTTGTTTTAGGAATAAAATTAGAATAGAGAGTGATAGCCTTTAATTGACTCCCTAACAAGCATGTTTAATCTGAATCAGTTTCTTGTAAACATCAATAGCACGTGATGGTTGCTCCCTGTGAAAGCACATTCAATACATCCAAACACTTGACCTTTTGTGAGCACTCGAAGCTCTTCTGGAAGAATCAAAGAATCCATCATCTATTGGGGCTTTACAATAACATCTTTCATAAAATGAACTAATAAAGACATTGAAAGCTTTTCAGATGAAGAGACAGGAAAACATTTGTGAACGCATGCCTCAGACAGGTTTAGTACCTTTGTGTAGGTGCTGTAAGGAAATGACATAGCAATTTGATAATTAAAAAGCTTTCGCAAGAAATAACAAGACTAGGAGAAAAGATTATGTCAGATTACCATGAAAGACTGCGATCTATCTAAAGGGTGCCCTCAGGTGGATGAATTGCATAAATACAGCATAAATCCTGCCAAATGGAGATTAGGGATGATATGAAGACATTTTCCCAAGGATTAATACACTTGAGACATCATCATTATTACGGATTACAATAAAAGATATTTGTCATTGATGTTCAGGATCTGTTGCTCATGCTTTGATTTTTAACATTTGATCTTTACATCCTTCCCTTTCTTTGAAAATGATGGATTCATTATTTTTCTTACAACAATAAAACTGTACAATATTACATTACATACAGAACTTTTATTAGCCTACATAAGATGCGTGACAAACGGCGCTCTGCACATGACAAAGTTCTTTATTATTTTTTGACGAAAAACAACAATAAAATAAACAAGGACAAACTCACTTGTATTAAACCGTAATACTGCCAAAAAACAGTGCTTTTTCTTTCACACTAACACTGATAAAACTGACTACTAGATTTGTAAAATAATTGAGAGATCCTTTTAAATAAAAGGAAATTGGAAAAAGAAAAGCTTACTGGTTGTTCACTTTTCTTTGGAAAGACCCATGACGAACACTGGAGTTTTGTAGCTTTTAGTCCCTTGGTTTTAAACACTGTTTGCCATCTAGGTGGTACGTGTTTACTCTTTGCAAGGTGTGTGTTTGTTTTCCCACACAGAGCACAAGGCGGCTGGGTGCAGAGGCATTGTGGGGCTGAAGAGTAAACTTACCTCTGCAGACGTCCATGAGGATAAACACCTCCCACACATCTCCACCTCCTACAGCCGTGATGCTGGAGTCCAGGAACCCTACGATGTTCTTATGACCATTGAGATCCCGCTGGAACACCGTCCACCAAGAACAGAAAGAGAATCAATGAGCTCAAACTGACAAGACATCACAAAAATGTTCTCTCTGAATACTGAATACTACACTAATGTTTCAAATTCGGGGGTTAAGTTTTTAATGTTTCTTTCTTAGTCTCTTGTGCTCACTAATGCTGCATTTATATAAAAGAAAATAAATATTGTGAAATCTATACTTTTTTTTTCAATTATAAAAACAATTTTCTATTTAATACTTAATATTTTCTATTTAAAAATATAATTTAATCGGGTGATGGCAAAGCTGAATTTTCAGCATGATTACTCCAGTCTTCAATGTCACATGATCCTTCAGAAATCATTCTAATATGCTGATTTGGTGCTCGAGAAACATTTCTCATCAACAATGTTGAAAACAGTTGCTTAATACTTTTATAGATTTGTTTTGATGAATAGGAAGTTTTATTTCCAACAAAATTTAGAATTAGAAATCAATTCTCTCATCATTGCTAAAGCACAGTAGACATTACATCACACTCACCATGATCTGGATCTCACGCTTGCAGACCTGCAGGTCATGTTCATTGTTAACGTACATCCTCTTTAGGGCACAGCGCACCCCCTGATTGGTCCTCACCAGGAAGACGATTGCGAAGCCACCTACAAAGGTGAAAACACATTGTTTAGGCCGTTTTGCTGAAAACAAGCTTGAGGACTGGAAAAGTTAAAGATATTTATACCACAACACTGCCACCGTGAGGGAAACAGCAGGAAACCTGTGGGCTGTTTTTTTTTTTTTTTGGTTGTTAATATTATTGATCCAGATATTTTATTGGAAGCACTCGATGTGAACAGCATACAGACAGAATATATTATAGTACATGCTGATATGTCCAACCAGACATCAGATTCGCTGTGTTGGCATAACGTGGTGCAGGGTGTTATTCCTCAATGCAGGACGCAGACATTTCATCATGGATCTAGCACTACCGAAACAGTCAAACATTCAGTGTTATCTCTCTGCAAAGAAGATGTTATTGGTGTTTGATATATTGCAGAGCGGAGAAAAGATGCTGAGATGTGTTTAAATGGGACAGATGAGTCTGAGATGCGCCAGGCCTGAAAGTCTATTAACTTCATTACTAGCTCCATCTGTGAACTGGAAATCAAATTAAACCGAGTAAATCTTCCTTTTTTGTTTCCTTTACATCAGCGATAACACATGAATTCATGATGATGCAATGAATGCTCACCCTCATGTTGTTCACCAGTTTAAATGATATTTCATCTATACATCACAAAAGATGCTTTTTTTAAACGTTTGTAAAGCTTTAACAGCCCCTGGAAAACATTTACTTTCATAGTGTGATATAAAAGTAGCATTATGTTTAACTAAATCTCCTTTTGCGGATGAAAGGATGCAACATGAGGGAGAGGAAATAATTATAGAATGTTTGTTTTTGGGTAAACTGAGCCATTAAATTCCTCATTTAGAAATGGATCTGTGAATCAACATCAAGTTAGAATTTACATACACTACTGGTCACAAGTTTGAGGATGGAAAGATTTTTTAAAATGTTTTGTCTCATGCTCACCAAGGCCGCATTTATTTATTCCTGGAATGCAAGGCTGATTTTTCAGCATCATAACTCCAGTCTTCAGAGTTATCACATGATCCTTCAGAAATCATTATGCTGCTTAAGAAACATTTCATATTATTATCAAAATTGGAAACTAGGGGAGGGCGATATACAGGTAGACACGATTAACTGGTAGAAATTTGTCAACCGACTGGAGAATTTGGACTATCGTCTCTATCGCGGTTACACAGTCATGTGACATTGCTTGTGCAACATGGTCATGAAAACATTGTTAACACACATTTTTAATATGGGTGTAATGGTACTCAAAATTAACGTCACGGTTCGGTACAGCAGGGGGAAAAAACTAAACCTTTTTTTTTTTAAACAGTTGTTTGTTTAACATATTGATTTTTCTTTAAATGAATTCAATTAGAATAAAAATTTTCCTAGGGATAAAAATCTGCCTCAGCTTATGCTCTAAAGTATAGGAAGTCCTTTTACGTTACTATAAGGTTACAATAAACAACAAAGCCCAAACCTAAATTACTATTTATTAAAATAAAATAATCAACACTCAACTTATATGCAAACATGTAAACTGCAGATAACGCCATTTTTAAATTAATTTCTGAAATATGATTTGTACTTGTTATTGAAATACATTCATTCACAGTGACTGTCATAACTTGATTCCAAACAGATTTATTTAAACATAAATTAAATAAGACATCACTAACGGGTAAATTCAAATATAATGAGTACAGCCTAATATTTTGCGAAATGCTTTTTTTCCTAGACTTCATTTCTCTAGCGATCTAACGAGCCGTGGACACTGATGACTTTCCTTAGGTAAATGAACTGCTGCGTAACATTTTGTTTACAAGCTGTTTAATTAAAACACAGATTGAGCGATGACATGAGGCATGGGATTTTCATGTTTATTTCATGTTAAAACTAGAAAGGTAGGGATGATCACGCTGCTGACAGTGATCTGTACTGCCACATCAAAGAGCGTCAAAACAGCATTTATTTATTGCAAGCATCCTCACAAACACAGTAATTTAGGTCTTAAAGGTGCACTAAGTGAATTTTGCCAAAAAAAAAAATATATTTAAAAGCACCAAAACAAACATGCTCATACCCCAACATGACCTCTCCCATATTTTAATGTCTCCGCCCCACACATACATACACAACCCTGGCTCCAATGATGGCGGAATCTGCTATGCCCGCCGGCCAAAGCTATAATGTCATGAACAGGTGAAAGTGATGTGTGTTACTATGCTAATTCAGGTCGAATGTGTTTGGTAATAGTGTGCGTTTTAATGCTTAAATGGTTTAGTGCCATTACACATGGAAGATGACGTTGCTCCAATATTTAGACAAGTCCTGCCTCTTGCTTGATCGTAAACCTTCTTTTTTATGTTTTGTTCCTGCGATATTTTCGTCTTTTTTTAACTGCCATATCTGTGGTTTTGGGACTTATCAAAACACTGTGGTTAAAAGCGTTTTTCAAATATTGCTAGGAGCATCTTTAAGTAAAAGCTAACAGCGGAGTAAGAAAACCCATGTGTAACAGCATACTTGATCTGGGCAGCTCTTAAAGTGACAGTAGTCTTCATGTTAATCAAACAACAAAAGAGAAAATCTGCCACACGGTCATATTGCTCACACCTATTGGAAACAGTTATGCTACTTATTTCATTTATGTATGCATAATTGTGGTACTTTTACTCAGTAAAATAAAACTATTCAACTTCACTATATATATTTTTCACCAAAAGTATATAAAAAATACAAATAAAAAGACAAATGAGGTCCTGATGGAGAAACAGTGAGAGCCGAAGTTTGACGGGTGTTGAGACATGTCTGACTCGGGTGCAAAACCAATCAAAACTTCCAGTTCAGCTGGAGGCCAGGGCATTCAAACCACACTTTGCTGTCGTTACAAATCAGCATAGCATTTCAATATTTTTGTGAATGTGAGCTATGCTCTGATAGAATTATTGCATGGATGAAGCAAGAACAATGTGTCTCTAAAACACATGCACACAGTTCAGCTGAAAGGTAAAAGAGTGACCAGAGGGAAGAATGAGTCTGGAGCCCTGGAAAAGGATTTTTAAAAATAATTTGACAGAATGGACATTCAAAAATCTATTCTTCCAATTAAATATTGTATTGCTAAAAGCTAAACATACTTATTTTGTTTGTTAACTAAAATGTTATGTGTTCAAGGCCTGCAAGGAAAATATTAAACATCAATCTGACATACCTTCTGCCAGAGTTTCTTCTACAGTGACCTGGTGTCTTCCAACAGTGAAAGCCCGTCCGATAAAATTCCCACCAACGCTGCTGCAGGATCCAGAACCTCCAGCTCCACCTCCAGAACCGGGTCCAGAGCCCACCAGCTCCCGCCGGGAGTCAAAGAACTTCTTCATGATGTATCAAAGATCCCTTAACTACTTATGCGAGTCTATAAGAAAGTGGGTTGGTTGTTCTGGTTCTAGAGGTCTAGATCAGCTGTGACTGTCAAACATGGACTCGTACCCCAATTCTGGTTCTGATCACAGCTTAAATGAACCGTATAGCAACAAAAAAGTATTAATAAACGAAAACAACAGGAATATCTGCTAAATTAATACATCACAGTTGAGTATATCCAAATAAACAGGAACTATCAGTGATGACCTGATATGATTTAAGTGTTTGTCTAGTGTCTTTATATGGGACACGTGCCCTTATCACGATATAAATACTTAAATCAATGTAAACATTTAAGCCCTGTTGAAAAATGAACCTTCAAACGTGAAGCGAAGAGAAAATATTGTTTTGCTGGATGAAAGTCAAACTCTCCATCATCGGCCAGCTGTGCAGCTCATGAGAACCTCTGAAAACAACCCACTTTTCGCAGAAAAGCAGATGACATGCGATATTAATTATAATAATAGATAATTTAATTTGTTAAACGTCCATAATAATATTGATTTGTCTCTTGTTTGATGAAAAACAATAATAATTTAAATTCAACAAATACTCAGCTAGGCGCTAACGCTAGCATTCCTGCAAAACGCGCTCAGACGCGTGACACATCTCATCTGCGCGCTCCGCCGGTGGCCTGCCGGTGAACGGTGAACGGATGCAGTTTGATTGTAATCGGAAAAATAATAATTCAGGCAGAACTGAGCGTGTTGTTCATGGCGTTTCTCTTCTGCGGCTTCGGATGCTGCAGATGCGCCAGCTAACCGGAAACCACACCGGAAGCGTGAAGCTTGTGATTTAAAAAACTATCATAAAAGTCTAAGATTCTTAATAATTAAAGTCGTTTCTCCACCTTTCAACATCAGGGCAGATGAAAACGCAGTGAAAATGTTGACCTTGAGAGGTCAAATTAAATATTATATGAGCAGAATTCATTCATCTTTATTTTGTACGAGTTTTGCCCAGTAAAAAAAAAAAAAAGTGGGATATGCACGTATGATCTAGTCTGATCGTAGCCTTAAAGATTTACTCCGATTGTAAGGTTTTGAAAAGACATTAGATTGTGTTTTTGTCAAGAGTGGAACGAGTGCATTGTCCATTTATTTTTATCACTGTACTTACTAAAAATATTTTTATATTTAAATATTTGCCCATTCTAAAATAAATAGGTAATTACCGTCATAATTTAACGGCAAAACAGTATGTAAATGACCGCAAAGGCTTAAATCTATTCTTTGACTGAATGATTCACAATGCACGGCATGATTATGATTAAAAAAACTGTGAAATAAGTTTATGTAAAGGAGGGGTGCTTTTATTATTTTTGTCTACCAAGAGGGGTGCTGTAACTCCCTATGCAAATATGAGTTAACCTTGTCACTTTTCATCTTCATAGAACAGGTTTCAAAAAGTTACAAAATTAAGTTTTGTTTTGCTAGATATAACTGGCAGCGTTCTATTTGTCTTTATCCGTGATAGATAATTTGCACCCTCTATAATGCAATTAATTTTATGTAAAAAAAAAAAATACTTGGGAAAACCCACGCCACAATAAAGTTTAGAGAAAAAGGCAATTAAATAAACGTTTGAAATTGACTAAGCACAGATGAGATGTGACAGAGTTCCAAAGCTTCATGAATTAAGCACATGAATATGTGGGTGCAAAAACACTTTGTCAAAAAGCGAGTCCTTCAGCAGACTGTTATGAACCATTCAATCTCTCATCTCAACGTAATATGAGGAGGAGGAGGGGCCATAAATGAGGAACTGAAACACGATTCTGTACAGGCCAACACCCACAAAAGTTTGCAACAAAACTCGCAAATCTCCACGTCCATTCAGTGTGACGGGTGCCGTGCATCTCTGAATCCAGCAATTCAGCAGGTAAGACGGGGAAAACTACTTAAAACTTTAAAAATACTTAACTTTCATATTATTCGCGTCTCTTTCCGCTCTATAACGAATGGTAATAATATCAATTTATTCATGTAACAGGCGATTAGAAATCTTTCAGTCGAAATAAAACGTAATCGTGGATTAAAGCTTCTTTGTAAAATTAAGTTTTCTTTCCTAACGTTTTGCCACAGCACTAAACGCCCATATTCCGTCACGCGACTCCATACTGCTAAACATGATCCCTTCAAATGTGGCTTTCATTAAAACACAATGAGTCATATTGCTTTGCATGGCAAATTAATTAGACCACATGCTTTACAAACACAAAGCAATGACCTAGATCTAGTACAGTCAGCAAGGAAAGATAGAACCACAAGAGGGGAAGATTGATTGAAATCTCTTCGTTATAGGCCTATTTCTGTTTTCTCCACAAGTTTTGAAAATTGTTATGCTAAGGACCCCCAAATATTATAATTTCCTTTTGAAGGACCCTCTTGTTAAAATATTAAAGCAGCTGTATATTTTCACATATAAAAAAAAAAATCTAATCTATTTAGGTCTGTACTGTGTGTGGAAAATATTCAATTCAACATAAAGACAACAAAATCCAATAATTGTTTTCAAAATTAAATAATTGGCTTTTGCACTGTGGTGATTTTCTAAATGGATCGGAAAAATATTTACTTTTTATTAAGTTGACTGCAAAAAAAAAGTGTTCATTTTAGATATACAAATTTTTCAAATATTGCAAATATCTTTAGTAAGCAAAATTACATACTATTACATTTAATAAATTATGAAATTAAAAAAAATGTTAAACACATTTCATTCATATACCAAACCTCCATCAGAGATTGGAATCTGGACTTTTTATTCATGTTATTTCTTACAATCTATTATTTGCATGTCAGAAGTCTTTAATTTTATTAAGTTGATAGCTAAACTGAGAATTCTCATGAGCAATTCCGTTTCCTTTTGGGTTCTAATTTGCGGGGTTACATTGGTAGACAGATGTTGAGCTTTCTCAAATAAGTGCTAAATCTTTAATATGAAACACTGAAATGCATTTCAAATGTCGGTGAATTAATCTCTGATACTGAGGCTCATTCAAAAGAGGTTTGTGAACAGTGTTGCAGTTGCACAGCATGAGTCAAACATAATGTCGACAGGATCTTTGAACATACAGCACATTGTATGCAAAGAATAAATTATTAAAAGATCTTAAATGATGCATTATATTGCCATGGGGCCGTTGCCAGTGTTAAAACAGAATGAAGTGTAAACTGAGAGAGCATTAGATGTCTGCGTTTTAAATGAGGTCTTTTAGGGGTTAGAAAAGGTTGTAAGTTTATTGTTTCAAAGGGGAAACTGATACTGAGCATTAGGTTGTTAATTACTGGTTGAGCCTCTTCTGCTTAATGAGCTGAATAGTAAAGTGGAAACCATTTTGCTAGTGCATCCAAAGGCGTTATATATTTAGTAGTGTTATTAACCCTGCAATTAAGAGCTCAGTACTAAATTTCACTTAAATAAAACCCAAACAAACTGGCATGCGTTTCCTAAAATCGTTGTAAGCCTGAGAAGATCAAAGAAACCAGTGACACCAATAGGATTAGAATTATTAATTTAGGATTGCAATGCTTTTGGGAAATGAAGCCCTTGTCTGTTTCATTGTTATATGTGTCAAAATAAAAATAAAAAAATGTTTGCTTGCTTGTGGATTTCAAAGACATTTTATAAATGCATGAAACAAAACTGATTATAACAAACCACTTTTGCATTTAATCAGTTTTTAAATATTTATTTTATATGTACATTTGCCTATACAGTAGCTTAATATATTTAATGCTTCCATATATCTAACACATTTTTTTTATTTCCTGCCTTTAGCATTCTCATCTCCTCATCTCAAAACTTAAACCTTTCCTCCAACACAATGGCAGCGGTAAGAAAATAATTTGTAAATACAAAAGAGACATCATCTTTTTACCATTCTCCTAAACACTTCTGGATGATCATCACATCATCACACATTTGGTTCATTCTCATTTTCCAGTCAAAAGTCTGGCAAATAATGCTTGAAATAAATTCTTGTAGAAAAACTGAATGTATGTGAATCTTTTAACGGGTGACAGCTTCTATATAAGCTCAAATATAAAATTGTAGAAAATAGTTATGTGCAAAACATTCACAATAAAAAATGTGTTTGGGGTAAGTAATTTTTTTTTATTGCTTTTATTCAGCAAAGATGGATTAAATGAGACTGTAAAGACATTTATAACGTTCCGAAAGGTATCTATTTTAAATAAATGCTGTTTTTCCGAATGTTCGATTCATCAAAATACCCTGCATCATGATTTTGACTAAAAAAAACATTAAGCAGCACAACTGTTTTCAACATGAATAATAAGTAATATTTCTTGAGCAGCGAATGATTTCTGAATGGTCATGTGAGACTGATGCTGAAAATGTAGCTTCACGATCACAGGAATAAATTACTTTTTAAAATATTCTCAAATAGAAAAGTTATTTGAAATTGTATTCATGTTTAACAGTATTACTCTTTTACTGTATTGTCAAAATGCAGCCTTGGTTAGCCTAAAAGAATTAAATTTAATTTAATTTTAACATTTGAGAAATGTTTCGCCTTTGACACAGTCGGAGCCTAAACATATCTGAATTGTCAAGCAGCCCTTGTGACAGCAACTCAAATTTTCAGGTGTCATTTTTTCCTTAGGTTTTGCACTTGTTAAATCTGTCTAAAGGTGGTGTTTTCTCTTCTCTGCTGTAGTTGGGCAACCGTGGAACTGTGACCGAGGCATCAGGCTTCAACCCAGATGAAGATGCCCAGAAACTCCATAATGCTATGAAAGGAGCTGGTAAGTGACGGGACAAACCAGAACTGGGCTTCGGGAAATACTTATTTTTGAGAATGAGAATCATCACCTGGTTGCATTTTAAATGAAGCAGCCAGTTGATTTCATATCATGTAGATCAGAGAACTACATCTCGCTTCATTTCCAGTTAAACCTGCTAGCTGTTCTCAGCTAGCACACTTATGGTTTAGCTGGGCTTCAGTCCAATGCAGAGGCTGATTCTCTGGCTTTCATCCTGTAACCGAAAAGTGTTTCCTCGTTGTAGACTGGAGAGTTCTAGTTAAATGGACTTCAGCGTGAGGTGCATTACGAAACAAGACGTTTGTCACATGCTCACTTGTTGGCCTTAAGTGGGTAATGAGTAACCTGCAATCTGATACTTTAAATAACAGAGCTTGTGATTCTGAAAATGTCAGAAATGTCTATGCAGTGCAAGAAAATGAAGCAATCTCTTGCCGTTTTATGAACAAGAATGTGATGTACAGCCTGGGGCTTTATGGGTAATGTGTAATTTGACACTTCAAATAACAAGCAGCTTGTAATTCCGAAAGTGTCAAAATGTATATGCAGATATGAAATTGAAAATTGTCAACATTTACTCATGCATTACTCACATCATTCCAAACCTGCAACTTTTTTTCTTTCTTCCATGGAACGTAAAAGAAGTTCAGCAAAATGTACAATTCACACACACACAAATCTATTTATTCAAATGCTTTTTATCATGGTTTCCAAAAAAAATCAACATTGATAAGAAAAAATATTTCTAAAATGACCGTTTAAAATAAATGAAAATACAAATGCTGTACGGTAAAATTTAAAAGTGACAGTACATGATTATTTTGAACTATATTAGTTTCTAGTTTTTTGGTGAAGATGACAAAAGAGAATGTGGTTATAAGGTGATGCAAAATGCTTAAATAATTGGTGCGAACGGACATAAGTTTGACTAAATGATCACATTTTTCTATGAACTTTCTTTGACTAAAACTGAATGAATTCCAGGTACCAACGAGGCGACTATCATCGAGATCCTCGCTCATCGCACTATTGCTCAAAGGCAGAAAATCAAGGAGTCTTTCAAACGGAGCGTGGGAAAGGTAATAGAACTCTTAACCAACAGTTGCCAGATCTCACTTTGGACTAAAACAACACGTTTACCTGGTCGAAATAAGGGAAGCTTGTAGTCGTGTTCTTATCTTTGTGGAAGGTCCTAATGGCAGGGACGGTGTGAGCAACCGCCAGGTTGTATTTACATTAAACCTACGGTCGCAAGGTGATTAGATAACAGTGTTGACAAATCTTGATTAGTCTGTAGTCCGTTTGAAGATAGACAAAGCAGAGTATGAATCACTGATAAGAGATGCTGTTGACCAGCTCCAATCATTAACTCTTGAGGCAACAGAGAGTCCATCTATAAATGTTGTCTTTCAGGAGACATTCGTGCTTTATGACTGTTATCATAATCGGGTATAAAGAACACAGCATTGACTTTTATTGCACGTCCTTGTGGTCATCCTCAATTAATCTGTAAACCTCAGTAAAAGTCACGGTCATGTCTTGCTGCTCATGTTAATGAAAACACTGACTGTCTACAGCGCTGTCTACATAGCAAGAAAGTATGATTCATTGTGGGGGAAGTTCTGGACAGCGTTCAGGATGGTCTCGTGGAGACGACATGCCTTCCCCACCCAGACTTACAGCAGATATTACAGTTTTGGTCTGCAACAGAACATTATTTCCTTACACCAAATCCATATGTTTCTTCTGTGATGTAAGATGTGGAAATGAAGCCCAAAGCATGATTTAATATATTTAAGAAGTAATGTTTGAATTTGAAGCTTGAAAAGCCTGGGTTTGTGTACTGTCTGTCCTATTTTAAAATCAAACTTACACTGTTTTCCCATCTGGTAAATCACACTATATTTTAAAATGCCTATCCAGGAACTGCTCGACTGCTTGAAGTCAGAGCTTACTGGAAACTTTGAGAAGGTTGTGGTCGGCCTGATGATGCCTGCCCCAGTGTACGATGCATATGAGCTGAGAAACGCCATCAAGGTTAGTGAGTACTGGGGAATGTGTGAAGCAATGCCCGTTTCAAATGGTAATTTTATTTTTCACATGAGAGCATTTTTGCTTGAATTTGCAAGGCTTCTGGTGCAAATGCTTCCAGCTGATTTAACTGTCCAAGAACATCCCGTAATATTATTTTAGTCACTGATTATAAAATCTTAAATCTTTGTCAAGGGTGCAGGGACAGAGGAGGCATGTCTCATTGACATCCTGGCATCAAGAAGCAATGCTGAGAAAAAGGAAATCATTGCTACTTATAAAAAAGGTGCATATACACTACAGCTCACACTTGGAAATCCAAAAATATACAGGTCTCCTCATATAACACTGTTTTCAATGACTTATCTTGTGCTGATGATTTCATTAATCGCAGAACATGGCAAGAGTCTTGAGGACGATGTCTGTGGAGACACATCTGGAATGTTCCAGAGAGTTTTGGTGTCTTTACTCGCGGTAAATAAATCACCTGCATTATCTTATTTGTTAAGAAGATTATTTGATGCCTTTACTCATCACCTCTTTTGTTTGCCATGCAAAACTCCATCCATTGGTGTGGTTTTTCTGCTTTGATTACAGGCTGGGCGTGATGAGAGTACCAAGGTGGACGAGGCTCAGGCCGTTCAGGATGCAAAGGTGAGGATTTTGTCGTGGTTAGCAGTCGCTTTTGGAGTAATAAGTAACATGTTCAATTTTTGTGGTGTATTGGGTTCTGATTAGCTTAAACTGGGTATTACTTTGGCATTAGTTGCTTAGCAAATCCAGTGTGATTTGGCAATAGTAGTGTGTCAGTAAACAGCGCCCCCCAAATCTACTGGACATGTCAAAAACACTTTATTTTTATCAAATACTTCTAAAAAAAAATAGCATTCATCATTGTACAACTGACTTAATGGAAGTTTCAATAATATTAAGCACAGACAAAAATGCATTGAAAGCAGGTTTGCTTCTAAAATATAAGCTTATATTATATAAAACTGATTCATATAAGTCATTTGTTTGGGAATCGGTTGGATTGCACTGGTGGCTCTCTTAAGTGTTTTATCCACTTAAATATCCATTTCTCGCAAATCGGACTGCACTGGTTGTGCTGCATGCTTCTGATTCAAAAGAATTGTCTCTAAGAGTCGTTCATCCAGTATTCAGACCACACTCGTTTGCACTGGGTTTTAGATTTATTGATAATAACCAGCTCATAAGAGTCATTCACTTTGGAATCCGCCACAGAAAATGTGTTCTTGTGGTGCCTTTATTTAGAATAACTATTGTTTATATATCATCTAATGTAGAGAACCCTGTAATGAGGTTTTGAAATACAAATTGGGCCTCTATATAGTCTATTTATTTACAACTCTTCAATGGATATTTTTATGTATATATATATTCCATTTTAGCAAACACCTTTACAATGTGTGGGGTTCCGCCTTAGGCACACAACAGTCATGTTGATGTTCATTAATCATTATCAGTATAAAAGGAAATTGCACAGATAAAAATTCTCAATTATTTCTAATCCAACAGGACATCTACGAGGCGGGCGAAGCTCGATGGGGAACAGATGAGGTCAAGTTCCTCACTGTGCTGTGTGTGAGGAACAGAACTCACTTACTTCGAGGTATGTGTGCATGCCAGATAATACCAGAAAGCTGCTCAGCAGTCAAGTGATTATTCTTATGTAACATAAGAAAGCCGCACAGAGGGTAAATGACCTTTTGGACAATGAATTATACTCATTACTTCCACCTTGTGGTGACAATGTAAATTAAAGTTGTTTTGGAATAGACATCTCAGCCTATTTATACTGTTCATTTAAATTTTGCGCAGTACACTGTTATTTTTCTATTATTTATATACTATTATATAATAATAATAATCATTTTAATTAGCATTTTATATTTTCAGCTTAATTTAAATTTAAGTAGTTTTATGTTTTCGTAATTTCTGTTAGTTTAATCAAAAGACATCTCACTCCTATAGTTTTAAATCTGGAAAAATGCAAAACCCCATATGACCGCTCAATCGCAGGAAGCACCGCCTTCTGAATGAAAGAGCCAATCACTAATCGGTAAAGTCAGCACGTCACTGCAGCTGCCGTTAGAAGTCCCGGTTGCTATAGAAATAGTCATCGCTCTGAGCCGTTCTCTTAGGACTGCTGATATAGTCTGAGAAATACACTTATTATAATGCTATTTGAGCAAAAGTAACAAAATTTATGACAAAATTGTTGTCGGATTTCTCTGGTGATTTTAAATATGAAATTTAATCCTAAACTTAGTGAATAGTTTGAGAATTTGATGTTTGCATTCAAAGAGATAGGAGCTGCACGTGGATGCCTGAGAGGCCACCGAGTGACATGACTTGTCTTAAAGAGACTTTGGTTTAATATATTGGATTAATTAACATGTACATGATTAGTTATAATTTTCTCCTCCTCCACTTATTTTATTCAAAAATGCAAAATGACCATTTATTCAGCCGTTTATTTTAACTAGATCCTGCTAATTGAATTAAAAGTGCTAGATCATGTGATAACTATAGCATTTGAAACTTTGCATATTGCATGTTGATTCAAGTAGTATTACATCCAGCATATTCTCAACCATTTTTCTTTTCCTAGTGTTTCAGGAGTATCAGAAGATTTCTGGGCGGGACATTGAAGACAGCATAAAGAGGGAGATGTCTGGCAGCCTGGAGGATGTATTTCTGGCAATAGGTCAGTTGTGAGTATTGCAATTTTTCATATATTATCAGCACATTTTCCATTGCATACTTGGATCTAAAAAGCATCTCTTAACCTTTGCAGTGAAATGCATAAAAAGCCAACCTGCATTTTTTGCTGAAAGGCTCTACAAGTCAATGAAGGTGAATGAAAACAATGACTAATGTACTTTTTGCACACATTAGGGATGACCAGTACAAAAGTCATGTTATCTTTTGTTTCTCGGCTCTTAGGGTTTAGGCACCACAGATAGCGTGCTGATCAGGATCATGGTGGCTCGTGCCGAGATCGATATGCTCGACATCAAAGCAGAGTTCCTCAAGATATATGGAAAGACCCTTCACTCCTTTATAAAGGTGGGACACATCTGTTTCACTCAGAATATTTGACTAAACACGTTATCCGAAAGCCATTAACAACATATTACAAGTACTCTAACACAATCCCTCAGAGATGAAGCAGAGCCCAACTTTTAAAGAAATAGCAAGTAGTGTAATATAAAATTTCTCCAAATCTGTTCTGATGAAGAAACAAACTCATCCACTTCTTGGATGGCCTGAGAGTAAATACATTTTCAGAAAGGTTTCATTTTGGGGTGAATAAATCCTTTAACTTCAACAAATTTTGCAGAGAAATGCAAAAATCCCCTCTAAAACATTTAAGCCATCCTGAAGCTCTGTTGTGTTTGTTTTCTAGGGTGACGCTTCGGGTGATTACCGTAAGATCCTGTTGGAGCTGTGCGGAGGGGAAAAATAACACGTTAGCCATGTTCATTAGCGTGAAATGCTCTCTCTCACACCAGGCCTACAGCATTTCAAACACATTCCTTGTTTTAATACCAATTAAAACTGAACAGTGATGTTTTAAATGAGATTTATGATTTCTTTGTTTAATGCCTTGGAATTTATGGAAGTCCTTTATAGATTGGCACATCTTAATGTTTGTCAAATAAATAACAGGTGCTTGTATTGACTGTATCGATCTGTTGTTGTCTCGTTTGTGTAATTACTCAATTAAATTAGTTTAATTTGCTTAATGTACAACATCCATGTGTACTTGGTCCAATTATACTAATTGCTCTGGTTTGAATAAGCATATGAGATCAGCCGTAATTATTCAGTTTTTTTAGATTGCCGTTTTCACAGACTATGTGCCTCAATTTAATCAAGTGCAACATATGAATCTTAGGAGTGACTGTGGAATCTGTAAGAATTGTGGGAAAAATGACCGACAAAAATAAGAAACTGTATCTAAAGTGTTACCACTGAGTGGCACTGCGCACATATTCATCTACACGGGTGTTACAAAGATTATTTACATTTTTTATTTAAAGATTATTTACACTTATCGTACTTTGTATGTCTTATGAAACAGAGAAATAATTAAATAAACTGTAAAAGGAGAAGCTTAACCTTCAGTCAGTGTTGACTCTCCAAAAACCAAATGTTATATAATCCGTAATTATTTTATTTTGGGACATTTTATCTAGCAATAGATACTAAATCATAAATATAAATTTTTAATGACTTGAAAATAGGGTTTGATTATTGTTTATTTATTTATTTGAGGACAAATAATTTTTCTTGCTTTGGTAGTTTCTCATTAAAATATACAAATCTAAATATATAGACATCTATTTAAAAAAAAAAAAAAATACGATTGCTTCAAATAATAATATTACAAAACTATACCTGCTGTGTATGACATATATTCCAGTACAGTAAAGAGTGTCAAGACCTTTTTTTTTCATATCAGTTTGTATCATATTCATGGAAAACACCTGATACAAACTGATAATGCCAGCAAACAAGCTGTGTGTGTGTGGGTTGAATGGAGTCAATAATCTTGGAAATTGGAAATTTTAAATCTCAGTAGATTCAGTAAGCGCCCCAGAGCATTCTGGGATCACGGGAATGAGTGTTAAGAAAGTGCTCTTTCCTGAGCTAATGGTGGCCCACTTTACCACTTAAGAATGCCATTTTCACCAAGAATTTTACAATTTTCATCATGCGTGTCAATTTGATTGGAAAACTGAAGTGAGCCGGTGAAACAAACATGCTCTCCGTCTATGTGTGTACAATTGTGAGCGATGAACTTCTCCTGAGGCTACAGTCCATCAGTGTCAAGCTGTACGGTCATCATATGAATTAAAAACACACAAAATCAAAGAATACATAGCAAATGACACGCTCAACACGTTCCCTTGTCAGTTTTCTGAATGATTTACTTGCCTTGAGCAATTAAGACGATTTTAGTAGCTTTATTAACATGGACAAATATGCCACTCTAATATTTTTTTCTATTAAACCGAACTTCATGAAATGTTGTGAAATTTTGTCAAGCTTTGCTTGAACTGCCAGAGGGAAGGAAATGAATGATGGCTAATCTGTCTGATAAACAAATTTGCATTGTAGCATGACCGTCTATACGCTGTGAATTCAGTGTAAACAAAAGCGAAACAAGACGCAACAATACAGAAAACAAGCATGTTATGGAATTAAGTGTAAATGGGGTCAGGGCAATGCGTTGGCTGATCCAAGAGCAATGAAACGTATGCGAAATACAAAACAACTTCAACAAAATACATAATTTTCTACATAATCACTAACCTAATTTTTTTGTGAACAATTGTTCAATACATTACTATGTTGATTGTACAATGCACTCATTCTTCAGCAGTTCTTCTGTAAAGGCCATAAGTTCTACCACAGGAAGTTGACAATACTGTGCCCGCCACAAACCACACCGTCCTGCATTCTTCTGAACATTTTGTTCAATTCGATATTTAGAGGCGTGGGAAGGTGCGCGTTGAACTAGTGCACGATCATGGAAGATAAGAGTTTTGAAGAAGGGCTAACTTGCCGAGAAGCATAAATTATTGCACATGATTTGAGAGAGGAAGTTCCTTTCTGGGTAAGCTGTCTGAAATTGCTTTATTACTTCATAAAGGCATCAAATTTTCCATGACAGTCTGTTTCATTTCAACACGGAAGTGTATCATTTGGAATAAGTATGCAGCTGCAGCTTTGTTTTGTGCAGAGTAGTGTGTAAACAATTAAATGACATTAGCAAAAAACAATGCATTATGGGGCAGGATGAGGTATAAGAATCTCAAACGACAAGAAGTCTGAATGCTGGCTGAAATAGTTTCATTATACTTTATAAAAGGCATTAAATATTTCCATGTCGATCATTTAAGTTTAGCATATAAATACTTATTTTGAAATAACTATGAAGCAGAATTGTTTCTGTGAGGTTATATTGCATAAAATATCACGAAAAATAACACAATAAAACCATTAAAATATGGCACAAATAATTCATTATGGGCCAGGAAGAGGTATTTAGTCATCTCAAATAACTGTAAGCTAGCTGAAATTGCTTCATTACTTCACAAAGGCATGAAACTTTCCACTTTCATTTCGGTATGTAAATACATATTTTGAAATGAGTAGTCAGCAACAGCTTTGTTTTTGTGAAGTTATATATACAGATTAGTGCATTAACAATTAGCGACATCAATAATGCAAACAGCTCAAAATATCAATAAAATAGTACAATAAAATCATGCCACGAATAAAGTATTATGGGTCAGAAGGAGCAACATTATGTGATTTCAGAAGTTATTATTATAAAAAAAAAGTTATTAGATATGATATTAAAACGTCTCTCAAATCTATATGTGAAAACACAGTTCTTCAACCCACCTCATGCTCCTCCTCCTCCTCCTCCTAGTGCACATAAATTCTTCCCCAGCTAGTTAACTTACAGTCTGTAGGTTTGTATGTAATTATATCTCATGTCTGTAAAGACTATAAACTTTCAAAATGAGTGAGCCGCTGATATCTCCTTCACTCTGGTGGAAAAGTTCCATCACTGTTTTTCAATGTGAAGTCTCCTGGAACCTGCTTCTTGGAGGACTTTAACCCAGCATTTTGGGATTGACCAATCCTTTGTCCATTTCTCTTTTTTCCTGAAAGATTCCTTTCAGGATGAGCACCAACAGCTCCAGCCTGGTTTATGATGCAAAGCCCTTGCTCATTCTTCCTCTGGTGCTGGTCATCTTCCTCACGGTGATTGGGAACCTGCTGGTCATCCTGGCTATCATTTGCACTCCTCTGCTCCACACCACTACCAACGTCTTCATCATCTCCCTGGCCTTCGCTGATCTCATCATGGGTTGTGTGGTCCAGCCTGTGGGCGCCAGTATGGTGGTCAGCGGGAAATGGCTTTTAGGCGACAAGTTTTGTGACTTTTGGACGTCCGTGGATGTGCTTTTCGTCACGGCCAGCATAGAGACGTTATGTGTCATCGCCGTTGAGCGCTATGTTGCGATCACAAGACCTTTTAAGCATCGGGTCCTCCTTGGGAAGCGCAGAGCTGGCTATATCGTCTGCACGGTGTGGATGGTGGCATCCCTAGTTTCCTTCGTGCCAATCATGAACCATTATTCTCGTGCTGATTACGAGGAGGCAAAAATATGTTACAATAAATCAGAATGCTGCGATTTCCATACGAATAGGCCCTACACCATCTTCTCCTCAGTGGTGTCCTTCTATGTGCCGCTTGTTATTATGGTGTTTGTGTACGGGAAGGTGTTTGTCATCGCGAACAGACAGTTGAAACTCATCAATAAGAATAGACTCCGCTTTCTGAGCACATGCACAGAAGACTCTTGTGAAAGTCCGGGTGAAACAGTGCATGATTTAAACCAGAGGTCAACGAGGCATGTTGTGAAAGAACACAAGGCGCTCAAGACGCTGGGGATTATTATGGGCACCTTCATTCTCTGTTGGCTGCCCTTCTTTTTCTTCAATATCATCAAGGTTTTTAAACCTCTACTGCTACCACAGAATGTGTTCCTCTTGTTGAACTGGCTCGGCTACACCAATTCGGGCCTGAACCCTATCATCTACTGCCACAGTCCTGAGTACCGCACTGCCTTCCTCACTCTTTTAGGGTACAAAAAACTCAAGCAGTTAAATTGCAACAAAGTGCACAAACATCTATGGACTGTCAGCTCATGCATCCAAAGCAACGGTTCTGTAAAAATGGATCACTTAGGTCATGAAGATCCATTTGCAAAGGGTGGGAACAGTTGCTCTGACACGTGTACAGATTTCAAAGAGGAAGAGATTGAAGCTCAGCCTCAAAGTGACTCAAATGTGGCAAGGATCAATGTAGAAGAGATGTTAAAGGTAAGTGCATCTTTAATTTAAGTGAACCCTCAAACCATGCAAGTTGCTGAGGTCTGTTATATATATCTAAGTGACTGGATTTTGACTTTAAGGATTGTCAATGAAACCACCTAGAATCTCTAGCAACTGCACAGCAACTCAGAACACCTTAAAAACCACATAGCTACGCTCTGGCAACCATTCATAACACATAGCATAATGGCATTGAGTTATAAAGCAGCAGTCAAATTTTCTTCAGAAAATCTTTCACAATTTACTTATTTAGCAATTTTCTCCCATTTCTTACAACATGAAAAGCAGCTATATATATATATGACTCCCTAACACTGCCAGAGGAAACAGCATGATATTAAACCTTCAATAAAGTTGACAAATAAAGTTGAGATTTACATTTTCACTGTACTAAAGCCAAAAGCAACGATTAATAAAATTATCTGGACGATTAAATTTTTACACTAAACTTACATTGATTCAAGGCTAAAATTTTCCCTCTGGGTCCACGGACCACAGTTTGAAAACCTCCGATTTAATTTTCCAGTTAACTTTTGACACTTGTTTTTTTAGAGATGCTTTGCAGCAGAATTGATCTTCGTTTGCATCTTTGAATCATTCTTTTTCTGTTTATCCTTGTAAAGCTGCTTTGAAACAATCTCAATTTTATAAGCGATCTATAAACAAAATTGTTACTTAAAGGGTTAGTTCACCAAAAAATGCGTTTTAGTCACCCCGGAGGCATCCTAGGTGTATGACTTTCTTCTTTCAGACGAATCCAGTCAGAGTTATATTAAAAATTGTCTTTGATCTTTCAAGCTGTTTCATGGCACTCAAAGGGTGTTGCATTCTTTCAGTCCAAAAGACCTGAAAGAAAAGTGCCTCCGGGGGGGTGAACAGAGGCCTCCTGTAGCGAATCGATACGTTTTTGTAAGAAAAATATCCATATACAAAACATAATAATAACTTTAATGTAGCTTATGCTCACTGTTGTAAACTAAGCAGTTCCGGTGGAATAACATATGAGGTCAGCCATGTGAGATGCTTTTCTTTTTATAGAAGGACTCTTTTTATTTCACGTCTTTTGTACTGAAGGAATGCAACACCTATTGAGTGCCATGAAACAGCTTCAAAGATCAAAGTTAAATTTTTTATATAACTCCGAGTGGATTTGGATGAAAGTAGAAAGTCATATACACCTAGGATGACTTGAGAGTGAGTAAAACGCAGCCTAATTTTCATTTTTGAAACATGCTTTTATCCAAAGCAAGGAACATTGAAAGCAATTTACAATAAGAGCCAGCAATACAAGCAATACACAACACCATGTTTCAAGCTAGAACAAATATGAAATTCAGAAAAAAAGAGAAAAAAAGTCTACCAGAGAAGACTAATTATTAAGTGTATTCATTAGTGGCTGTGGTTAAGTGCATAAGATTTCCTTTAGATCACCTAGACCAGGGGTTTTCAACCTGTGGGCCGTGGTATTGCAGGTGGGCCGCCAAATTACTATTAAAAGAAATAATAATATTGTTAATATATGTAAAAATGTCTAAGTCATAACATAATTTCATATATACATAATTAAAAAAAATTTTTTAACAAAAAACGCCTAGCGTGAGAACAGAACAGACTGGGCATATGCCTAACTCCAGGTTCACACACTGTGATGTGCCTTTTTTCCGAGCCCATGTTAACGGATCAGAGCGTTCAAACTGCACGCGGTAAAAGGCTAGATATAAAAACGTGCGAAAATAATTAATATCTAGCACATGAGCATTGAGAGAGTTGTGAGTGCACAGGACGCAGTTTAAGTGAGAGGAGACACGTTTTAAGTGCACAAACTCTCTCCGCGTGTGAGCAGCGTGTATCTGAGCAAACACGTCTGGTTTCGTCTCTGGACACGGGATTTATTTATTTATATATTTTTGCCATAAGTCTATACATTTTGTTACACCTTTACTGTAGTGATTATTTTGACTTATGTCTGTTCTAGAGACGTTACAACTTTTTGATAAAGCTCGAATTGGTTTTCTTTTGGAAATATGTTTCAAATTAATCCTGAATGCATTTATGACTGTAAAGCATATCTGTGTGTCACAATCGCAAAATTAATCAAAGAAATCACAATCTTTTTTTTTTTTTTTTTATTATTATTTATTTTATGTCCATATCGCACAGGCCTAGTTTATTCAATAAATACAGTTAACAATCTAGCTTTTGAGTACTAAGTTATTAACCCAACAATAGCGGGGTCAGTAAAAAAAAATTTTTGCAGTGGGCCGCGCAAACATATGTGTTTGGTTGTGTGGGCCGCGAGTTGAAAAAGGTTGGGAACCACTGACCTAGACCAATAAGTATATGGTCCTTAATTTTTTAAAAGTACTTAAATGATACTGAGGACAAAAAACTCTAACAATTAGGATTATCTTTGAGATAACCACATATGAGAAACTCCCACGTCTACCATTTCCCTGTTGGGTGGGGAATGCGGTTAGTCAACTTATCATGCTCACTTTCAGTGTGAAGCATTTCAACATCTCACTGATGTCACTTCCTGTTTGATGAATGGCATTGACCCAACACAGGAGCTAATACCTCTGACTCAAAAAATTAGTAAAGATTGGTGTAATTAAAATTAAACTGTGATTCAACATTTACATTTGAATATGTAAATTTTTTAAATTATGCATTTAATTAAAATTAAACATCTATGGACACATATTCAAATTAGAAATGAGAAAAATATAATAATATTAAAGGGATGGTTCACCCAAAAAATGAAAATTACCCCATGATTTACTCAAGCTACCCTAGGTGTATATGGCTTTTGTCCTTTAGACCAATGCAATCGGAGATGTATGTAAAAATGTCCTGGCTCTTCCAAGCTTTATAATAACAGTGAATGGGGGTCTAGATTTCTAAGTTCAATAAAGTGCATCCATCCATCATAAAAAGGACTCCACACAGCTGGGGTGGTGTTGGCGTAGTGGATAAGACACATGCCTTTGGTGTAAGAGACCCAGGTTCGAAGCCACTGTGAGACACCAATGTGTCCCTGAGCAAGACACTTAACCATTAGTTGCTCCAGATGTGTGCGACCTCTGACATATATAGCAATTGTAAGTCGCTTTGGATAAAAGCGTCAGCTAAAATGAATAAATGTAAATTTGTTTAAGAAATAATTTATAAACCTTAAATTTCTAGCTTCCACTAACAGTCTGTTCATTAAAGAATGGCATTCCAGAGGATGACATTAGGGGAACACGCTGACGAATACTGAAGCGCAGTGGAGAGAGAGCAATAGAAAACACCAGTCACAAATTAGAAGTACAAAACAATGATTTGTAAAGGAAAGACCAAGAGGAGACTGGTTTTCCTTTGCTGTGAACCAATCTTGGTTCTCGCGAGACTAGCATATTCTCACAGGAGCTTATGCTATGGCTATATCCTGCATCATCCACTGGACACCACTCTCTAATGAACACGTGTATGAAAGTTAGCAGAAGCTAGAGATTACAGTTTATGAAGTTTTAAATATGGAAATATTTCTTAAATGCATTGATTCGCTTTAAAGGGGCGGTTGATTGTGATTTCACTTTTTTAACTTTAAACACGGACAAGCACGCGGCTGCTGTGGTAGCGAGCAATACTTGGTGGCAATAGAATAAGTTCCCTAAATAGAATAAGTTCCCTAAAGTTGCAAAGACTAAAGTCTCAAACCCAAAGGGAACCCAAATTCTTTAGAAAGGTTAAGAGTCGTCCACACCCTCCTAAAACACCTCGTTTAAACACGTCCTCATACATCACTGTGTGGGATAATTTGCATAACACTGTCCAAATGTTCACACAAAGAAAGAAGGTCGTAAATTTGATTCTCGCTGTAGTATTGTTGCAGCTGCTGCCACCACCATTTCATGGAGACGCAACTTTGCAAGGACAGTATGGCACTTTTGACTCACAGCCTGTAAGTATGTTGTCATATAAATTGCCACTGATGATTCAAATGTGAATTTTGAGCAGTATAGAGTAGTGCTTGTTGTTCACCATTTCTCCAATCACAACGCGACCAGATACACAATGCAACATGTAAAAAGACAGTACAAGTCATTATAATCAGCAATTATGTCCCCACTGGATGCAACAAATGCCTCATTTGTAATGGGTTTTATTGATTTGGTCTCATCGTGCCAGGACTCACAACATCACAGTATGGCAAGGAGAGTAAAATTTCTGTCACAGGTTTGAGGTATTCGGCCAATCACAGCACACTGGATAGCTGGCCAATCAGGGCACACCTCACTTCTCAGAACGATGAGCTTTGTAAAAATCTATGCATATCATAAAGGCAGGCCATAGAGGAGAAACAATAATGTACAGTATGTGGAAAATAATGTTGTTTTTTTACATAAAACTGCATAAACTCATTGTATTACACTAAATACATAAAATAATGTTCTTTTAAGCAATGTCCTATGACCCTTTTAAATCTTTAATCAGCTTTTAAACCTTACATTAAAAGCTAACATAAGCAGTAGCAATTACAAATAACAATGTATGTAAAAGTACGAGACAACAACAAACAAAGAAACATACCATTCTGAAATGTCCTGTAAGAACCGTGCTTGCACAAGTTCTGTGTGATCCTCTTCACTAAAATCCACTGGGTCTCAACTGGGCTCAAATTGCTAAACGGTATTGATGATGCCATTTTTTACAATACAACCAGAGCACATTCTGAGGTGAGGGGCGTGACATTTCTGAACTACACTAGGAGGTTTAGCCAGTCAAAACACACTGAGCCAGCTAACCAATCTGAGCCCATCATGTATTTCTGAAGGAGGGGCTTTATAAAACCAGAAAATCATCTGAGTGTAATGGAGAAAGGACAGAGTGGTGTAGAATAAAGGCATGTGGAAAAGTATTTTTTTAAAGAACCATTAACACATGTTAAACTGCAGCCCATAAACATAACCAAGCCTAGAAAAAAATCCAGTCAACCACCCCTTTTAAAGGACTTTATTTAGTCCCTAGAGCAGTGGTTCCCAACCTTTTTCAACTCGTGGCCCACACAACCAAACACATATGTTTGCGCAGCCCACTGCAAAAAAATTAACTGACCCCGCCATTGTTGGGTTAATAACTTAGTACTCAGAAGCTAGATGGTTAACTGTATTTATTGGATGAACTAAGACTGTGCGATATGGACAAAAAAAAACTATTGGGATTTCTTTGATCAAATTTGCGATTTCGATTTTAATCACGATTTTGACAAACACATGCTTTAAAGTCATTAATGCATTCAGGATGAATTTGAAACATATTTCCAAAAGAAAACCAATTAAAGTTATCAAAGATTGACAAGTCAAAATAATCACTAAGTAAAGGCATAACAAAATGTATAGACTTATGGCAAAAATATAAATAAGTGCGTATACAGTATGTGTATGGAGTTCAGAAGCAGCAGTGAGAGTGCGTTATTGTAATGCGAAAGCACATTAAAATAATGCGCGAGCGCGAATCTCTCTGCTCGCACGCAGATTTCCTTTGCTCCGTCACAAAACCAGCGTTAAACCTGTCTCCTCTCACTCAAACTGCATCCTATGCACTCACAACTCTCTCTATGCTCATGTGCTAGATATTAATTATTTTTGCACATTTTTATTTTACCGCGTGCAGTGTGAACGCTCTGATCCGTTAACATGGGCTCGGAAAAAAGGCGCATCACAGACAGTGTGTGAACCTGGAGTTACGTAGGCATATGCCCAGTCTGTTCTGTTCTCGGGCTAGGCGCGTTGCATTCTGATTGGATCAGATAGCATACTGCGGGAGGTTGGGGGAAATCATGTTATGTTATGACTTAGACATTTTTACATATATTAACAATATTATTATTTATTTTTATAGTAATTGCAGTACCACCGTGGCCCCCTAGTGGGCCGCTGCCCACAGGTTGAAAACCACTGCCCTAGAGTAATTTGGAGTACTTTTAATGATGGATTCACTTTATTGGACTTCAAAATCTCACCTGCCGTTATAAAGTTTGGAAGAGCCAGGACATTTTTTAATAGGACTCCAATTGTATTCATCCGAAAAAAGAAAGTCATACAAACCTAGGGTGGCTTGAGTGTGAGCAAATCATGAGGTAATATTCATTTTTGGGTGAACTATCCATTTAAGTAAAATTAAAAGATAAATAAAAAGAACACAAAATAAAATAAATTGAAACAAAATAATATGGATAAAAAAAGCCGATGAAACAAGCAATAAAACAATTTTTTTCTACACTGGTTCCATGTACGATTATCCTGTATCTGGAGTACAGGAGATAATGATTACACACACTAGGAAATAAATCTACCTGTTCCTCTGACAGAGAACCAGAAAGCAGCCTTGCCACTTAACCACATGCAGTACTGGATTACACCTTCATTTTGGCAAGATGTGCCCCACTGAGCGAGTGCTACTGAGGGAGATTAAACCTCTTATACTTTACCTCATCCTTTTAAAATACTCTAGGGTGATATCAGACCCTCAAAACCGAATGGCATTGCACGACCGATCAATTCAACATGTTTCTCAACTGGCTTAAGGGTGGGAAACCCAGGGGTCTTAGCTCATTACCTCAAAAGTGTGAAGATAATAATAGGAAATTAGAGCAAAAGGTGCTTCATGTTATATGATTTAGAAGAGGCCTTGATGCTAGAGGTGATGAGCTCACACAGGATACGTGTTGTATTTGATTACCACACACTTAACCATTTTCTTCAAGTATTCATCTGCGCGTTTGTTTATATTCAAAAAAAGGGAAAAAATGAGTAGTGATTACTGTGACTAAAATATCCAACAATAAAAATGTTACACAATTTCAAATCTAGGTGGGAAAACCTCACATACTGTAACATCTCTTTAGATTGTGCATGTATGTTTCCTACAGACAAATGATTTTTAAGAACTGGTTCTTTTAATGAGTCAGTCAAGATTCACAAAACAGCCTCGCTCATGAGTCAGCAGTATGTGAATCATTCAGGGCTGCATTTTACAAAAGCACTGTGATCCTAGTTGATCGTGTAGAGATGACTGGACAGTTACAGAGTTGCCAAATCAAATCGAATCCTGAATCGAATATAGGCTAAACCAAATCTCAATCCAAAGGAATCTTGAAAAAAAATTGTATTGTTGTATAAATTCAATAATATATTCCACAAAAATATTAAACAGCACAACTGTTTTCAACACTGATAAAAATACATGTAAATCAGCAAATCAGCATATTAGAATGATTTCTGAAGGATCCTGTGACACTGAAGACTGGAGTGATGAAGCTGAAAATTCAGCTTTGCACCACAAGAATAAATTAAACTTCAAAATCTATTTAAATAGAAAACCGTTATTTTGAATTGTAAAAAATATTTTTACTGTTTTACTGTATTTTTGTTCAAATAAATGCAGCCTTGGTGTGCACATGTATAAATAAAAGTCTATGGATATTTGTTAAAATTTTTTCATCCACCAAGCAAAAAGTCCAACCACGTAGAAAAGAAATATCCTACCACCAACATACTGCATGATTTAAGATATTATTCAGATCAATCATTCATGTCTCTTTAAACCCCTAACCCTGGGAATGGTTTTAGCAAGCATTACTAATTAAAATAAGTGAAAAATGAAGTGATCATTACAGTACACACACAGAAGAATCTGGCATACTAGTACTGGTCTGGATCATAATTATGGTTCAGTTTGTGGATGTTTGGTTTTAATAAAGGACACACATCTTATGCCACAGGCAATTAGACACTGTAGTGTACGTGAATCTCATGTACTTAGACGCGAACACATCAGAGAAACATTTCAGCATAATCCCTCTGATGTCACTCAAGACGTGCAATGATAGAAAAATACATATTGTGCATTAACAACACACTGATACATGTACTAGAGAACAGAAAAACACTAGTCTGTTCTTTCCCAGTTCAAATGTCTAATGATTTCATAATTATTTTCCTCCCACAGGGCCACTGAAGATGGGAAACAGATCATACGGTATGCTTTTCAAGAGAATTAACTGTACTCGAGCATCATGCTTTTCAACTGCACCTTGACTGTATTACATTTAAACCATGTGTAAAGAAAAAAACAGCCAAATCCTTATAGAGCAGCAAAGCTGAAAAATTATATCGAGAAAAAACCATGACACAAAAATACGATTACTTTCTGACAGCTTTTTGAACTTTGAACAGAGTGAAATTGGAAACTGAAGTCCTAAACTGTCATCTCTTTACCTCACAAACCATCCAAAAATAAATCTGTTGTGTGGACATTTATTTATTTTTTTCTTTCCAGTTCAGTCACTACCCAGAGATGAAATAAAATGCATTAAATTCTGAAAAAACAAAGTCTAATTTAAGAAATAAATATTTCGTGCTAGACAAATATTCAGAATCGCAATATCAGAATTCTGACTTTTTTTTCTTGTGTCACGGTTGGTAAACCGTGAACTTGGGGTGTTTGCACTTTGTGTTGAAATCTGTCGCTGAGTCCCAATTCGCATACTATCCGTCCTAAACAGTATGCAAAACTAGAATTAGTACGTTCCAAATCGTAGTATGTTGAAAAGAGTATTCCAAAGATACCCGGATGGTCTACTATTTCCGATGGTTGGTGGTGATGGTTAGAAGTGCTAATATTGCCCACAACCACAACCCATTGCGTGCGGGAGGTTCTATATGGAGCCAAAAGAATCTCAATAAAGATAAATGCACACACTACATTCACGTATGCACACACAGGATTCATACATGCACACACATGATTCATAAATACACACACAGGATACACAAATGCGCACAAAATTTACAAATGCACACACAAAATTTAAAAAGCACAGAAGATTCACAAATGCATACAAAATTCAGAAATGCACACAAAATTCAGAAATACACACACAATTCAGAAATGCAAACAACATTTACAAATGCACTCAAGATTCACAAATGCACAGGACAAGATTCAGAAATGTATTTCTGATGCACACACACATATATCTTGATTTACAAACTGCTTGCGGTCTGTGAACTTCACTGCATTTGTGTGTGAATTTTGAGACTCCCCTGACTTGGCTCGACACACAAATGCCTTTTTTTTAAACAGGGAATGATCTGCAACCAATAAGATATCTCCCTTGTTTTAGCCAATCACAAGAACGCACTCCACGTGGGGGATTGTTTACTTATAAGCCAATCACATGAATGCGTTCACACAGCGCGATATGCCTGTTGTGCGGCATATTATAGCCTACTTATTTATGAAATTGTATGAAAATACAGATGTTTAGATTACAATTCAGGTTTATTTTTTATTATTTTTTACAAAATATAAATTTAAAAATGTCTCAATACATATAGTCCAGTGACTGCATAAAAAAGTTAACAATGGATTCATAAATTTGCAATAGGCAATTATTTCATTATATTAAAATATTTTAATGAAAGTAAAAAAAATTTTTACACCTTTTTGAAGATTTAAATATATCTAAATATTCTTTTGGATGCAATATAGAATATAATATATACAATATAGCTCTCTGCGTGAGGAAAGTGAGTCATTCGCTGCGTGACTCGTGAGGAAAGTGAATCGTTCGCTGCGTGAGGAAAATGAGTCGTTCGCTGCGAGAGGAAAGTGAGTCGTTCGCTGCAAGAGGAAAGTGAGTCGTTCGCTGCATGACTCGTGAGGAAAGTGAGTCGTTCGCTGCGAGAGGAAAGTGACTCTCCAGCTGCGGAAAGTGAGTCTCCTGCTGCGCAAAGTGGGTGTCCGGCTGCGCAAAGTGGGTCGCCGGCTGCATGTGGTAAGTGAGTCGTTTGCTGAGGAAAGTGAGTCGTTCGCTGCGTGAGGAAAGTGAATCGTTCGCTGAGGAAAGTGAGTCGTTCGTTGCGTGAGGAAAGTGAGTTGTTCGCTGAGGAAAGTGAGTCGTTCGCTGATTGGCTTATAAGTAAACAATCCCCCACGTGGGGTGCATTCTTGTGATTGGCTAAAACAAGGGAGATATCTGATTGGTTGCAGATCATTCCCTGTTTAAAAAAAGGCATTTGTGTGTCGAGCCAAGTCAAGGGAGTCTCAAAATTCACACACAAATGCAGTGAAGTTCACAGACCGCGAGCAGTTTGTAAATCAAGATATATGTGTGTGTGCATCAGAAATACATTTCTGAATCTTGTCCTGTGCATTTGTGAATCTTGAGCGCTTTTGTAAATGTTGTTTGCATTTCTGAATTGTGTTTGTATTTCTGAATTTTGTGTGCATTTCTGAATTTTGTATGCATTTGTGAATCTTCTGTGCTTTTTAAATTTTGTGTGTGCATTTGTGAATTTTGTGTGCATTTGTGTATCCTGTGTGTGTATTTATGAATTATGTGTGTGCATGTATGAATCATATGTGTGCATATGTGAATGTAGTGTGTGCATTTATCTTTATTGAGACTCTTTTGGCTCCATAGTTCTACGACGATGACGCCCTGCTTCTTCACTCCTCAACTTGGTAGAAGAACACATTATAAAATGTATTGTGAAAAAAAACGATGAGAAAAAAAGATGGGAGTAGTAAATAAAATTTTATTGGACATACAAGAATGAATGAAACGTTAACAGTTGTGGTGTGCGTAACTAGGCAACCACGTTGTCGTTCACGTTGCATGACGTCATCGAAGTATGTCCCAGAACGTGCATAGGCCTACTCTTTTGCTACACACTCAAAAGTATGTACTTTTTCCTCACAAAAAAAGTACAATACTTTTAGGTCGTAGTATAAGTAGGCGAATTGGGACTCTGTGTCTGTGTGTTTCGCGTCTGCACTGATTAGCTTGTGGGCGTCTCCGTTAATTGTCATCAGCAACAGCTGTCACTCATTACTCATCCACTATATATTGGCTTTTCTCACGTCTTGTGTTTGTGAGATCGTTGTTTAATGTTGGTTACCCTGCCAGGGGTTGGCTTTAGTGTTGTCTGCGTTGGATGTCTGTGTTTTTCCCCAGAACCTCATCCACTCTCCACTCTCCACTCATCCACTCAGCCACGGACACTTACCTTTGGCTCTATTCCCCCGCAGTTCCTGTGCCATCCTCTCCTGTTGCCTACTCCCCGTCATCATCCGGAATACCCACCTTCTCTCCGCCATCATCCGGATTTCTCACCGCCTCACCACCACCACGGAGTATCGTCTTCTCAGCCTCATTGTTCCTTTGTGTCTTATTGTTCATCTCATTTCATTAAAACTGTTAACTCGCATCTGTTTCCTGACTTTCCTTCACCCCACCGTCACATCTTGCTATTACAAGTTTACAATCTGCAATTCTGCGTTTATATCTTGGAATTAACTTTTTCTCTGAATTCTGTGTGTATATCTAAAAAAAAATAATAATAATTCCACCACAGAAAAAAAAAAAAAAAAGCTAATTGCTACTTGTTCTTTCACAATTCTGACTTTTTCCGCGATTACGAGTTTACTTACATCTTACAACTCTATCGTGTCTTCTCAGAATTTCTAATTTATATCTCGCAATTCTGACTTTATATTTCACAGTTCTGAGAAAAAAAGTCTGAATTATTAGATGTAATGTCAGAATTGTGAGATATAAAAGTCGCAATTATCTAATTATATAGTGGAAACAAGCTTCCATTAAAATAATAATAATCAAATCAAACTGTTTACTACATTAAACACCCCCCAAATTACCAGGATGCATGCCTAAGAACAAACATGTGATACCTTTTCTCTCTCTCTCTCTCTCTCTCAAAAAATGCAAATTGCAGTTTCATGACTGGAAGGAAATAATTATGGTAATTATTTTCAGTTCACCCACCTTCAGCAAGTGTGGCAAAGCATTAATTTTAGACGCTACACAGCTCTGGAGTGGGTCAGCTTGATATTTCTCTGGCTGTCTTGCATCACACATCTGAGCATCTGTTAGATTTCAACACTTCGACATCAGGCATACAGCCCAGACTAATACAGAGCCAAATCTTATGGCTTATAAATATTCAACACCGGCCAAACAAATCTTGACATTGAATGGTTGCAAGTCGGTGTGTTTGGTTTGGGATATTGGTGTTTTGATAATATGTTAATGCATCGCCATGACGGTGAGGACAAGCTTCTGATCAGAGCACTGTGAGATGCCTTTACTCACTTTTTTGATCCTGACCATCTGTAACTTTTACTCTAGTGAAAAAAAAAACCTTTTCCAGAAAATTCAAACAGATTGAATAAATGCATGCGCTTCATAATTAATTAACAAAATCAGGTACAACATGTTCAAAATGGTGTCTTTTTCATGTATCTTCATAGTTTATGAATTCAAACCATGCCTTAAAGGGATAGTTCACCCAAAAATGAAAATTTGATGTTTATCTGCTTACCCCCAGGGCATCCAAGAGGCAGGTGACTTTGTTTCTTCAGTACAACACAAACTGAGATTTTTAAAGAGCAGGACATATGGTATTTTAAAGTGTCCTTTTATTGTGCTGGAGTCCCCTACAACAGGTATAAATGCATTTAAGGTCAGAAAACATTGTACTTTTCTCAGAATATGCATTTAATATTAGAGGCATTTGCCAGTGATTCCAAAATGATTAATTCCTAGCAAGTTGGGAGCAAACTCCTCCCTTCCATAAGCCTACTCTGCTCTGATTGGTTAGCTGGCCAAGCCTGTTGTGATTGGCACAGAAAGGAGTCCTTGAGCCATTTAGCCAGCGCTAACATTGACAAAGCACCTTCACATAAAACAAATCACGCTCCTAACCCTAAGGTTGCGGGTTTGAATCTCGGGCCGGCAATACCACGACTGAGGTGCCCTTGAGCAACTGCTTCCTGGATGCTGCAGTATAAATGGCTGCCCACTGCTCTGGGTGTGTGTTAATAGGAGATATGTGCACCAGACTTTTGTATTCTGGTAACCTGGTCTCACTGCTTCGGGTTCAAGCAGTTTGCATATGCTTCTTTAAATATGAAGCAGTTTTACTCAAGATGCCTTCAAAATAGATACCAATGATGATCATAACCAATGTCCTTCACATATGCGAAATGATATCTAAACGTTTTTTTGATTTTTTTATTCTTTACACTAACATTTATATAAAAGAATGGAATAAACCGTCAACAATAAAAACAGCTAGCTAGTTTAACTGATTATCTTCAAAGTCCATAGATATCACTATTATTTAATACAGCTGTTAGCACGTTCTCCGACAAGCGAAAGCAATGACACCTGTTTTCCGGGTTTGGTCAGGTGACATTCGACATATACCCTATTGAGATTGTAGATAGAGTTTCAATGGTCCATTTGGGAGATAGGTGGCAGTAAGGCACTTATAAGTCTGTGTTCCGCCGTAAAGCAAAAAGAAGAAGATGGCCCACAAGCAGGCTGTAGTGTTTTGAGGAGGTGTTATACAGGAGGGCAGGGCTTCATATTTTATTGAAGCATCCCTGGGCGCCGCCATTGGCTAGCGGACCCCCACCTGCTGTTAGCATTCCATTGACTCCCATTTTGCGAATAACTTTACATCTGACGCGTTTAAAGACTCCATTTGTCCATTCATTATTTCTAAAGAAACACAAAACTGTATAAAAGGCGCCATTACCTTGTATCTTACGTTGTGGCCCCCTAGAAGCAGTTTTTGTAAAAATAAGCTAACGATTGCGTCATAACCAGCGACTCTCTGTCGCACAGTACAGAAATTACCGTATGGACAGGAGGAGAAGGTCGCAGGCAATCTTTTACTATCTATGAGGCAATCAGGGGGACGTGGAGGCATTAAGTCAAGGGAGAAGCCCATAGAGAGTCCATAAAAGCAACGGGACAAAATTGATGATCAACAGGATGATCGTTTTAAGTCTTTTTACAGCAACGTATTGTCATGAGCCTCAGGGTTTCATTTGGTTTTGTTTGTGTATGTTTTAGCCATGATTCCCATTAACATCCATTTTAAGACTGACAGACTGCAACGGTTTGTGACTCTCTGTTTGTGTTCTACTTAAGAAACAAAGTCACCTAAATCTTGGATGCCCTGGAGATAAGCAAATAAACATAAAATTTTCATTTTTGGGTGAACTATCCCTTTAACAGTGGAACTGAGTCATTTTAAATGGTCTGTTTTTCTGCTCATCGTCATCGTCATGTCCTCTGGAAAAAAAAATCAAACGTATTATTTTGATGAAACTCATCTTTACAACTATTCAAATAGTGGAAGCATTGTAATTAACTGCACACTCACAAAAGGTCAGATCATTGTGTAAAACTGCTGCATCAGTCGTTTGAATATGTTGTTCTTCAGACACATCAGTCTGAAATGAGTATCCCAAGGTTTTACTGCAAAATGAGATGCAAAAACCTGAATGCAAACTTAATGTTTACACTGTCAATCAATATGAGGACCTGATATTAAAAAAATATATATTTTTCCAGCTAATTAATTTTTACCTTCCGGTTCATGCAAACGAAACTATTATGTTACTGTTGTTAAAGATGAACAAAGCACCTGCTGAGGGAATACAGGATTTGATATTTGTTAAGTCTGAAATGGCATACTACCATTTGACTCATACTAATGATACTATTTATAATTTCATACATTTATGAAATGTTACAATGCATGTATAATGTTACAAAAGATTTATATTTCAAATAAATGTTGTTCTTTTGAACTTTCTATTCATTAAAGAATCCTGAAAAATGTATCATGGTTTCTACAAAAATATTAACTGTTTTCAACCCTGATAATAATAAGATTGTTTTTGTTGTTGTTGTTTTTTTGTAGGAAATCAGTATATTAGAATGATTTCTGAAGGATCATGTTGCCATTAAACAGTAAAAAAAATATGCAGTACTGTGCAAAAATACACAATACAATTGTGCTTGCTATGACTTTCCATTTCATGTGTGATGAATGAACTGTAAGTAAAATCATCTATGACTTTCAATATCTATTTGATTGATTTGAATAAGTGATTTTCCTTTTTTTTTTTAAAGCAACTGATTGCTTTACAGAAATTCTGCATAAAATGCAAAAAAGAAAAATAATAATGTAACAGTGAATATTGGGGGCTCGTCCGGGATGTAGGGGTCTAAGGTAAGGGAGTAACAGAGTAAAGTAAACATAAAATTGGTTGGGGTGAGTGTGTGCCAGTTTTTAAATTATTGGCAGTATGGTGCATATGCAAACTACTCGGTATGCAGAAAGCAGTATGATGGCATTCCATTCTCAACACTGCAGCCATTTGGATCTTTCCTCATCTAAAAATGAATGAGAAAAAACTGATATCTGATATCTGTGTGTTTCCATGAGAAACTTCCTTGACTTTTTCCAGGTTGTCTTGAATCAATTTGTGTCATGCTCTTGCATAATAATGCTTACATCCTTGAAATTTCAAAGCAAGAGAGTTTATTGCGAATGCACTCTACAGAGAAAGCCAAAATTATAGTTTTAGCATTAATCATGAGCTAGCATATGCTACTGCTCCAGCATCATACGACATTCCCTGACATGGCTATTAAAATAAGCCAAGTGTTGAATCACAAGAAAATACAAACAGCATAATAATTAGCGACAGCTTTCAAATCTTGCGGAGTCCGTGGCACCATCTCTCTGGATTAGCATGGAGCATCGACTGAATAGCACCCAAGAATGAATGAGGTCAAAAATTCTGAAAACACATTTGGTAACCTGATTACCAGTGTTGGGGACTAGCTAACTAGAAGTTGTTATGCTACAGATACTAACAAACTAACATATGTTAAAAATGTCAATGTTAGCCTATGCTAATTTGGCTGGTTTTAGCTGGTTTAAGATGGTCGCACTGGTTTTGCAGCCTGACCAGCAGTTGCTCAGCTTTTAGGATAGATAAAGCGAAAATAAAAACGGCCAATAAGGTTTCATGTCAAATGGCATTTAATGCAGGCCATAAATTATTATAGCCTATTTAATTATAAATCTATTCATTCATTCTCATTTGTTGTTATTTATTGTCTTCTATCATGTTTTATAATATTAAATGTAGAGTTTACAAACTAAATACATTTTCAAAGTAGGCTACACAAAACCTTAAAAAAATTAGAAGAAAGATTTCACCGAAATAACTTACTGTATGATAGATTTAGTATTCAATTTGACTGATTTTGAGAGTTTTTTCAGTGAAGAATCTATTAGACTGAAAAGGCAAACTCATTCAAGCCATTTGACATGAATAAGACTGTATTGTTTGTATTGCATGATTAATTTGCTTGCAAATTGGAGAAAAGATGCTTTAAAGCCACATACTAAATACATGGTAAAGCAACGTGAATGGGGCAAGAAGAACACAGCAAAAAATATGTTTAGTGACTACTCAAATTTGACCGTAAAATTATAAAACTACTTCGAGGTTTAACCATACACTGTATTTAAATCTGTTTGAGAGGAACTGCATTTATCACCCAATCAGTGAAATCACGCAACATTTCAAAGCATCAGATGATTTGGTGAGTTTTATGTGAGCTGCAAAATTTGTCTCTTGCTTCTTGCTGCTTCTCTTCCTCTCTTGTTACTTTAGTTATATAGACTATTGTTTGCTGTAGATTGGAAAAAAGCTTACAGAAAATTACTCTTCCTTACGCTTTCTATAAAATGTTTAGAGAGAGAGAGCGAGAGCACCCAGGATACAGGACCTATATACACCACAGGTCTGATTGCTCATGAAAACCAGCCTGGCTGTTCCAGCACAATGGTCCCTTATCAGAGTAGAGTACTGCTCTCTTCATCAGTGGTTCACATACATGCACAATATAGTGCACTTACAGTCAGCCTATGAAAATCATGAATGTAGCTTTAGAATTAAATCTTATTCTGTCTGTCTGTTTTTCTTTCTAATCACATTGAGAGAAATCCAAATATTAATCGGCTATGCAGTCCAGGTGACCGATTTTTCCTATACTGTACATACATATATATCTGTGTGTGTGTGTGTGTTTGTGACCCTGGACCACAAAACCAGTCTTAAGTGTTAATTTTTCAAAAATAAGATTTATAAATCACATGAAAGCTGAATAATTAAGCTTTCCATTTATGTATGGTTTATTAGGATTGGACACTATTTGGCCGAGATACAACTATTTGAAATTCTAGAATCTGAGGGTGCAAAAAAATCTAAATACTGAGAAAATCTCCTTTGAAAGTCGTCCAAATGAATTCTTAGCAATGTATATTACTAATGAAAAATTTCATTTTGATATATTTACGGTAGGATATTTACAAAATATCCCCATGGAGCATGATCTTTACTTTTTTATACTAATGATTTTTGGCTTAAAAGAAAATCGATAATTTTGTTGTTGTTTTTTTTGGCTACTGCTAAAAATATGACCCAGTAACTTAAGACTGGTTTTGTGGTCCAGGGTCACATACACACACATATGTTAACAAGTTAAACTAACAAGTTATCAAGTTAAATTAAATTATGGTTAATTAATGCCCCCTTTAGGATGTAAGGATGTAATAATTTGCCTCATCAGCTGTCATTGAAATGGTATATCATTACATTTTATATACATAAATAGAGAGCGGTATTTAGTGAACAATAATCAATTTAAAAAACCCTCAATACTTCTAAATCTTCTGCAGAGACAGATATAGAGCACAGATTGCTCATCCTTCTCTAAATATGCCTTGAATTCAACGTCAGAACAATATCGTTTCATTGACGTGTGTTCTTCAAATAACGCACATGCCTACTGCACTACAAAGACATGAGAGGATAACAAGCACAGATGCACGAGAGAATTTGAATGGAGAGCCCTCAGTGGTTTAAAAGACTTTTCTCATCCCAGTGCACAAACCTTCAGATCATCTATTCAGACTCCTCAGAAATAACGGCACAAGCAGGAGCTGAGATGAATAATGTATGTGGAATGATGAAAGAAGACACTTTTTTGCCTCCAGGCAGCATTTGTTGTTACGATGGACACAACCAGCAAAACAACATGACCACGTCAATTATTACTGTTTTATCTACCTCTAAATTATATATATACACTAAATCCATAATAACACTTCCTCCAATGACAAAATCCATCTCCTGTGTGCTTTCACATCAAAATCCACTTTAAAAATGTTTTCACTTGTAAACGGTTCATTTTGTGCATATTTATCTCCTGCTACAGATGAAACAACTTTTACATTTAGCAGATGGTTTTATCCAAAGCAACTTATAGTGCATTCATGTAATACTTTTTTTTTTATCAGTATGTATGTGTCACAGTGTTTGGGTTGTGTTCCCTGGGTTTCCACTAGGTGTCCTCAGTTCCCACGGTGTTTATCATATTATCACTTCCTGTCTCCTTATTTGGTCACCTTCCTCCTTTATCCTTTTGTGTATTTATACCTGGTCTGTCTGAGTCTTTGTCACGGAGTCCTTGTTGTATGTGAGATACAGTTCATGTCTATTGTTTTTCCGTAGTCTTGATCTTGCCTTGTGTTTTGTCTGTTCCTTGTCTATTTTGATATTCTGGTTTTGACCCTGCCTGGACGGTTTACCCCTTTGGATTACCCCTTAATAAATATCATACCCGCACTTGGATCTCTCCGTGTTTCTTGTATCACCATACGTGACAGAAGGACTCCGTCCAAGCGAAGATCCAGCGGTATGTCTGCTTATGTCTCCTCCCCAGCCACAGAGCCTAGAGATTCCCAAGACGGTTAACGTCATGGCTGCTGAGCCAGCGCCTCAGCACAAGATGGCTGCCAGCCCAGTGCCACAGCACAAGATGGCCGACAGCCCAGCGCCACAGCACAAGATGGCCGCCAGCCCAGCGCCACAGCACAAAATGGCCGCCAGCCCAGAGCCACAGCACAAGATGGCCGCCAGCCCAGCGCCACAGCACAAGATGGCCGCCAGCCCAGCGCCACAGCACAAGATGGCCGACTCAACGCCTGAGTCTCCAGACAAGGTGTCACCGACTCGCCATCATAGAGGGCGGAGGAGGAGGAGACATGCGTCTTCCGTTCCTCAAAGCCCGGAGGACGTTCCCGAGGCGGTGCCCGATGCGGTTTTGGAGGCCGAGGCGGTGCCCGATGCTGTTCCGGAGGCTGAGGCGGTGCCCGATGCCGAGGCGGTGCACGATGCTGTTCCCGAGGCCGAGGCGGTGCCCGAGGCCGTACCCGAGGCGGTGCCCGAATGCCGTTCAGGAGGCCGAGGCGGTGCCCGATGCTGTTCCGGAGGCCGAGGTGGTGTCCGATGCCGAGGCAGTGTCCGTTGCCGTTCTGGAGGCCGAGGCGGTGCCCGAGGCCGTTCCCGACGCGGTGCCCGAGGCCGTTCCCGACGCGGTGCCCGAGGCCGCTCCCGACGCGGTGCCCGAGGCCGCTCCCGACGCGGTGCCCGAGGCCGCTCCCGAGGCAGTGCTCGAGGCCGTTCCAGAGGCGGTGCCTGAAGCCGAGGCGTCTCACGTCTCCACAGGCAGTCCTAAGTCAAGTCAGGTGCCCATTGACTTTCCAGAGTTGAGTCAGTTCCCGGTTGACCCTCCAGAGTCGAGTCAGGTGTTCATGGACCTTCCTGAGTCAGGGTTAGTCACCGTCGACCATCTAGAGTCAGGGCTAGTTCCTGTTGACCCTCCAGAGTCGAGTCAGGTTCCAGTTGACCCTCCAGAGTCGAGTCAGGTTCCAGTTGACCCTCCAGAGTCGAGTCGGGTTCCAGTTGACCCTCCAGAGTCGAGTCGGGTTCCAGTTGACCCTCCAGAGTCGAGTCAGATGTTTGTGGACCCTCCAGAGTCAGGGTTAGTTACCGTTGACCCTCTAGAGTTAGGGCTAGCTCCTGTTGATCATCCAGAGTCGAGTCAGGTTCCAGTTGACCCTCCAGAGTCGAGTCAGGTTCCAGTTGACCCTCCAGAGTCGAGTCAGGTTCCAGTTGACCCTCCAGAGTCGAGTCGGGTTCCAGTTGAACCTCCAGAGTCGAGTCGGGTTCCAGTTGACCCTCCAGAGTCGAGTCAGATGTTTGTGGACCCTCCAGAGTCAGGGTTAGTTACCGTTGACCCTCTAGAGTTAGGGCTAGCTCCTGTTGATCATCCAAAATCGAGTCATGTTCCAGTTGTTCCTCTTGAATCGAGTCATGTTCCAGTTGTTCCTCTTGAATCGAGTCATGTTTCAGTTGTTCCTCTTGAATCAAGTCGTGTTCCTGTTGACCCTCCAGAGTCGAGTCAAGTTCCTGTTTACCTTCCAGAGTCGAGTCAGGTGACTGTTGAATTTTCAGAGTCGAGTGAGGTTCCGGTTGACCTTCCAGAGGCTAGTCAGGTGCTTGTGGACCCTCCAGATTCAGGGTTAGTCACCGTTGACCTTCCAGAGTCAGGGCTAATCACCGATGACCATCCAGAGTCAGGGCCAGTCACTGATGACCTTCCAGAGCCAGGGCTAGGTACCACGGACTTTCCAGAGACAAGGCTAGTCATCGTGGACCGTTCAGAGTCAGGTCAAGTCACTGGGTGGCCTTCTGCTCTGCCCTGTTGGACTCCGGCATCGACCACAGGGGCGTGGGGGTCATCTGCTCTGCCCTGGGGGACTCCGATGTCGACCACGAGGACGTGGTGGTCATCTGCTCTGCCCTGGGGGGCTTCCGCTCTGACCACACGGACGTGGTGGTCCTCTGCTCCACCCTGGGGGGCTTCCGCTCTGACCACGCGGACATGGTGGTCCTCTGCTACGCCCTGAGGGGCTTCCGCTCTGACCACACGGACGTGGTGGTCTTCTGCTCCGCCCTGGGGGGCTTCCACTCTGACCACACGGACATGGTGGTCTTCTGCTCCGCCCTGGGGGGCGCTTGCCCTGACTACAAGGTTGTGGTGGTCTTCCGCTGCGCCCTGGAGGACTCTGGCCTTGACCACAAGGGTGTGGTGGTCTTCTGCTCCGCCCTGGGGGGCTTCATGTTGTTTTTTCCTTTTGTTTTTGTGTTAATGTCTGTCCCTGTTCCTTTCTGTTAGTCTGGCCCTCCGTCCCTCCCCCTGAACCTCCTCCGGTCCTCCTCCCTCCTGGTCTTTCTGTGTTGTGTTTACATTCTGGTGCCTGTTCCCCATGTTTTTCTTTTCTGGCCCTCCGTCCCTCCCCCTGAGCCTCCACCTGTCCGCCTCCCTCCTGGTCTCTGTTTTGTGTCTGTCTTGAAGCGTCTGGGAGCCGCTCCGTAGAAGGGGGGTACTGTCACAGTGTCTGGGTTGTGTTCCCTGGGTTTCCACTAGGTGTCCTCAGTTCCCACGGTGTTTATCATATTATCACTTCCTGTCTCCTTATTTGGTCACCTTCCTCCTTGTTTAGTTAATTGATTGTTCCCCACCTGTCTCCTGTTTCCCCATTATCCTTTTGTGTATTTATACCTGGTCTGTCTGAGTCTTTGTCACGGAGTCCTTGTTGTATGTGAGATACAGTTCATGTCTATTGTTTTTCCGTAGTCTTGATCTTGCCTTGTGTTTTGTCTGTTCCTTGTCTATTTGGAAATTCTGGTTTTGACCCTGCCTGGACTGTTTACCCCTTTGGATTACCCCTTAATAAATATCATACCTGCACTTGGATCTCTCCGTGTTTCTTGTATCACCATACGTGACAGTATGTTTCCTGGAAATTGAACCCACAAACTTTTGCACTACTAACGCAATGCTCTACCACTGAGCCACAGGAACTTTTTCAGCAAGACAGCAAGAGGCCCAAAGTGATTATTAGATTTATTACTTATAAACATGCAGCATTTTTGCTTTACATGGCATTAGCCTAATTGATGGACTGGAGTGGTGTGGATTGCTTGTGGACTATTGTGATGTTTTTATCAGCTGTTTGAACTCTCATTCTGACGGCACCCATTCACTTCAGAGGATCTATTGGTGATGTAATGCTAAATTAAATTAATAAATCTAAACATCAACATCTTGATTTGTCTTTTCCTTTTTGTTTTTCAATGATTGTATAATGTGATATCTCAGAGTGAAAAGGGATATAAACGGTGGAAAACGAAGGCAGAACTTGATTTTATCTATTATTGGTTGACCTCACAACAGTTTGCCATATAAAATCACCAATGACTGAAAGCACTTGCATTTAATGGAACAGCAAACAGAAATAGGGCTTCATACTGAGAAAGACTGACTAACTCTTTCAGCTTGTCAAAGTCTACCTCTAGTCAAAATGTCTTTTCAACAAAACTGAAAATGTTTTCTGAATGCACGTACACCCAGTGCAGCACTGCCATGGCATCACGTACCCCCTAAGATTTTTGAGCCAATTGGATTTTGAAGGCAGCCTCCAAAAGACAAAAATAGCCAATTCATATTTTTTATATTTGGTACAATCATACCAGCATGATTGGATCTTTCAGTGCGTCACATAACCAGCTGCTAAATTCAAATCTGCATTCGCCTGGCTGGTGCTGAGCCAGATCGAACTTTGTTCAGATTGAATTTGATTAGAATGAATGCCTGCATTACTCGTGCCCCCTCAGAAATAATGAGTGCATGACGCCCATGAGCACTGCTCATTGTTTGCTGGAGGTAGAACATCATGCCTTGTAGATCTTGACAAACACATGTTAGCAAAGGGCCTTTGCAGGGTGATGAGTTTCATTCACACTCATTTTCAGTTGGACAAATTGATATTGAAGGCATAGTTCACTCAAAAATCTGTTTTTTTTTTTTTTGGCATAATTTACTCACTTTCATGTTGTTCCAAACCTGAATAAAAGACTTACAGGTTGTACAAGTTTTGAACTACATGGGGGTGAATAAATGACGACAGGTTTATGCTTCCACAGAGAAAACACTCCACATGCTCTGTACAAAAATGACAAATAAGTGAATTTGTTATGATGGTCTTTCCACGCAGACTGAGCACATGACACGTAATGAAACCCATGTGGCATTCAGTGCGCATACAATCAGGGCATTCATTTAATTCACCACTCATACCAGAATGTGTTCATTTCCCATAGCAACATGTAAAAGGCAGATTAGTGAATAACATTAACAAGATTTCAGCGTCCACAGAGATGTTTTCTGAGCTTTTTAAGAGACTTTTAATCAGATTCTCAACTGTGACAACGAGCTAACAAACATATAGAAGGGAGGAAAGCAAAAGGCGGAATATAAGAATGAAGTGGAGCCAAAATAAAGATGTTCGTCATGAGAAAAGGAATTATGTTGTGAGAATAGCCAAGAGCTGTGGTCACTAAAAAACTAAATGGATGGGTGTTTTGTGAGGAGGGGAGATAAAAAGCGCACTTTAAATGCACTTTCTTCCAACAGAGCTGACGCCTTGGATTAATGCACCCAAAATGATTTATCACCCTTTGACGCCTATGAAAGAAAATGTTCTGCTACATAATAACAAAGCAAATAAAAGCCATTAACAACCAGAGAAGACACATCTGCTGTTGCCAGGCAAACAGCTCTCGGACAGCAGGATGGTAACTGCCATGAGCATGTGGAAGCCTTCGAGACCTGATCAAATAAATCTAAATTAAAGGCCAAAGTCACATTTATTCAATAATAAATGTCAAATGACATTTAAATTACATTTAATGTAATATAAACACATTTAATTTAAATTGCAGGAACAATCTGAGACTGACAAATCATCATCATTCTGCACAGTCTGTCTGTCTATCAATCCATGCATCCATCCGTACCAAAATAAATAAAATAGCACATAATACTGTGTATTTTTTTAAAAAAAAAGTATACATATTATGTAAAAAAAAGTACAAGCAGAAACTGATTATGCAAATACCAAATTAGCCAGAAATCCTCATAGAGTAAAATATATTACAGTAATGTTTGTAGAAAATAATGTGTGCAGAAAGAGACCAGAAGATTTTAAAAGTCAATTGTGCTCCCAAGTGCCATACACGACTCCCAAATTATTAAATAATGTAGCCGAATATAAATTAAAAATTCACTTGTGTGAGTAGAAGCTTGTCCCTTGTATATTCTGATAATGTGCAGCCAATATGATGTTAATTTAGCTTGCACTACCCCCACTCGCTGATGATGTCAGGTGCCACATTATGTTTTCCCCTCAAGCCAAGCTCTGATATATGAAATGTCCACAGACAAAGATGCGCAAAAGAGCATTTCTCTGAATGTCAGACCTGTGTGGCATGCTTTCAAGTATTTTGTTTATCTCTTCATTACCAGCACACTCTGCAGCAGTGGGACATTACTGTTAAAAAGGGTGGTTTAGAGAAGATGCTTTGAGTAGATCATCAAGATAACTCGTTAAAACATAGAGGACCAAAAAATCAACTCATTAATACATGGTAGGCCAAAAAACAATCACAGCTAAGATTAAAATGTGATAAAAGCACTTCAAATCAAGTCAAGACAAATCAAGTCTCAAAAGCCAAGCAAATAAAAATAGTGTCACTAAATGGTGGTGTAAATTAGTTTTAGTGTTTTTATAGGTCATTATTATTCATCAGAGCAGGTGTTTGTCTGACAGGTGCTTGTTATTGGCAGCACAAAAGAGCTGATTTCTGTTCCTCAGGCCATGAAATGTCATCATTTAAAACTTGCCACATAAGTAACAGAAAATGAATGTAAGCTCATTAGTTTGACTCATTATTTCGCCATCTAGGCTTGTATCAAATTAGCATTTTTTTCCCAATTTTACTTTATTTGAATGGTGGTGTTTTGTGTCACTAACCTATAACGTTAGCTACTATGTAATGTTTCTCTGTTTCAAATGAATAGTTCAACTTGACCCCCAAAACTTACATTCTGGCATTATTTACTCCCTAATGTCATTCCAAACGTTGTTTAAAAATAAAAAATAAAAAGTAGACGAAGCGTAACATTTGAAAGCTACGGTTATTTTTCAACGTCCCTGCTGCTAATTAGTTAACATTTGTAATAAGAAATGAATGAACTAGCGCTGATAAAGCCATTCCCTCATATGGACAGCAGACAGAGGAAGATAGCATGTACGAATTATGACTTTATGATATTATGAATTATGATAGGTCGACGTTTTAGAGCCAATGTCGATCAGCTTAATTTTTCATTCGAGGGCGATCGTATGGAGGAATTATTGAGTCAGATTATAAACTAAAAGTCTAAAACTAAAAGCCTTAAACCAAATGTAAAAATCTAAATTTGAAACTTAAAGTCCAAGTCGAAAATTAATTTGGTATTTAGGATTGGGCATTTGGTATTTAGGATAGGGCATTTTGTATTTAGGATTGGGAATTTTCTATTTAGGGTTGGGCATTTGGTCATTTAGCCATTTAGGATTTAGGGTTGGGCATTTGGGGATTTAGGATTGGGAATTTGGGTATTTAGGATTGGGCATTTAATCATTTAGCCATTTAGGATTGAGGATTGGGGATTTGGGGATTTAGGATTGGGCATTTGAGGATTGAGAATTGAATGCAAATTAGGAGGCGTGGCCCAAATACTGGAGGCTGGGTTTGAAATGGCTGGTGCGCAGAGGCACCTTATGGACAGCAGAGGGAGCTCCCAGTGCTAAGGAGCACACTGTAATGAAAGTAATGTAATTACTTCTGACATTAGTAGATACACTCCTTTCACATTGCCATGCATTGAAGTAACTGCCATGTGATTAGTTGATTAGATAATTGCATTAATGAGAAATTGAACAGGTGTTCCTAATAATCCTTTAGGTAAGTGTATACATATACATATATACATACACACATGACATATGACATCAAAGAAAGTAGACGCCCTTTATGCTTTTGAATCGCTCTCGCAGTACTTTGATGTCATAAACCGATCAGTCTTACAGTGTGCAGCGCCGGTTCAAGTCAAACAAGCCTAATTTCTTTTCTCTCACAATCTTTATAAAATATATAGGCTATATAGCAAAAAAAAAAAAAAAAAAAAAACAGAAACAAGACCATCTAGTGGCAATGTGAAAGGAGTGTATCTACTAATATCAGAGGGGTTAACCGCAGTTTAAAAAAACAAAACAGCATGTCCCAATATAATATTTCCCCTACTAAAGCATGTTAGCAATATCAGCTTATATAACTAGTAGCTAATGTTAGCATCTTACCTGCTGCACTGTCTGCTGCTTTCTCGTCGTCAGACCGATAGCCCTCCTTTCACTGGTGACTTTGTGTTTGAGGCCACAAATGTTACAAAGCTGTCATTAAGTTGAAGTTATCACACAGTCCTCGCTCAAGCCACTCACTCGCTCTGTTTCATTACAGAAACAGAATTACATTACAATTACATTACTTTCATTACAGTGTGCTCCTTAGCACCGGGAGCTCCCTCTGCTGTCCATAAAGTGCCTCTGCGCACCAGCCATTTAAAACCCAGCCTCCAGTATTTGGGCCACGCCTCCTAATTTGCATACACTCCTCAATCCTCAATCCTCACATCCCCAATCCTCAATCCTAAATGGCTAAATGATTAAATGCCCAATCCTAAATACCCAAATTCCCAATCCTAAATGGCTAAATGACCAAATGCCCAACCCTAAATAGAAAATGCCCAATCCTAAATACAAAATGCCCTATCCTAAATACCAAATGCCCAATCCTAAATACCAAATTAATATTTGACTTGGACTTTAAGTTTCAAATTTAGATTTTTAGATTTGGTTTAAGGCTTTTAGTTTTAGACTTTTAGTTTATAATCTGACTCAATAATTCCTCCATACGATCGAGGCTCTCGCTCAACCGTACTGGCATAATAGCGGAGTTACGATACGTAAACCGTTTTTCAGACGTCTTTTTGGCATATGCCTATTTATGATATGTTAATTCACAATTTATTACACAATTTTGCAGATATGCCGTCCAATAGCCAGCGAACAGCGAACTAATTAACTGCTGTACAGTTACCTCCTCAGACCAACGAGATTTCGCTCAACGTTATCTGACAAATTTGTAAACTTTTGTGATGGATAGTGAAACGTTGTTTAATAAGTGAATGGAGATAGATAGATAGATAGATAGATAGATAGATAGATAGATAGATAGATAGATAGATAGATAGATAGATAGATAGATAGATAGATAGATAGATAGATAGATAGATAGATAGATAGATAGATAGATAGATAGATAGATAGATAGATAGATAGATTTTCTTTTTTGCCCTCTCTTGAGGAGGTTCGAGACTTCGCTCTTCAGTGACTCAGAAGTTGAGTTTCTTCAGTTCCTGCAGCACGCCACGTTCAGTCTCGCGCTCATTTCTGTGATTTGCTTGTTGGAACCGCATCGCACCGGAGAGAACGTGTATTCCCACTCCACTCAGAAGCAGGAGTATCTCTTTATCTTAGGTAATGTAATATACTTACATTCTAAAGCAAATAACTTTTTACTGGTAATTCTACTGTGCATTGATTTTTCTTATTTATGCAGTCAGCAGATAGGCTATAGGAACAGAAGGAGAGTTCTGTCTTCAGGCTGCAGTCTGTCAAGGGTGAAGAAAGCTAGGAATCTGTTTTAATTTTGCCGTTTGTGTGTGCTGTTTATAAGCTCTATAATGATTAAATCTTTTGTGAAAAATATTTAATATATAGGCTACCGCAGTTTCTTCACTTTGGTGGTACGGTAACTTACCCTTTTAAAAGGTACTGATTTGTAAAGTACTTCTAAAGTGTTAATATGTACCATTTAATAAGGTAGGCTACAAATATGTAGTATTTTAGCTTTTGTACCTCAGGGTAACGCCTAAGTGACAGCTTACCTTTTCTGAGTCTTGAGAGGTCGTTTGGGAAGCTCTAAGGATGTAACCGAAGACAGGATGCTTTATTTCTAAATGGAGAATAATTTTCCATTATTTATCATTATTATATTCTCCCTTTCCAGAGGTAACTAACACTTATGGTAAGAGAATGAATGGGTTAATTTATGGTACTGCAGACTCATTTCCACAAAGAACAAAATTATCTTGTCTGAAATTGATTCCTTTTCAGACCGTATAGGTTTTTATCTAATGTCCCCATTAGCAGATTATATGTGATAGGATGCTGCCCTTATGAATATTATGATATTACAATCTTGGTTTATGAACTCCAGACAATATAGCCTATTACTTTTTACAAGAAAATGTATACAGTACCTCCCAATTTAAAAGATCTTAAAAACTGCTTGCAAATGAACATAAAAAAAACAAAAACAAATAAGTAAATGCAGTTTACTTTATTTTACAAATCAATTCAATGTCAACTGCTTATCAATATTTTTTATGTATAATTAATTTTTAAGCAGGCAAACATATTGAATTAAGTTGCTTCTATTGAGGAATCCCAAATTTCATAGTGTAACTTCTATACTGTAGTTATCTCATACTTTACCATGCAATGTTTGAAAGGGGGCATTTTATGAAACTGCAAAGGTTTACTTTTGCAAACCTGAACTCTGCAAGATAATATAATGCCAATTGAATTTAAGCAGCGCTTACCTGTTAAGATTTGACATTTTTCATTCTTGTTTGTCTGATAGCAAAAGTACATTAATGTAAAAAATATATATATAGCCGCTTCTAATCCCAACTTCCATATACAACCTCTGTTTGAAATGAAGCATTTTACAAACTGGAAAGTTTTGCTTTTGCAAAGACCAAAGAATAATGCCACTTCATCAAATGACTGGCATTTCAGTATTTTTTTTATTTGCACAAACTACAAAAAACTTGAATTTAAGCAGCGTTTAAGATCTGACATTCATAATTATTGTTTGACAGTGAAAGTACACAGGCTGTTTGGAAAAATGCATCACAGCAGGCAAAGAGTGCTGCGTTTTGAAATGCCCGGATGCTTGGAAAAAGTGAACAAAAAGCTATTTTAAGACCTCCATTTTCTGAAGTCACTTTCACATAGGTACATTAGAGCATTTCAAATAACAACTGAGCAGTTATGCAACAACGTATTCAAGACTGAGCAAGAACAAATGTGAAAGTTTACAAAACTGGAAACCCAAACTGATCAGTCGTTAGTCTGAACATCACACATCAACCTGCGATGACCTTTGTGTTTTCGTCCAGCAGGTGGAGACAGGAGCGTTGTGATCAAAGAATGGAGAGCTCTGGCTGGCAAGATGTTGAAGAGCCTCCTGGAAGCCAAGTGTATGAGGTGATGGTGGTCCAAAACACCACGGCCCCTCACAACTATCCCTTTGCAGACGTCGCCCTGCTGCAGACCTTCAAGCCGCTTATCATCCCCTGTTACGTTCTTGTGGTGCTGGTGGGCGTCTTTGGTAACTACCTTCTGATCTACGTCATCTGCCGCTCGAGGAAGATGCACAACGTCACCAACTTCTTCATCGGCAACCTGGCCTTCTCAGACATGCTGATGTGTGTGAGCTGTGTCCCCTTCACGCTGGCTTACGCCTTCAGTCCTCACGGGTGGACATTCGGCCGCTTCATGTGCTACCTGGTGTTCCTGATCCAGCCCGTCACTGTTTACGTGTCCGTATTCACTCTCACGGCTATTGCGGTCGACAGGTGAGAATGGTATCAAAGCTAAGTGTGGTTAAAGTGGGTCATATCACTTGAATGAAAGGATGTCCAAAGGATATGCCCTGAATGATGGTTTGAAAGGACTTGGAGATCATAAGAGGTTTGTCTTAGGAAGTGAGGACTGCAGTTTGAGAGGAGGGTCACTATCCATGCTGTTTTGATGTTTGTTGACAAAAAAAAATTAATAATTGTAGAAAAATTTGCATTGTGATGTTTTCGTGACATATTGTCTCATTACTGATATCCAGTTTATTTCTACTATAAATATCAAAAATAAAAATGACGTAATAATATGAATTTTGAAAATTTACAATTTTATTTTTAAATTTGCATTGAATTAATGTTGATTTAAATAAATAAAAAACACTGTAACACTGCATTTCTGTATTTTTACTATAGTAAAAATACAGTTTAATTGATTGTGAGAATTAACGTGGTTTTAAAGGGTTAGTTCACCCAAAAATGACAATTCTGTCATTAAAGGGAACCTAACACACAATTTCACCCAATCTCATATTAATCTCGAGTACCTATAGAGTAGTTTTGCATCCTTCATATCTCCAAAGGTGTGAAATCACACAAGAAGGTGTGTTGATATTGCAAAAGGACAACAGAAAACTCTCAAATATATATATATATATATATATATATATAACAATGCCTAAATCTTTGTGTGTTGTAACAGGTATTATGCTACAGTGCACCCTTTGAAGAAGCGAATCTCAATGGCTGCCTGTGCTTACGTCCTGTCTGGGATCTGGCTGTTGTCATTTGTGCTGGTCGCCCCCGCTGTGGCCCACACGTATCATGTGGAGTTCAGAGACGAGGGTCTGACAATCTGCGAGGAGTTCTGGTTGGGCCAAGAGACGCAGCGACTGGTGTACGCCTACAGCACGCTGCTACTGACTTACATCCTGCCTTTATCCGCAGTCTGTGTCTCTTACCTCTGCATCTCGGTCAAACTCCGCAACTGTGTGGCCCCCGGACACCGAACACGTGACCAGGCCGAGGCCCAGCGGGCACGCAAGCGGAAGATCTTCAGGCTGGTGTCTCTAGTGGTGGCGGCGTTCGGAGTCTGCTGGCTGCCCATCCACGTGTTCAATGTCCTGCGCGACATCGACATCCGCCTCATCAACAAGCGCCATTTCCTGCTGATCCAGCTCTTGTGTCATCTGTGCGCTATGAGCTCATCCTGCTGCAACCCGTTCCTGTACGCCTGGCTCCACGACCGTTTCCGCACAGAGCTGCGCAAGATGTTCACCTGCCACCGTCGCATCGGCTTACCGGCCAACCAATGCGCCACAGCGAGCGTCGTGCTATGATGCCACTCATGGCTTCAGAAAGGCTGAAAACACTAAGTGCTGTTTAAGATCTAAATGGCCCACAAAATGTAAATAGAGTATGTCTGGGTCCAAACCGACATGATGGATGGAAACCTTTGCTTAATTGAGGGACTGCAAATGCTAACTTGAATGATTCCTTATTTACAGTATTGAGATGATTCATTGCTATTTATTGAAATAAAAAGATGATTGTAACCTTCATGTTGTGCTTTTCTCAGAGCGCTCAAAAATTAGAGAAGCTTGAAAGGTTCCTCACAGCGATGCCATAACAAAAGGACCATTTTTGGTTCCATCATGAACCATTCAGTCAAAGTTTCTTTAAAGAACCATCTGTTTCTTACCTTTTTATGATCTAAAGAACCTTCTTTCGCCACAAAGAACATTATGTGAAACAGAAAGGTTCTTCAGATGTTAAAGGTTCTTTATGGAACCATTTAGACAGAAAAAGACATTTGCAACCCATTTTGCTCTGTTATGTGATGTTTTGTGAGTAAAAGGATGTAAAAAATAAAAAGGACGATAATTAATTTTATCCATCAGGAACTAAATGGATAGTGAGAAGTTTCTCTATATGTGAAAGGTGGAGATGTTGGTGACCTTTACTTAAAAAGTAATTGAAGGGTCTGACCAAGAACATCCGCTTTGCTGAAAGTTTACAAATTACAAAAAAAAAAAAAAAAAATCTGGAATTATGCAGAATAAATCCAGAAACTTGTATTAAACAAGTAAACAGGGACCGTTTTGCTTTCATTTATTTTGACGTCATTAATGCGTCTTTTTGGCCATTTACTTTTCCATTAGCAATTTCCTGCTTATGGCTCAGGAGGATTTTGTGATCATTGAGTACACTATAAATGTGCAGTGCAATATGTGAGCACTCACATGATAATCAGAGATATTAAAGGAGCATTGGGTAGGTTCTGAAATTTCTAACCGTTACTGACACCAGTGGCCGTTAGAGGAACTGCAGCCAGTCTCATGCTCGTTCTCAGTGCGCACGCTCTTTTTTTTTTTTTTTTTACTTACGAGGAGTGTCCGTGAGTGTCTGAATTGTGCTGGAGGCTGGTCGCTTCTTTCCATTCGCAGAGTCCATTTGAAAACACTATTGCCGCTGCTTACTATAATGGCTGGCGTGCCGTACGGTTGTAAGCCCAAGTAGATGAGAACGCGCATGACGTCACATTTTGTGAATTTTCGCGCCAATTCGGGCCCGACTCCTCCACACACAATTGAGCCTACAGGCTGATAGAGGCAACCGTGGTGGACAGTCGAGGTGTCATTCTTTTTTTTACATCATGGTTGGCTCATACATGTACAAATGAAAACTCTATCTTAAAGATTTTTTTAAGTAAAAACCTCCACATAGCTCCTTTAATGTCTGATTCATAATGAATGGAAGAGCAAAGGGTCAAGCATTTGAGTCAAACGCACACAAAAAGAAGAAAAACATATCTGTGCTTTGAGGAGAAAGCTTCTGCAAGTTGTTTAAATTATTGCATGCTATTCATTAAAACAAAGATTTGCATTTAATCAGTTGGCATTTGTCTTTTTTTTTTTTCTTTTTTTTTAAAGTAAATGTCGATTAGCGGTCAGATTAATATTGTGTGCTAGCCTCTCTAACGCAATGACTTTCAGAAGGGCTTTTGATCTAAGCAACAATTGATCTTACAACCAACAGCTCTCATGAAGGACCATACAAACAAGACAACATGAGAAGAGGCACTTTAAATCATCGTGACTGCCACCGTCGAGATCACACACCAGCGGGACATTTTAAACAGTCTCGGACGCTAATAATATTATCAGGGTCTAGGAATGAACGTCCCTGGAATGATCACCCAAAAGGACAATATGTTAATAGAAAATCTATTTGTTTTGGACATAGATTTTAGAAGCAGCAATTTATGAAAAAAGCACAGGCATAAATCAAACAACATTAGATTATACACTACTTCCTGCAAATACGGCTATTCAAAACAGCCCTGCATCTTGAAAAAAAAAAACCCTGCTGATTTGCAAAAAAGGCTTAATTATTACCTAATTAGATGTTGCAGAGAAAACATTTGGGTTTGCATTTTCTATATATATATATATATATATATATATATATATATAAACACACACACACACACAAACACACAGTGTTTCCCATACACTGATTTATTTGTGGCCCACTACAATATCAAAACTGACAGCCACAAATAGATTTTCCAAAAGGCTTTGACTTGAGCACTGCACTTTTCAAAATCAAAACCCGGTCCGGGTGTTTTTATATCACTGTATTTATGAAGGAATCCGAATGTCTTCAGAAAATTTTGGATGTCACTTTCACTTCTTCTTGCATGTAATGTCTGATAAAGCAGCTTTTGTGAGCTGAGCGCTGCTTTGTGTACAGCTGTTACCGGGGAAACCTCTATTTCTCCTGCTCTTCAAGCGCATCCTGCTGGCAGAGAATGAATTTGCATATATATTGCATATAGAGTTCAAGTCTGTGGGAAACACTGTATATACTATATAAAGTATATGCATTTGTCAGGTTTCAGTATCTTACAAAATGCACTGATGATAGCACACGTAAGTCACAAGTCACGCAAGTCAAGTATTTACATCTGCAAGACGTATTTTTTCTGAGTGTTTACATATCTGCAGTAGCCTTAGTCTATAGGATATTTCCCTATTAGATGTCAAACAGACGTTTATAAAATGTCTTTAAGGTGTTTATGATTTGGAATCTGCATAAATCGGACATTTTACAGATGCCTGTAAACAAAAGATGCTTTTCAGATGAAGCGATCTTTAACGGACATCTTGCAGATGTACGTGTGCTATCTGGACCACAAACGTCTCACTTTCAGGGTTAATCACAATTCTGAAAATATTCTGTCACTCACCATAGGATTTAGTGACTGCCAGGCCAAATACACCGCTGCAACGAGGAGGGACGAAGGTTGGCGGCCCGTCACTATCCAGGCATCAGCGGCTAGTTCGATCAAATCAGATGTCCTGTCCACCAGCAAACCCTTCCTCCACCTGTTGAGGACGCAGCTTGAAACCACAGAAAACACGGAAAGTTAACAATCGGATTTTTACATCAACTAGACATTGTGCAAGTCATAAAAGTGAATAGACATACTCATAGCAGAAGCCTTCCAGCATGTCCATGATGCCGAAAGCTAATTCAAAATATTAATGAATAATATAATAGTATTAAAAATCACACAACAATAACACTGTAACATAGACTAGGATACCAGAAAAAGTTTTGTTTCCATAAAAATCCACTCGCTGGACCTGACAGCAAGCTCCAAACATTTTTAAAACGTTTAACTAGGCTGTTAAATATAATGATCTTACCAACAATTAGATTTCTACCCGGTTGCTTGAACACCTCTGTGGAAGAGCTGGACAAAGCAGAAGAAACAGATGTCAAACCAGCAGTTTTCAAGCAGACCGAATTAAGATCATGTAACAGTGATGTGTGACCTCTGCCCTGGGTCTCTTCGCTCAGTGTGTTGGTCAGATGTCCCTCAGAGACCACTGACCCACAGTCCACAAACACCCACTGCCTCTGATAGTACAGATCATCCTCCACCACATTAGATGAGCCACACTTGAGAGAATTACATTACTGGACACCATCAGACTGATAATGCAAACATTCAGAGACTTTCAGTAACTGTAAAATTCATTTCAGCGGTGAGCAGCTCTACAGAAGACAGTAGTGTCGTTATGCAGCTCAAGTCAGTGTTGATTCAGTTAAGTGTCTTTGTATATTGCAAGTATATTGCAAAATTCACCTTGTAAGCGCTGTAAGAATACAGTTGTTTACTGGCCACTTGTAAGATAAAACTTAACACGGTATCAAATGGAAATGTTCTTCTGTAATTTTCTGACTTCATTTTAATATTGTTATATTATTATTATTTTTGGAAATGTTAGTTGCATACAAGTTGCATGGCCTACTAGTTTCTAGAAAAATAAGAGTTTAATAAAATAATGGAGATTACAATAAATCTGCTGGAAAACAAAAGCTGGATGAATGGTTTTAGCTGGTCTTCTTCCATCCTGATTATAGCTGGTTTGCAGGCTGATTTTAGAAGGATTTTGACCACTTCTATAGCTGGTCAAGCTGGCAAACCAGCTCTCAAAGCAGCTAAACCCAGCTTTCTAGCTTTAACCATCTGTGTTATTAGTTCATTCCAGCCAAATAAATTAATATGGGATCGCACTTAAACAGTGTAAGAAGACACATTTTTTATATGTTTATTTTAAATGACAGTGAAGCTTATAACCACAAAGTTATAAGAAATTATGGATACTATGGTCAATTTCAGTGTTTTGAAATCCCACAGGGACTGCAGCATATAAACACTGTCAGGAGTCCTGTGAAGATATTTGTTTTGGGCCATTACGGCATCTGAGATTCTCTCAATTGTTGTTTTTTTTTTTTTTTACAGCTTTACCTGTATTCTTAAAAATGCACAGACACAAACGTGTGATGCAGCCCTTTACAAAGCCACGCCTGTGACATTCTTTATTTCAAAAGCAGAGAATAATAAAGCTGTCAGCATACATGACAAAAGGCATAAAGTACAAATGATCACATGTTCATTATTTACAGATGAACTGATTCTTTTAAAGTGCTCACTGAAAAGAAAACAACGTATCAATACAAATATCTGTCTACAAAATATCATACAGCTTTTTAATTTATTTATATAAAACATTTTTCAAGAATATATGTAGCACTATTTTGTTTACTTATTAAACATATGGGTCACATCCATTGAATGCTTTGAAAGATGATATTTATATGATACTAATCAAAGAATATTAGCAATTCAAATGGAGGAAAAATACTTGGAGAAAATACTTAACATATGATTTATTTTAACATGTCCAAGAATAAACCAGTCACATGGTTAGGTGGATCTGAAGTTAGTCAAATAACAAACATCCATTTCGTCACCATTCAGCCCAAGACGTCAAGTGTACACCCTGATCTTCGGCTCACTAGTGTCTGCAGTTACAGCTACTGGATTTAGTGAAAATCTTTGTGACTTACCCACAACCGTGTACTGACATTCACCCCATATTTGTGATAACAGTGCACATTAAATACAAAACTCTGCTACAAAAGTGCTCAAACGGACTTCTTCATCATGCTCAAGGTCATTAAGATGTTGGGGTTCTCCTCCATGACACGGACCAGAAGATTATCTATATACTGCTCCAGTTCCCCAATCTTAGCATCCTTCTGAAAAAGCTGCTGCTTCTGCTTTTCCAACAAGTTGATGATTTCCTCATGGGTTAGCTGGGAGTACAGTCCCATCCCTTTAGCCTCTGGGGCCTGAAAGATACAGTTGAACACAAATAGCATGCTTAAAAGTCAGCTGAGAACATCTTAAACAGTCATATTTCTATTCAATGCATGGTAAATGGCTACACAATAGTAGAAGAGAGAAAAGAAAATGCTACCTTTATCTTAACTTGCATGTCATCTGTAATTTTAGCAGATCTGGAAGCGTCTTGGGTCTCTCTGAGGTCTGGCTGCTTGTCCGTGGTGTTCAGGGGTTTCACTGCATGGGGCCTGAAAAGAAATAGAGAGCTGTAAGACTTACAGGCATATCTGAGTTTGCAGGGGTGGAATACAAAGCAGTCAATTGCAGAACTCTGCCAGAAGACATTTATGCATAATTTTGATATAATGCTTTGTAAAAAAAAAAAAAATGAGAAAGGATGACGAATACATTGCCCTGAATTTTTGAACTTCAAAGAACATGGAGGAACTGTTAAATGTGAAAATGTATGCCTTTATTTTGAAAGATGAAAGTGTTCATATCTGTGGTTTTCAATTTTCGGATAACTGTAGAATTTAGAATTAATACAAAAATAAAAAGTTCACACTGGGTAATTAAACATCCCAACCATATGATCTGAAACTCAGAAAAGACAAAGTTTAAACAATTGCAAACCATGTTCTTCAGAAAGGCCAGTTATTTGGAATGTCACATGAAAGTCCCAACAATGAGTAATCTAGGGTCCAGAGTGTAATAATGTAAACATATATGCACACCTTGCAGTCAAGCAATAAGTTATATGAACTGGTGATCACAAGCTGTGGTGGCACAGAATCCATTGTAACTTATGCCTCCCTACCTTTTGGGAAAGAATCATAACATTTTAAGACTTTTATGTTCATTCCCTAAAGTGTAAAGAATACAATGCAGTTGGTCAAAACAAAAAAACAAATTTAAGACCAAGCAAAAGGTTCTGTAGGTAATTATCTCATAAGTAGTAAGCAACAATTCAGACAGGAGATGGGTGGCCAATCCTTTCTGCAGTTTACCTCCCAAACCTAATTATAAAAAAAAACTAACCACATAATTAAGGTGTCAAATTTTGCTAGAAACTTGCATGCTCATGTTTCCCAAAAGAAAATGTTTTTAGAAATGTATTTTAGACTATAATGCTTTTGAGAAATATTGTATTGGGTCAAGTTGAAGCCAAACTGTTAATTTCGTCAGACGAGACGAGACGAAATATGTTCGTCAACAACCTTTTTTTTCATGACTAAGACGAGACGATGACAAGACTGCACCACTGTCCAAAAACGCTGACTAAGACTAAATTAACATGCATTATTGTTGACGAAAAAAGACGAGATGAAAATGTTTTGCATAAAATAAAAACTAAGATAAAATCTCTCTTCATTTTCGTATACAATCGTCTCTGCTTTTTCATCAACTGTTACGCCTTTAAAAATTCAGAACGAGTTTGCGGCTTCCCGCTGTTGCTCAAGTTAGAGGTCTCATACTCCTGTTGCTGCCAGCGTGTGGCTGCAACACAAAACTGCTGAACACACAACACCTGAAGCGAACACGAGTGATGAGCGAGCGACGACGACATGCTAGGTCGAAGGAAGAGGCTCAAAATTTGTGTGTTATAGTTAGCAGCGGTCTGTTATCAAGAAATAAAATAGTGTGTGCGTAAAAAGAATTTGTCCACACGCCGCTCAAAAAATACAAAATAAAAAAAAATTCCTGAGCGCAAGTCCACCATCTAGGCAGGCTTTTTGTGTTAAATTATATTTCCTGTTGCTGCGCAGGCTCTTTTATTGTATATGACAGCTTATGTCCCGATGACCGGTCTTTGCATTACGATTAAAAGCAGTATCAATAAAGTAAAAAAATGTGATCAGGTTAATCATTTGTGAATGTGTCTCCTAAATCAGAATTTGAAAACCAGACACATTTAACATTTGCATCCAACAAAAATCATTCAACAAGTGTATTTTGTCAGGTAATTATGACATTTAACCAATGTTTGAGATATGTGAAACACTTTTTTTTACTGAAATGTTTATCAGTAATAATGTGTTATTTTAAAAAAAACACTAAAAAATTTTGACTAAAACTAGACTAAAATGACGAGACTTTTAGTCGACTAAAACTTGACTGACAAAAAAAGATATGTGAATGACTAAATATGACTAAAACTAACAAGGACATTTGGCAAAAGACTAAGACTAAAACTAAATTAAAAATAGGTGACGAAATTAACACTACTCTGCGGGGACGTTCTCTTTGCGTTCGATCCTTCGCTGGCTGTGCAGATTTAAATCTAGTGGTTCTTTTGTGTTTGTGTCGCAAGTTCAGTGACGCAGGTAGTGATGATTCTCTCCAGCCAATCAGTGATTAGCAGAGTTTACACGTAATGATTTGGTAACGGTATGGTTTACTTGGAACCTCAACTGAGGTGGTACCAAAAAAAGTACCAAGTACTGTACCCAGTGGAAAAAACCCCAAAACTGAACCATACCAAGCCATACTGTGCTGTAACATGCAGTGGAAGAGTGCCATACGTGTACTCAACCACGAATGAACGAGTTCGAAATATTCGCAGTACTATCTAATGGACTCTTCGGTCTCAACATTACATCTTCCGTGTCTAAAGGAAACTTTGGGATTTAGCATACTACAGAAACACTACCTTGAATTTATTATTTAAGCTGTGAATACAGGTCATGGATTTGCCTTTTAGTAGACAGGTAAACAGGGAGACATTTGGAGAATAGATACTGCAACAAAGATTATTTAAAACCTTTAAAATATTTCAAGAAATACCACAGGATGGCTAACGGGAACCTACCATAAACATCTGCAGCTACTTCTAAGGGTCTCTACAAGTTCTATGCATGGCCTCACCTGCAGGCTTTGAAGGCAGGATCACCTGTTCTCTCGCGGTCACTCCCATTTTTCTGCCCAGCAACGGGCTGAACACTATTGGGTGACACTCTGGCTTGTGGGAGAGACCGGCGCTCTGACCCATGACCTGCTTCCAGTTTCAAACGAGCAATAGCTTGACTGGAGGTTGAAAAGGAATACACCAGGGATTGGGTAAAACATGAAGTTGACTTGCTACTATTAACAGTTAATGACTTGTATTGATCTTGTATGCTGGGTTGACTGGTTGAGTTCAGTGCAGCTTCTGGTTGCTGGCTGGATGCTGATTTGGCAGGAGGAAATGGGGCCCAACTCTTCTTTTTGGAAATTCCACTCTCAAGCAAGACATTTTCAGCATTCTCGGGATCATTCACATTGTAGAAAAACTTTCCAAGTACTGGATCAGACATTGAAGGTATGTCTTCTCCAAAAGAGTCTAGTTTAGACTTTTCTGGTAAATCCTTGTGTTTACTTTCTCTTGAGAAAAGGTCTTCAGAGGGCTCGGGTTTGGTAGAAGGCTCTTCATCTGCAGGAAGATCATCAAGCTTGTCAGTCGACTCAACTATTTGATCAGTGCAAGAGTATGAGGCATCGCTGGTTTCATGTTCAGCTTGGTTGCTTGTTTCAGTTTCAGATGCAGACGTCTTGCAAGATTTTGACTGTAATGAAGGCTTTGGAGCTGAATCCTTGTTGGGTTTAATTGTTTTGACCTCGGTACATATAAAAGGGTTGGTTTCTTGTCTGTTACTGGGATGACCCTGGATAAGATGCGATAAACAAGTGTTCCCAAAATTGGCTGCATCAGAGGTCCTTGACTCTTGTAAAACCGGGCACACTTTGTTAGTCTGGTCTATTTCCTGGAATCTAGTAGTTCTCCATTCACTGGTATGAAGAGGAGTTGTAGTTTGGGCTGCATGTGCGTTTTGAACTTCTTGCTTGTTCTTTGGGGTAAAGGGGCAGGACGTTTGTCCCTTTGTAAACTGCAGGAATCAGTCTCTCCATCATCTTCAGTTGCTCTAGATGGAAAAACCTGTGTGGCTTCAGGAATTGCTGGTGCTTTTGGAGGGACATCTGGTTTTCCCTTCTGTCTTCTTGTTGGGAGGCATTGGGGCACGTCGTTTCTTCTCTGACCTTTCTTCAGTGTCTCCGAAACAGTGTTTACGTTATGAACATCGGAGTCATCTAAGAATGGGTTGCTGTTTGACACAGATGCTTTTGAAAAGAAGATTCCAGAAACAGAAGAACTGAAGAAGCAGGATAATGAAAGGGAACAACTTGGTCATCGAAATGCATTGGCAAACAAGTTAAAACAACTTGGCTCTGGTCAACAACCATGAAAACCACTGAAAGGGCACTTTTAAGTCTTTAAATCTGACCCTATTTACTTTCATTTTATTGAACAAATTTTATCAATATCCATAAACTTTTTAAATGGATAGTTAACATCAAAATTGCAATTATGACACCATTTACTCATCCTCGTGTCATTCCAAACCTTTTTGGAATAAGTTTATGGACATTACATTTGACCAATAAAGATTTCTGAGAGACATTTACACAAAACTTCCTTACTTTAACTGTAGCCTTGACGATAGCTGGTTAAGATTTAAAGAGCCATCCTCAAATCATGCTATTCGCTCTGCAGTCTCTTTACATTCCAGAACTGTTCCATCAAGCCCTAAAGTGCATGAGTAAGTGAAAAGTAACTGCCTGATCAGCTGTTTTCCAGGGAAACAGATTTCTCCAGCTTCCCCTTGGTTAGACCTCAATCAAGTACCACACGAGAGCTAACATAATGACAGTTGGAGACCTTAAAAATAACTGTCAGCATTAATGCATCTCAGCAGAAATAAACAGATAAGACCATGGTAAGAAAGACTCTTTATTCAGGTTTGGGTATTTCATTTGGTTAAGGGTTACTCATTTTATTTGGCATGATAATCATCTTCAGAAAATATGATGAGAAAAACAAAATGTTAATGTGGATTGTCCTTCCTTTGAGTCCTTGAAATAGTTTCGAAAGAACTGTGTTGCATGCCAGATGTTTTTTCGGACTTGTACAGACACGCACTCAAACCAAAACACACACACAAACACACACAGACTACTGCGTATTTAGTAATAGTGCCATATGCTCTTACATGACGGCGTTAATCACGATAGTGTTGTGTTATGGGCCCTACCACACTGAAATAGAGTTAGTCTAAGCATACTACAGAAACACAGAGACACTTCCATGCCTTTAATATTCAAGCTGTGATGATGTGTTATGGATTTGCCTTCCAGCAGAATTGGTAAAAAAAGCAGACGTTTGGAGAATGATTTGAAAAAGCTCTGTGAAATGATAAAAGTATGAGTTCTGAAGAACGTTAAGAGTTCTTAGAGATATCTGTCAAAATACAAACGTTGTTTCAGGAGAGGCTGAGGCCAGCAAAACTATTTAAAAATGGCGGGGTTATTCAGGATACTCCGTCTGGCGCATGTAATGACAACGCAGTGAATAGTGACGATTCTCTCTGATCAATCAGCAGCAGTTTCACATCACATTTTAGTATCGCCTCAGCTCCCTCAGAACCTCGCCGGAGGTGATACGAAAAAAAGTACCTGGAAGCAGGTATAGGTACAACTTTTACACAGTGGAAAACCAAACGAAGGAGAGTCGAGGCGAGTAGAGTCGAGCTGGTACTGTGTAGTGGAAAAGTGCCATGAATGCATTCAACTGACTGGTCACGGTTGCTTGTTAAAATTATAAATGGAACTTTTCATGAAAATTGTCCCTGCCTACAGTGACATTCCCTTGGTCCAAAATGTGCCCCTCGTAGATGTATATTAAACATCAAAGATGCTCTGAGTGGCTGATTTTAAGAACTCAGTATTTAGCTTTCATTAAGAACAGATAATTAAGTTGCCTTGTTGTAATTTTGGGCCTAATTCATCATGTAACACAAAGATATTTTTTATTCTTAGGCAATAGCTGGTTTCACTAACAATTTACATAAAAATGGTTTATATGTTTCATAAGGCCAAATGGATGTAATTTAAAAACAAACTTCTGTGTTTTCAGGTAAGACACTGACCTTGGCTTGACTGCAGAGACTTTGGTGGACTGACTTAGGACTTCAGGTTGAGAAACGGAGGGCTGTTCGAAGGTATTGGTGGAGCTCTCGTCGAATAAGAGGGGGTCTTCAAAGGGACTGGTGAACAGGATGTGGTCCGAGTTAATCTCGTCAGATGCTTTTTTACTCATATTCAGTCGAGCACTCCTGGGTTTCACCTTGGGCTGCTGTTCTTTCTCTTTCTTCTGTCTTTCCATTTCTTCTTTCTCTTGCCTGATTCTCTCCTGGTCTTCTTTCTCTTTCAGCTTCCTCTTCTCCTTCTCTTCCTCAGCCTTTCTTCTCACCTGCTCCTCTATTCTCTTGTTCGCAAGCTCCAACTTTTCTTTTTCCTGTTGCACTCTTTCTTGCTCTTTACTTTTCCTCTCCTCTGACAGTCTTCTCTCTTCTTCCTCTTTTCTTTTTTTGCTCTTCTCTGCTTCCATCTTTTCTTTTTCCTTCTGTTGTTTCTCCTCTTCTTGTCTTCTGTCCATCTCCAACTTTCTTGTCTCTTTTTCTTTCTGCAACTTCTCATTCTCAAGTCTCATTCTCTCCTCTTCCTCAATTCTCCTCCGTTTATCTTCTTTCTGTTTCTCTAGCTTCCTCTTCTCTTCCTCCCTTTCCAACAATTTCCTTTCCTTTTCTATCTCTATCCTCTTTCTTTCCTCCTCTCTCTCAATACTTTTCCTCTCCTCTTCCAGTTTCTGTAGTTTTCTTGTCTCTTCCTCTCTTTCTAACCGTTTCCTCTCCTCTTCCTGTTCTCTCTCAATCGGTTTCCTCTCATCCTCTTTAGCCGGTCTTCTTTCCTCCACCTGTTTCCTCTGTTCCTCTTGTCTTCTGTGCATCTCTTCCACTGCATTCTCTTGAGGTTGGTCCGAGGAGTCCATTGAGGTGCTGGAGGTTTTCCTGTCATGACCTCTGCGCAGGTCCTCCATGGATCCGTGGCCTGAGCTGTTCAGGCTGAAGGTGGAACCAGCACTGGATCCTCTGGTCTCTGGATTTTCTTTGTAGACGTGATTGCCGTTGACGCACGTGTTGCTCTGCACTATGCCCAGTCCAAGAGACCCAGTACCCTGGGAAACCTTGCTGTCAGAGCTTCCTGTTCGCTTGTGCTTCAGAAAGTTGAACTTCTTTTTGCCTTTGAAGAAAAAATAAATAAATAAAAAAAAAAGAGAAAAAAAAAATCACAATATTACTATGCGCTATTGAAAATTTGCACCAATTTATCAATTTTAGCAGACCCTACTGCGAATAAGGTTTTTTGATATGTTTTAATTATGTAGGGGTGGACAATATATCGGTACTACAGCAATTATCCGTATTTATTATACTGGAGATTGGAGTAATTTTTTGGTCATTTATCAGTCATTTATAATGCTCATTTTCCATATTTTCACATTTAGACTACCTTCATCATCATCTAACACTAACTTGACATCTGTTTTTCATCAACTTTTTTTTTTCTTCTAATTTGGTAATGTAATAATTGATTTTTTTCAACATTTCCTTGTCATTTTTCTTAGTTTTTTTTTATTTTTCAATTTAATTATTTCAGTCAAGTTAATTGAAAAAAATAACACATATACATATATATATATACACCTTTTTTTTTTACTTCAAATAAAAATTATTATCTGGTTTTACTTTACTGTAATAACCCTACTTAAAATGAATCTTTAAAAAACATAAAACTAAAATAAATTATAATTATAATTTATAATAATAATCAAATTAATAAATTATCAGTTTATAATCTTTAATGTCATGGGCAAACTTTTACTGTTTTAACTTTTCAATAAATAAATATGTGTATAAATATTTACATCTTAGCCAAATCAGACTAAACCAGTATAATTAATATCGGAAGATATCAGTATTTACATTGCATTTGGCATGAACTAATATTTATTAGTTCATGATTTCCCTGAATATCAAACCTAGGACTTTGGTGTTGCTAGCACCTGCAGGAACAATATGGTAGCGGACATCATCCATCCCTAATATTGAAAATATTACAACAAATAGTTTCACATGTACCTTCAGGAGACTCTATATTCAGGCCAGACGATCTGCTCAGACTGATGGCCGAGTCTTTTTCAGGCAGGGTGGCAAGGGTGGACATGGACTGGGAAAGGTTACGGTGCAAACCAGGCTTGGGTGCGAATAGGGACTTGAGTTTATTCTTCTTTTTGGCTCCGGATGTGGCACCAGGTTCTTCTTCTCCCTCACTGTCAGTCAGTACCCGGCCGACTGAAGGCACAATGGCTGAAGCAGAATCCGACATGCCATCTTTCTTTTTCCCTTTCAGCTTATCCTTGATCTTGCCAAGCCGTGAGCGTGACTTGTCCTGCCCAGAGAGGTCATACATGCTGGCCGTCATGTTGTTCTTCATGAACTGAATGTCTAGGAGCACCTCACCCCTCTCTTTATCAGCCTTCCCTGTCTTGCCCATCAATTTGAACCATCTGTATGAACAGAAATAGCACAGGATGTTTCGTTTCAAGCATTTTTCATTTCCCAAAGCACCTCCCTTATCAAAAAAAAAAAAAAGCTAGAAGCAAAACATGACATGGAATATACAGTATGAGATTTTGTTTGTGCTACACTTTACAAAATTGGTCAGAACTGCAAAAAAAACTGCAGTCAAAGCTATGGAATCACAAAGTCCGAGTTTATAGCTTCACATGATTGTTGACATTCCTCAAGAGCTATAAACCAGAACAGCACATTAGGTTCAATGACAGACACTGTGTTGTCGTAACTCAAGGATACTAGTGGATAAAGGTCTAAAATAAACATATACTGTGTAGAAAGTCTCAAATTAAAATTTGTCTATCAATCTAAAAAGTCCAAAATACAACTTAGAGCCTTAAGCAATCTGTTTCTTAGCTACAAAAAGAGATGCATCATGTTGTTTTCCAGGAAATGTCTAGGCTGGTGAGCTAACATGTCTATGTTAACAACCAACTTAGATCCATGAAAACAGAGGAATAACATGAGGACACAAGGGTGCGATAACTGCAAAAAAAAACTTGTTTCATGGAAACTAGCGTATGGCTGCGAGAATGGAGTGGGTGGCTTAGAAAAGCAATTTTGAGAAAACCACAAAACGGACGCGCATTGGCAGATTAGGGTCAGGAAAAAAAGGAAATTCACTAAAACCTTAAAAAAAGTCAACAGGGAACTGGTGAAGCTTGACATCTCTGGAGTTCTCAATACAGTCAGTGACCATTAACCATCTTGTTTCTCAACCAGCCTCTTCAAAAGCAGCTGCTACTTTAGTGTTTATGACGACAGTAAGCGCACTGGACACAGTGAGTAATGCAATTCTAATGCTACGGAGAAAATCACATGCTGGGCATGTGTTGACATGACCATGACATCTGCTAAATAATACTGCGATGAGTCTGAAGCTAAATATAGCAACACACTCTGGGATTATTAGTGAATGATTACTGCCACCCGCCTATGCCTCAATAACATTTTTTTCATATCTGCGTCAGAGAATAACAAACTAGCTAGCTGGGATAAACAGTACAATTAAAAGCAACTCATTTCTGTCCGTAATATTTATTTTCTCTGAAGTGGCTTTAAAAGTTGTTGTTTTTCTCTCATAATCATAATATAGACTGTTAATGTTGCTTAGCAGAAGTGAAACAAGAATCAAAAAGACCTACAGTAGTACATCCATCAAGTCTTTACAAACTGATTTGCATTACATTAACAAAAAAAATAGTGGCTAATGGTTTTAATATGTCACATGACCACATTTCTGAATCACAGCATAATTTTTAACAATTACATACCAACGATCTACAATTTGACATGGTAGAGTTTTTAGACTTTACTAACCATTAAACTACAAGTCTGAATAACTGCAATCAGGGTTTAAAACAGGAATTTCAGGGCGTAAAATAGAAGTGGTTAAAGGGCTGGTAACCAGAAAGTTGCTAAATCAAATCCCGGAAGGAGTGAACCATAAGCGATCACAATTATGGGCTTAAACAATAAAAGCTGTTTAACCACATTTCCTTAACGCCAGTTACACAATGACAAGAGAAATGGCTTTGCAAACATGGGAGGTGTTCATTTGACTCGACATGTTCGGACGACACCTCGCAGCCTCAGAAATGCACTGATGCAAACAAGCAGCTTCTGCCGTGATGTCACTGCACAGAAGTTGCATTAAAGTTCTGGTCACAGGAGGGAAGTTGCAAAAGGGTGTTGTCTGCTTTGAGATGAGCTCAGACCTTTTAGACAAGCTTGAAAAGCAATTGTATATACAAAATATTAACCTCACATAAAAATCAGCTAATTTTATTTATTTATTTTAGGTTAAAAATCTGCATCCCCCCATAAAATGATTTTTGGTATGTAGTAAAACTTCTTGATTACTTCAAATCATGCAATCATTACCAAGTCTTAACATTTGATGATACAGCACGATGAAATTCACTTAAAATTTAGATACACTGTGATATACTGTTTGATATGCTGCTATATATAGTTTTTGTATATTAATGGCTACTTTTTTAGATTTTCAGTTTTCATTGAAATTTTAGTAAATGTTTGTTATTTTTTGTGTTTTGTTTTTTGAAATATCTCTATATAGTTTATTTTTGTACATAAACTTAATAAACGCATAAAATGCTGCCCTGGCAATTAGTTGAATTAAAATAAATTCAAGTTTTTATATGTTCATTTATTTCAGTTAATGTTTATGAAAAATCTTATTTTTTTATGGTTTTAGTTTAAATTTTCCCTAATGATTGATTGATTGATTGATTGTTTATATGATCGACAGTCATAATTTTGTGTTTAAATGCCTCTATTCATTGACCATTTGTTGAAGGAGGGAAAAATTACTTCTCTTGGAAATAGGGCCTATTTTTGAAAATTGTTGGGTAACATGATAAAAGACTTTAATAAGCAAAGTTCTTGACAAACTCATCGGTCTCGCCCTGTAAAATCCTCAATAACAGCTGTGCCTCCCTGACAGGAAGTGAAGGCAGCATCAGATGAATCAGCACTGGATGTTCTATTATTCCAGTGTCTCTCAGCAGCTTGACTTCCTGCATGTGCCAGCGCACTGATAAGAGCGTTATGTGACAGGACTGTTTTATCACAAGCAGCTGCGCAGAAACCTTCCCTAAGCTCAACTATATACAATAGAGTTTCCCTTTACTTGTTGTAAAATATTCAAATAACTATGCATGAAGCTCAGATGATTGGACATGAGAGACATAACATGGGTTTTTGTTGATATTTCCAACTGGCAAAATATTTGTTTTTGATAATAAAATGGAATTATTTCTGCTGAGGTAAAATACATTGAATTTAACTCTTTTTCTCCTTGTAATATTACAAATTTTGCATTAAGAAAAAACCACCTGCAAACAACAAACTAAACTTTGTCGGGTGACAGTCGGAGCAGACAGGTGACGTGCTCCCATTCTGCCTCGAATCAGGAAAGAGTTACGGTGTATAAAGTGTCAGCGCACAAGGTCACGCAGGATGATGCCGTCTGTATTAGCATGAGGCATTTAGCATATTTTAGAGAGAGAAAACCAGGTGTTTTCTTGACTTTGAAGTCTGAAGCGGTTGACAAGCCTTGACTTTATGCCATGCTAACAGAAAATGAGTTATCAGGCAGCGTGTATGACGTATGTCAAAGCCTGAGAGAGAACTGGGGCACAAACAGAACAATCAGACGTCAGAAAAGGGATGTTAGATGTTTAATCTTCTCTAAAATACTGTTCCATTTAAATGGCTGCACAATATAACAGAGGAAATTTGAGTGTGAGAACAAATGTGGACAAAGTGTGTGAATAACATGACAAAATTTAACTTTCAGATTCTGGGGGTTGTTATAATACACAAGAAAAGATTGATTGAAGAGATTGAGATCTTTTTATGTCTTATGTGCAACAAGGCTGCATTTATTTGATTAAAAATACAGTAAAAACATCAAATACTGTTTTCTATTTCAATATACTTTAAAATGAATGCATTCCTGTTATTGAAAAGCTGAACTGTCAGCATCATTACTCCAGTCTTCAGTGTCACATGCCCCTTCAGAAATCATTCTAATATGCTGATCTACTGCTCAATAAATAATTATTATTATCAATGTTGTAAACTGTTGTCCTTAGCAATATTTCCATTATATTTTTTCAGGATTCTTTGATGAATAGAGAAATGTTTCATAATACTTTTCTGTCATTTTTGATCAATTTAATGATTAATTATTTTAAATAAATCTCACTGTGACCCTGATTTTTTGAACAGTAAGTGTTTATTAATTATTAATTTTATAAGTAATACTCTTTCTTTTTAAATAAATTATGGAAAAAAAAAAAACAGGAATTAGTTCTGGGAACAGCAGACTGGAACATAAAAAAAGTGGCATCAAAATAAAGCGATATTTTCTAGCGATAACACCCTGTTGATGTCAACCACAATACTGTCAGTCGTACACACAACCCCTGAGAGATCAAACTTCAAAATCACCATCAGAACTGCAGATCGGTTGACAAGAAACGGAGAGGTCCAGTTTCATGAGAGTCGGCTTACTTAAAGAGACCTCAATGAGTTTCCGGTTCCTCTGACCTGAAGCAACAGCAGTCAGTGTGAGTACACAAGAAGACATGACATAATAAGCTCTATCCCTTGACAACAGGAAATGTCTCAGTCCCGACCCTAAAAAAAAAAAAAGACTCAGGAGCTGATCTCTCTAGTTGCCTAGTTAATTAAAAAACAGCTTTCATTCTGACTCAAACATCAGCTGAAAATATAGAGCAAAAGAATTATTCGGCAGAAGGCCAGACGAGCGCTGGCTGCCGTTGTTCTTGAGATTGAATTAGGCCTCTTAAAGAAAATGACCAGGCAGGTTCTAATCAAAGGCTTTGAGAATTTACAAGAAAACAATGAAAGTCATTCAGAGAACAGGTACAGAAACACCAGCTCAGAACGCTGTGATAGATTTGTGTGCTGCTCTGTAAATGTCAGTCCGAACCTTTGCTTGCCATGACTGATGTTACAATGATGTCTAGAGCTAAACTAATTTATTCATGAAGTCTTTCCATAATGTACACCGAGTGGCCTTGGATTACAGAGATGGAATAACCACCAGATCCAGTCAAACAGATTTGCACTGACCTTTAACAAACATTCCAAATGAATGCTAATGGAATATCATTAAATTATGCTTCCATTTAGGAATCACCTTAAGGAACCGTCTTCTGTCAACAGATCTACCGTGACCAGGTCCAAGAACATTCAAAGCTCTGCTCATAATTTCCACATAAGGAAGCTTTGAGGCTATCTTTCAGCACAGAAGCATCCTTGTGGAAGTGTCCGAACACTAATAAGTGGCCGAGAAAAGTCAGATGCACTTGAGAAAGGCCTTTGTTTTGACAAATATATAAAAATTTAAGGCAAAATTTGTATAATATATAGTATATATACAGTATATGAGGACCAGAACTAATTGTTGTACATATATATATATTGTTTATATCAAATATTACGTTCACTCACTCAGTTTTATCACGGGATTTATTGTCTTGGAGTTCCAGGAGGTTGATGGCCGCCTGTCCGAGCATTTTATCGGATCCCATCAGAACCCGGTGCATCACACACACATGTAGGGTGCAGCGCTCCGCGTTACTGGGGTGAAAGAGCGGCAGGTCGAACGCGGCATCCTCATTCCACACCGGGGCGACGCTCTTCTCCTGCACCGAGGTGGAGAACTTATCCTTGGCCACCTGCATGATGGCGTACGCGTCGTTGGTGCCATTCTTCCCCTTGCTCCGCAAACCCCTCGCCTGGCGCACCGTTACCTGGACGCTGGTGGGAAACCACTGCTGGCTTTGCACTGCTAGAGACATTTCTGTGACAACCCAACTCGTTTCAGTCGGTACTGAAAAGTCAGCAGAAAGCACGTGCTGTCCTGGCCAGCGAGAACTTTCAAAGCGTCTAATGTTCGTTAATGTTTCTCTGGAAAAGTTCCACCTAATCCAGTGAAGCAACAAGTTAGAGCTTTACTCTAAAGCCACGCCCACAATCCATGAGCAACGACATGTGGGCGTGGCCTGGCGTGACGCAACATGTAGCTGAAGATTTAACGCAGTAACCGAGACTTAGGTCTCTCTCGTGCAGAGACCTATACTTGCAGTAACTGGAGACAATCTTTGCATAACAAATGCTTTAACATTTATAATAATAATAATAATAATAATATATATATATATATAGTCTGTATTTGCTTGATAATGATAATAATTTTATTGGTACAGACGGTTGGTCTGGGAACGCCCCCGGGAACGCCCCGTCACGTGATGTGAATTTAGCAATCATGCTGAAGAGTTGTTGTGTCGTTTTCTGTACCTCAAATGTTCCTTTCAGTTATGACAATTTAACAGAGGTGTGTAATTAAAATGTCCCATGGCTAAATTAAGACATTAGAGAACTGTAGAACTCTGACACAAATCTACAAAACTGAACTATCATGCTGGCAGTGACCACTTCTCATTATTCATAAAAAAAAGAGAACACGCATTTGTTATTTTATTGCACATGAGTTTTAACTAAAAAGAAAGTGTAATATTTCTGCAAATAAAACATTACTCCCTGAAATAAACATTTACAGCTAAAATTAAAGTCATTTATGTTTTGTAACATTAACACTCTTATTTCTCTGTTTATTACTATGAAGCTGCTTTGAATCTGTATTGTATAATGTGCTATATAAATTTAGCTTGTTTCATAATTCAAAATTGAACATTCATCTGTTGTTTTTTAACAGTTATGTAAAAAAAAAAGTCACCATCATTCATTATTAATAAATCTCCATTGTCACATAGGGTTTTAATAATAAACATGACGTGAACAAACATGTTCCTTTATGCTTGTATTGTTCCTGAAACCCGTCATTCAGGGCCTTCATAGTTCTGCATGGGGAGTGGAAGTCAACAGAGCACATCCCTCGAACAACTACTGTATTCCTTTACATTATAGCCTACAATAAGGTCAGACTGCAGGCTACAGAGGTGAATGGCTATTCATGTAATGCCACACTCTTTTTTTCCTATTATCATGCATTCTGATGTTGTCACCTCTTTCACAAAGATGCCAGACATTTATTGAAAGCATAAGTTCATCGTTCAGCCACAGCTCAAAGTCACACTGCAGGTATTTCATTATTGTAATGCAATAGTTAAACAATACTGAAATAGAATAGAAAATAGTGCCCTCTATAGAGGACTAAGAACATGTGCAATAATAAAATAATTCAGCTAAATTTCTAAATGATGTCAACATTTACTCTCCCTCAAGTCGTTCCTAACCTGTATGACTTTTTTCTGCAGAAGATATTTTAAAGAATGTTGTTAACCAAACAGTTTCGGCTCCCACTGACTTCCATATCATGTACACAAAATACAGCTGAAGTCAATAGGGACCAAAACTGCTTCGTAACCAACATTCTTCAAAAAATCTTTATAGGTGTTCAACAGGAGGGTGAGTAAATGATGACTGAATTTTCATTTTAGGGTGAACTATCTCTTAATGCATGATTTATATTGAATATGACATAAATTTCAATCTGTTCCTCATGCAACGCTATTGTACGGCTTCAGGATATTTCAGGACTGTTTATGATGCTTTCATGGTGCTTCTTTGTCATTTTTGGAGCTAGATAATCCTGGTCACCGTCCACTTTCATTGATTAGAGAGATCATTTCTCCTTTTGTGTTGCATAGTATTAAATAAGACATAATTTTTAGGTGGATTATATGTTTGCAACTATTAAACACTATCTAACTGAAAACCAGTATTATTAACATATAAACAAACAATTTTGTTACCAGAAATAAAATGAACATAACCTGAAATGAAATAAGTAAATATAACAGCTGAAAACATTGTATTCAAGTGTTTTTAGGGAGTCAGTGGTGAGTGAAGGCTGTCTGGCATCTCTGCTGAGCGTGTTTCCCACAGTACAGCTCCTCATCCACACAGAAATGTCCTCGCTCCACGAGACTAAAGCCACAGTCCCTGCAGGTATAGCACTCCACGTGTCTGAAGCGTCGCTCTCTGATCTTCACCACCTGAGTTCTGCAGCAGGACACACAGACAACTGAGCTAAACACGCATTCCTGACATGAACTGCACTTAAATAACACACGAAATATCAGAACGCTATCACTTCTCTTTCTTGAGCTCAATTGAAGGGTTCTTACACAATGATGTAACCACATCTCTCACAAGTGCGAAACCTTGGACTCCTCTGGACCGCTACAGATGGCAGTGATGTTCCTTTACAATTAACGTGTGTTTTTATTACACAAGGCATCCTTATGCATTATTCAAGAGGTTTAAATGCAAGAAATGGAGTGAAATGACACAAGCTCACGTTCTAGTCCCTCCTGTAGTATCCTGAAAGTGTTGGACTGTCTGGGCTGCTGGGGTTGAACTTGTCTTCTCTTGATCCTCGCCAGCTCTTCAGGATCAACTGGTCCATAGCTCCATACTGGATAATTAAAACTCACCCTGAGAAAAGAGTCAAACAGCAATGTGAGTTCAACAGGTATGGGACAAAATGACATGAGCTATGCTTGGAAAAAATGATGCATTTAATCTAACAAAGATGCATTAATCTAATTAACATTTATAATGTTACAAACCATTTATATTTCAAATAAATGATGTTCTTTGTAAGCTGAAAAAAAACATTAATATTAAATGTGAATATAAAACTCGCAGAAACAAATACAGAAAATAACATTCAAAATAATCAGAAAAGTTTCTTCAGCGTCAAATCAGAGTCTTGGAATGATTTCTGAAGTATCATGTGACATTGAAGACTGGAGTAAAGATGCTCTTTCAAATAACATTTTATCATACCATTAAGAACAAAATAGAATGTGAACCACCATAAAGTATGCAAATTTAAATTTAAACTGTATGCATATAATGTTAAGTATGCAGTAAGTAGTATATTAGTATTCCAAACATAATATTGGCATTACTTTTTCTTGGTAGTCTGCGATTCATATGACACTGTTTGGATACAATCAGATGCAGACTTATGTCCTGCACTGGACTCCTGCAACCAATAAACAGGGTAAAAAAATGAATACGTGGAAATAAAAATAAACATTAACTGAAATAAAATCACTTTTTAACTTGTTTCCAAGGCAACATTTCTCAACTAAATAAGCTCAAAGTAAAAAGTAACACTATAAAAAACTATAATATATAGTTGATACATTGATAGTTAAATAACACTGCCAATCAAACAAGAAGGGAAGAAATGATTTCTACAGATAAGGCTTGTTTTTTTGTTTTTTACTGGACCACAAGATGGCAGCAAAGTCTTTAAAAGACTTGAACATTAAAGTTTTGTCCAATGCCGTTAAATTAAATGTACAAACCTGAATTCAAGCCTAAAATTTCTATAATGTAAAATTAGTGCTTGCATGTTCCCCACCTTATCGTGTTGCTTCAGCTGCTCTGGACCGTAGTTTCTCTCCTGTGGGGCTCTGAACACATAAACAATGAGAAACACGTGATGTTGTTTGAAGATATCTCAGTATGGTTCTGGTGCACTGACCTCTTGGACTGGCCCTGTCCTGACTCAAGGGTTTGTTTTGGCCGGACTGAGGGCTCCTGGGTTGAACGAGAACAGCGGGAAGTTTCAATACACAAAACAGGCTCGTTCTCACTAGTTTTATTCAAACAGGCTGAATGGGCCTTCCCTGTAGCAACATTTAACATTAACAGTATGTCCACAAAGAGCTGGTCAGTTAAATGTGTGAATAACTAACCAAATTAAGAGGAAGTCTTGGATCACCGCAGCACTGTATGACATATTTTTTTGCAGGTCTGTAAGATAATAAGAAACTAGGTTATTCAAGGTTTCAGTGAAAAAGCATCACATACCAGTGTTTGCAAACATTCACGTTTTCACCTCAAAAAACTAAAATATATTATATACATATTTTAATAAAAATTTCATAGAATGTTCATTCAAAGTTTTCTGGTCTTTACAAACACATTATTGATATTTAATGCTTTTCTTGGCTTATTTTAGTTGGAAATTCGTTTAACAATTTAAAAAAATTGTACTACTTGTTTCTGAATGTTCACCGAACTTTCAAAATGAAAGGTTCCCATAATGATTTTGCATAACCAGGAAAAATATTTTTAAATCGCTTAAACTGAATGTTTTGAACATTCATAAATATTTATTTTTTTATAAGAGGAACATTAGCAAAAGGTTCATAGAATATATGTTTGTCTGCAGTGTGTTTTGAAATTAGCTTTTTTTATTTCATTGAAATTCACTTTATTCTCAGTGCTCATTGATTCTTTTTTTGTTATTACAATGTTTTAAATCATTTAAATATTTGTTCTGCATTACAGTAAGGAGAGTCATTTTAGATTATTGTAATTTGAGTTTCGGGAGAAAATGTTCTTGTGAAAATAATGCATTAAAAAACAATCCCCTGAAATTAAAATCCACTTTTATACCTTAATATGGTAATATGGTTAATATGGTAACGAATGTAGCATTTAGTTATGAAACTGCATGCAATTCTGCCAAAGTCAATTTTTTTAACAACCTTTCAATTAGAAGCCACAGCTGATGTTCAGATGTCTTAATTTTGTTCTTAGCCTCCATATTCAACATGGCTCCAGTATTCTGACCATTAATCTCCAGTATGACGTCCCCCACCTGCAGCCCAGCATCACCTGCCCGGCTATCTTCACGAACCTGACAAAACACTCTATGCTAAGTCTTCACAACTCCTTTACACAACAGACATCTTAACACATTCTATATTTTGTTCATAAGAAAATGTAGTCCAGATATTTTAACAGTTTAACTCCCCTTTGAGACAGTCAGGGTCATCTTGAAGTCCCTTCCTCCACAGATACGAAACCCCCAAGGTGGTGGACCGGTCAAATGCAGTCGAAATGTCATCTGTCTGCCACAAGCTTTCAATTCAAATGCTCTTTCAGAACCACAAAATTGGTTTGTGTTTACTCTGGCCTGTGCCAGTAAGACTGAAGGGGTCAGCCGTGTTTATGGTGTATTTTTAAAGTTCTTCTGTAGCTTAGAGATATGGAGACTCTGTGTGGAGTCAGCACCACCCTTAAACATCTGCACATGATGTTCTCAGCTGATTACACCTTCTGGTAAACAGAATCAAGCCGCGAAAAAAAAAAACACATTTAAAAAGTAGTAAGAAAATAAAATGTTTTTTAAACCGTTTTGATGTGTTAATTAAGGTGAGGTGCTCGTAAAATGCTTTAAATTTAAGTTATGACATTGTATTATAACCTTTCAGTAATTACACAAATTCATAAGTCAGTAAAGTGAGCTAAACGTACCTTTGTAATGTGTTCGACAGGTAAACAGAGGTTCGCTGTATTGGATAGTACATGGATAAAATGTAGGCTAATTATCGTCAATATTTATCACGATATTAGAGTCATTCACATACAAAGCGTTATCCATCTCCTGTTTTTAAGTAAAAATGTGTTAAGGCCCATTCACACCAAGAACGATAACTATAAAGATAGCAATATTGTCTGTTTACTCTGATATTTTTATCATTCATCAGCTGGAAAAAATTCATTCTGAAAGTAATTCTAACGATATTGTTTCTCTGTGCCTTTATCGTTATAGTTGTGGTGTGGACTCTGCTATTCTTAAATATTGAGAATGATTTTTAGAACTATATCTTTATCGTTATCATCGCTGGTGCTAACAGGCCTTTAGACGCAATGTTTTGCATCTGCATTGTCACGTGTTCTAAAAATGCTTCGCACGAGTTAAAAGTGATATCATTTTTTTTTTTAATGAGGCTATTTTTATTGCATAGCAATTTTTCTTTTTCCACAACAGAATTAAAAAACGTTAATTGCAATTTAACTCACAATTCTGACTTTTTTGCTCTTATCAAAAAACAGGCAGAATTGTGAGATAACCCGCAATTCTGACAAAATAAAATAAATACATCAATCTGACCTGGGACAAAAAAGTTATCATCTTTTTACTAGCTTGACAGATAGACTGAATGTCAAATTAAAAGTAGAAATTAACTCAATGTTTAAAAAAACATTTTATTAAAAGAACAACCAGCACACGAGATGCACGCAGAGCTGCTAAACACGTAACATATATTGTTTTCATGGTTCTACAAGCACAAGTTCTACACACAGCATACTTTCAACTTTCCTCTGTTCTTTTTTTACAAGCTTAAATAAATCACTTCAAACTCTTCCACTCATTATTTTCCTGGGACATCATGCATTATAGTAACAACACAAATCTTCAAAACTGTAACAGACTGTGAAAGAAAAACAAAATTCTCTCAAGTGTGCCTTGTGTAACTCTCACTCCAAACTGAAATCACAGTCAGCCCAGGAATTGACTTCCACAGACACTTTCGTGCAATGTTGCAAAAGCTTCTGAGGCACAGCAGTGGGTCGAGGGTCTGGCAACACAGTTTTCCCTCCAACTCACAATGACTTCATCAGTTCAGTCTGAGCAGGATCAGGAAGGGGCCAGTTTAAGGCCACACTGCATCCTCTGAGGGTCCAGGCTCTCGCTGTGAGCACCGATCAGCATGTGTAAAGTCGAGCAGACAGCTGCGTCCCTTCAAGAGCGACTGCGGTCTTCACTGCTGCCCACTAAAAACCTTGCTATAAAGTTTCTGCTGCTCCTCCTTGAAAACTTCTTTAACTTTCCCTCGTTTTAAACCACCATCCCTGTGAACATGCAAAACACAAATGCTTCACGTCATTTCAAAATGTCAACGCACATCTTTTCTAGTGACTTGAGTGTTTAACACTCTTTAATATGGGAACTCACCATAACAAGTCTGCCAGTCCTCCCTTTCTAGCGATGGCTGCTTTGACCCTATTGGCAAACTGCACAGCGTCCTCCCCTGCCTGTAAAAATATGAATTTAAAACTCACCTAAATATGGTGAATGAGTGACCGACCGACATGCTCAAAAATAGTCTCAGAGATTAAAAAGAAAAACAAACCACTGTTCACAAGGCTGATTTATTTTATCAAAGCTACAGTAAAAACAGTAAACGTGTGAAATATTATTACAATTCAAAATAACAGTTTTAAAATATGATTTATTTCCTGTCTTCAAAAAAGCTGAATTTCAGTGTCTTATGATCTTTCACAAATCTGCTGCTCAATATTTTTGTGGATGTATTTTTTCATGTTTCTTCGATTAATAGAAAGTTCAACAGAACAGCTATTATTTGAAATACATTATATCTTTACTGTCACTTTTGATTAATTTAATGCATCCTTGCTCAATAAAAGTATACATTTCTTAAGAAAATCTTACGGACCGCAAACTTTTGAACAGCAGTGTGTATATAGTGATGCACACGTCTCTTTGCACTCACCATGCGGCTCATTGGTGGAAGGTACCACACGCTACACACTATGGCCCAACTGCTCATCATGTGCAGCAGGTAGTTCACCATCCCAAACTTGCTGCTGTTCCAGAACGCGTCACCAAAACGAGGGTCATACTGCCAAAATAACAGCAAGAGGAATTTAAAACACTTTATAAACAACAAAGCAAGCACATAAGAGAAAAAGGAGGCTGTTCTAACCTTTATGGCCACGGGGTAAACAGTGCAGCTGATCTCAAAGCTTCCCTTCTTGAACATCATGACTGAAGTGTTGTTAATACAAGTTCCTTTAGAAATGACAAAACAGTGTATTTATTTCACATGTACTTCAGTACGAAATGGTCACATAAGCAGGAGTTTTAACACTCACCCTCTGGGAATATGAGGATTGGCAGTTTGCTCGTGTCTGCAACGTGGTCACTTAATCTAAAAAATAAAATCAGCTTGATTGTGACAAACAGAAATGTACAAATCATAACTGCAAGTTAATCTTGGAGGAGTTGAATACTGTATATGTGAGGGAAATGCAGTGCTACCGTTTGGCCACTAGGTGTCGGTCCCTCACTTCAGACCTCTCAAACCAGATGTGAGGACAGGCCTTCACCATCGCCCTCTGGATGACCCCCATCAGACCATCATGGACCTGACCCACCTGATTCACACAGAAACAGAGTTCATGCATTCAATATCAACACTGAACCTAAATCATCAACACAAACGTCACACTACCATAGCGTAGCACCCATCACTGGCCAGAATGATGACGTCGATAGGTGAGGTGTGATTGGCCACACAGATTCCTCCGTTTTTGGGTTTATTCTCACTTTAAGGAAAAAAAAAAGTCAACTGGATAGTAAGAAATATTGAAAGTAAAAGCAGGCATAGAGATCTTTAATAGTGTTTAATATTGGCATATGGTAGTGTTTGTGTGTCAGTACCTATCATGGTAGGTGATGATGGCCGTGAGGGCTCTTACACAGATCCGGTAACACATCAGATGAACCTGGCCACTGAGATAATTCTTCATCCTGCCCAGTAGAGGAATCAGTGTTAATATACACACTTGCATGCCAAAAAAAAAGATCATTTCTGTGATGTAAAGGTGAATTTTCAGCATCATTACTCCAGTCTTCAGGGTCACATGATCCTTCAGAAATCATTGTAATATGCTGATTTGCTGCTCAGTTGTTTACTTAATATCAGTATTGCTTCTTGTGATCAATGTTGAAAACAATATTTTTGTGGATACATTTTTCTTTCAGAATTCTTTGATGAATAGAATGTTTACGAGTACAGCATTTATTTGACATTATTAAAGTCTTTCTTGTCACTTTCTGATCAATTTAATTTATTGAATAAAGGAATTCTATTTTAATCTTACTTATTGCAAACTTTTGAATGGGAGTTTACATCAATGTTTTCACTGTTTTCTCTTAAGGCACAACTGAGCCAAACTTGTGCATCACAGTCACAGACAGACAAAGTCAATCAATTCCCAAGCATTTAAATCACAACACAACAGCTTCAGGTGTTAAACCCTCAGAAGTCGACAAAGACATACCTTCCATTTGGAAGCAGGCCAACGATTGACGTCAGAACTATGAGAAGACCGACACCGGTGAAAGCAAGCGTGACCCTGTTAAGAGCAACACAGCAAATTTGAAAAGCAGAATCTAATAAATGACACTGCTTAGCATCATGTCTGCATTAGAGTACACATCCTGGGCTAGAGAAGACTGCGAACAGCCACAGGTGACTGCCACATTTCTTCAGCATAGTTCTTTTGAATAAAAATATCAGGTGTCCATTTAACCTTGGGCACCTGAAAGCCTTAAAGCTGACCTACATCAGTTTTTAAGGTTTGGAATCGAGCCACATAAAACTTTTTCCTCTCTAGAAACTATTTCTCACTGAAATACACCGCATTATTTTTAATCCAGAACACTTGGTGTTATACATTTGCTGAATTCGTAAATAGTTACAGAAAAAAACTGGGCATCATAGACTAATGACCTAATGTGGGAAATGGGAATCACATACTAAAATGTTTGATATCCTCCAACAGGATGAAATCAAAGTCATGAGCTTAAAAGAAAATAAATTGATAGTTTATGTGACCCTGGAGAACAAAACCAGACATAAGGCCATCCTTAAAAATATTCTTGTTTGCCGTAACCCGACCGACCCTGTCAATTTAGGACCGACTCAATTTTTATTTTTTTAATTTTAGTCCGACCGACTTGCCGATTGTAAATTTGCGTTAAGACCTACCTTTTTTTTTTTTTACTCTTCAAACAACTAATACAAAAGCAATGAAATAATATTAATTATATTTAAGTAAGTATTGTAAATATATAAATTTCCTAGGCTTACATACAAACTAAGGCTGTCTTCCTTAATTTAAAAAACCCCGTGACGTCATCTATGTTTACACCGTTTACACGGATTCGTCTTATATATTCTCACTCACTGTCAGAGTCAACGGTTCGCGCTTGGTAATGATGGCTGCGGCTGCAGTAAACAAAATGTTCACGGTCTCTGTTCAAAGTCATACGGGTTCGCGCACCATAATACATCTAAAAAAAGTCATTAAAACAGCTCGACAACGCTTTAACTTGGCACGAAGTTCTGGAAAAACTGTGCCCATATCTTTTCCCATTCCTTCTCCCGTCTAGTCTAAAACCGTGAACGTGTCGACTGTCACTTTATGTTCGAGTAAAGTTGGTAGATTCTAACACGAATCAACCAACACAAGTTTCGAAAACGAAAATAGGAAATTGATTTTAACGACCTTCTCTCGGAGCGCGTCCAGGTTTTTTTTTTTTTTTTTGGAACATGCGTCACAGCAACAGCAGCTTCGGACACATGCATAACAGCAAATAATAGTTCTGCACAATGTTTCTCTTTTTACAACAGAAATGTGAATTCTTCCGGTATTCAGAAAGTCTCATGCATACAGACACAGATTCAGGCTAGAATCGCCTAAGGCTGTCAAAATAGCTGAAAAACTAAATTCGAATTTTTTACTTAAATATGATTGTATTCGAATTTAAAATGCATAATTTCAGTTAGGGTGAAGAAAAGCTTTTTGCTTCTCTTCTGAGGCCTCAAGATAGCGCATCGAGCAAAATATTACTGCATGTTTATTCAAAGCATTAGAATACATGATTGTGAAAAAAAAAAAACATAATATTTAAAATAATTTTTATGAACCAATTATTATTAATTGAGTTGCTTAAAGAACTATAAACAAAGATCATGTATGCATGCATTGTTAAATAAATAAAAAAAAAACGGGCGGAAAACCAGTCACACAGGATAATTTTTATTTAAAAACATGAGATGCAGTGGGATGGGGAACAAAAACCCAACATAAAGTCTCGGGATCTTTTTAGAAAATTAAATTAAATTAATTAATTTTACATGTCTTTCTAATCATGCGGCTCTCTTGTGCGAGAGTCCAAGGGTGTCCCTCTAGAAAATGCAAGAAATATGCGTTCTGTGTGAACGGCTTGGTTTCAGTTTTGATGTAAACAAGATCTTCTCCACATTGATGTTCTCTCTTATTTTTTTTTGAAGTGGCTTCAACTGGATAGGCTAACATAACCTTATAATGCAATGCCACATACATCGTCATCGCATCTCGTGCGCCACTGATAAAGATCAAGTATACTTCGGCCGTCCACACACTGTCTGCATTACGTCCTTTTCGTAATCCGCGTGCGGGCATTTTTTGAGACCTGCGCGGACGGTGCGCGTACACGAGGTGAAAGATAAGACGGCAGCTACTGCGTGTGGAGCTCGTCTGACTTTGTAAGCTGTGTAGACACGGCTGTGCGCGCGGCGAAATGGAATGGAACACGGACTGTGAAGTACCGGGGCTCATAAGGCAGCTTCCTTAATGCACACCTAAAATTCAAATGCAACTTTTTTGCTTTCGAATGTGCATTTTTATTTTACATTTTTTATTTTATTCAAATTTTTTTTTGACAGCCCTAGAATTGCCTATGCGATTTTGTTGTTGTTGTTGACATTTCTAATCGTAAACACAGCCATGTTGAAGCCTGCAGTAAATGTTTTGCATTATGGCAGTCCACTCTGCTTATTGTTTTTCGAAAATGTTGCACTCCTGTTTGTCATTGTGCACGTAACTTCATGCCAATAAATCATCAGAAATATTGGTCTTTACGTTGTCCGTGGATTTACCTATATTTGGTGTTATGTGCCGTATAGAACGTATTTAGACATGCAAAATCGATTTTACAATCGATTCAATGAACACTTGTCACTCAAATCAAACAGGATTTTTTCACAAAAGTGACAACCTAAGAAAGCAAAGTAAACGGTCTCTCATTTGTAGGTTGCATTGGCACCTAGCGGTGGATGCAAGTAAAACAGTACCTCATTTTTATTCTTCTCAACTGAAATTCATGCAATAAACATGTTTTTGACAAAGATTTTAATTTGTTTGTGGTCTATATAGCCTGCATCAAAATGAGGTTTTGGAATTATGCGCCCGAAGGCACGGGTTGAAGACACAGTCAGTGACGTCACGATATGCCAATTTGTTTAAATTCATACTTAAGTCATCACCATCGCCAAAAAGTTCCTTTTTTTTTTTTAACATTGAAACTTGAAAAAAAAATAAAAATAGACCGACCTACCGACCCTTTTTAAAAAAAAAATTACTGTTACTGCAAACCAAAATATTTTTAAGGATGGCCTAAATAGCACGGGTATATTTGTAGCAATATCCAACAATACATTGCGTGGGTCAAAATTATAGATTTTTCTTTTGTGCCAAACATCATTAGTATATTAAGTAAAGATCATGTTCCATGAAGACATTTAGTAAATTTCCTACAGTAAATATCAAAACTTAATTTTTGATTAGTAATATGCACAGCTAAGAAACAACTAAGGACAACTTTAAAGTTGATTTTCTCAATATTTAGATTTTTTTGCACCCTGAGATTCCAGATTTTCAAATAGTTATATATTACCTAAATATTGTCCTATCCCAACAAACCATACATCAATGGAAAGCTTATTTATTCTTGATGTATAAATCTCTATTTAAAAAAATGGACCCTTATGACTGGTTTTGGGGTTCAGGGTCACACAGATTTCACAGAAAGTTGTGTGGTATATATCAACTCCAAAATCGTCCGACTTGCTCTGACCAGTTGAAAACTGTGTGCAAAAGTTTCGCAATATAATCCAGTCTTACAGCTGATCTTTCTCCTAGAATGTCTTTAAGAATGAACAGGAATATGAGCGCCAGTTCAACTCCTTTAAAGTGATTACCAATTAAAAAACCACTACTATCACTGACAATATCCATCCACAAAGCATGCATGCAGCATCCAAAGAGCTTCCTCTCACCTGAGTGGCAGGAGAAACCCATATCGGATGAGCACTCCCACTCCCCAGAGTGCCGTGAGCCTGGTGCTGATGTGATGGAAGTTGTAGTTGCTTCGGGTCAGCAGGTTCCAGGACTCCAGCTCCTCTGCCGTGAAGCGCTTGGTAACTTCGTCATCGACGATGCTTTCCACACCTCGCCGGCAGAAATAGAAGATGTTAGACATGTCAAACTCAGGCTCTGCACCACCACGCTTCATTTCCTGGATCTCCTGTTCGAGGGACACTGGCTCTTTAGCAATAATCCCTGAGGGGGGAAAAAGCAAGGTTATGATGACGTTGAAGATATGATGTCGGAGGCAATGATCTTTTTAGTGTTTCACCATTGCTGTAGGGTTTGTAGAGATGCTGATTCTTCTCCTTAGCTCCTCGCTCCATTCTTAAGGTCGCCCACTGAAAACAGAATGAGAATTAGCAAATCAAACTAATAGTTCAGCACATTACCCTGGTGTGTCCACAGTAGTTTCACATTAAAAGCCTCAAAGCAGCAATAATATATTTCAAACTATGGTACTTGACCTATTTAAAGATTCTAAACTTTTTACTGAACCATTGCATCATGGTGATGGATGATGCATTTCATTAGGGAATTACATGAGTCATGATATCTTAATTGAAACACTCAATTGTCCTTTTGTTACACCATGTTACATTTATTTTTGATCCCCAAAGGCAGGCTGGGCTGAGACCCCACGAGACCTCAAACAGCTGTCATGAGGATGGGGAAACAAACAACATTCAAGCGGTAAACAGCCTTCGGGGAGCCAAATGCACAGAATCACAGCCAGCCGCCCAAAACACCACTGGGGAGGAGAAGACAACAGCTGATCCGTGTGTCCTTGCTGGGTCCTGGAGTTCAGCCAGAGCGCCTGAAAACCACAACCACTGACAGTTCGGCACACTTCTGAACAAGCTGTTTTCAATGATTTGGTCAAAATGATTCACAAAGCACCTGTCAATCACTTAGAACTCACTAATAATAAAACTTTTTTGAATCCAGCAATAAACAACATTTAAACCAATATTTACCTTTAATGCAGTTTCTAGTAGCATCTGACTCACTTGAATCAGTTCAGATTGAAATGAATAAGCTAAATGAACCTGTCTGTCTTAAACTTGCTGCCTCACACTGAACTAAACACTGGATTTCTGCACAGGTTTTAAAATCTAATTTAACATCATATTTTTTCGATTTTACATTTTATATTTTATGTCTATAAAGAACAAACTCATACAATTCCAAAATAAAACAAGAATCCCAGATGTGCTTAAAAGAAACAGAATATTGTGCCAATACAAGAAACATATAGTCATCTTATTGCATCTTCTTCATCGTGGCGACTGCATCCGCACCACTCGCATCAAGGAAAATGTTCTGATAATGTTTAAAAAAGTTTTTTTTTCTGACTTCTCTCATGTTTTCATCGAGAAACCTGAGATGTTTGTGCCGAGGGTCTAGGGCAGACGCGAGAAGAGGAGTTTTCACTGCAATCTCCAAGTTAGCGGTGTTTATTCGTTGCTTGAGAGATGCTGCAACAATGTTCTTGGATCACTTTCTGTGATTCTCCACGGCATATTTGAAGTACTAGAAGACCGCAGTTCTTTTAGGGGGCGTTCACATATCGCGTCTTCTGCATGCTCAAGTTCGTTATTTCCAATGTAGGCGCGCGGTATTCGCGCTCATAATGGAAGCGACGCGGTCGCGATGCGCACGCGGTGCGACGCGGTCCCGTTTTTTCCAGGCGCGTCCGAACAGCATCGAGTTAAAAACATCTCAATTTTCAGAATGCCGCAAGCGCACCGCAGGTCATGTGACAAGAACTAAACATTCAGCTTCATCCTTTCCTGTAACAACGTTGAAAGCTCAGCCAAGATGAAGGAACAGCTGATCATAGCTGTATATGGATTGCCATTGTGAAATAAATTTAGTAGCAGAGCTACTGAAAGCGATTTTTTTTGTGCTGCAAATCCATTTATCCTTTGCTGAAATTCCCGCGTCTTCATGGAGAGAACGCGTCGCCTCAGGGGCGCTTCTGCCCGAGCGCTTTGGAAAGAAGGAGAAAGCGGCGCGCCTAGCCTTTTCCACGCCTTATTAGGCGCGATATGTGAATGGCCCCTTAATCATTCATTAATTATTTTTTGCTTGCATACACCTTCAAATATGCCGTGGAGAATCACAGAAAGTGACCAAATTAGACCAATTTTTTTTTTTTGCTGCGAAATTCGAATATCATTTTTATTTATCGAATAATTAGAGCAGAACGAATATTCGAATGTTCGACTATCCGTGCACATCCCTAAAATGAAGTGCTTAGTATTTCCTTCCTGTGAAGGGATGGCCCAGAACACAAGTGTTAACATTGTATTGAATGCCAGATATAGTTTACTGTGTAACCAAAATCCCAATAATATCCAGAAAATGTCATGCATTTCTTCCTTAATATTTTTGAATGTTTTTTTAACTGATTCTTTTAAATCAATTACTACAAGGCACTGCATTTTGATCAAACACCGAGCATAACTTTTTAGGGTTCAAAAAAGTTTTAAAGATTGTTAGTGACCACTGAAAACAAGGGAATCACAGAATCACTGAAAAGAAGAGGTTTTCGCTTGTAAACCATTTCAGATATTTAAGATTTTAGGACTTATAATTTGCTCAAAATTAATTTAAGGCGTTTTAAGTCTTTTTAAAGACCCACAAGAACTTTGTAAATAATTCAATATTTTACTTTTTTTTTATTTTTATACCTGCACATGTACACAACATTTGATGTTGCTGCATCTGAATTTTCCCTTAGGGATCATTAAAGTGGATTAGCCAAGCAAAGACAGCAGCTGAGCACCAAGTGCTATTAAAGAAACCAGTGACTCTCGCGGGCGCTGATGATGCTGTGACTCAGGAAGGTCGGGATAGGGAAAGACTGAACAGTCAAGCTGTTTGTCAGACTAAATCTCGCTCCCCTGTTCAGGGTCACAGGACAGTGGAGCACAAGTTAGTCACTGGAAAACAGCCATCTGGAGTTTCTTAGGAAGTCTGGAGAGGGTCAGAAAGAGTGACTACATCAGTCCAAATGGATGAGAGGGGAGTGACACCATAGGAAATCATCCAAATCTATTTTAGGTCACACACAGAGCCCTTACCAACATGCATTACATAAACAAATGATTGCAACGTTTAGGAACATTTAGGCACCTCAGGGTTTTATCTTCATTTAGAAAAACAATGCGATTACAAAATTATTATTGATGCATCTTAATCACAAAGTAAGGATACAAATCTTTAGCATTAAGTCATGCATTAGACCTAGTGATTTGTGTCCCGCTAGACAAAGTATGTGAAATCTGTGATACATGCTGTTAGTTCCAAAAAGAGGATCCTTGAGTATCAAGAATAGACCACTGTTTCGCCATTTCTGGGTGGAAACATGCAATATGACAAATTCTGAAACAGCACTGGTTAAAAAATAAAAATAAAAAAAAACAGCATTGCCAAATTGTGCAATATTCCAATAAATTTCAGAATTCTTTTAATTAATTCCTAAGTGAACATAAAATCATCTTAAAAGCATTTCTGTATCATTTTTCTTAGCCAGTGTTCAGTAAGTTTGGGATTGGTCTCATTTTTTAAATGTTTATGAAAGTGTCCTGTGCTTATAAGCAATGCATTTCTTTGATGAAAAATACAGTAAAAATCTGGAATATTGTGAAAAGATTTTAACAATTTAAATCAACCATTTTCAAATTGATATATTATAAATGTAATTTTTTCTTATGATGACAATGCTGAATTTTCAGCATCATTACTTCAGTGTCACATCATCCTTCAGAAATCATTCTAATATGCTGATTGACACTCAATAAAAAATTCTTATTATTATCAATGGTGAAAACAGTTGTGATGTTAAATTTAAGGATTATTTTACTAATAGAGAATTCAACAGAAAATAATTTATTTGAAATATAGGCTAACTCTTTCGTAACATTATAAATGTATTTACTGTGATTAATTAATTCAATGCATGTTTACTGAATGTATTAATTTCTTTTCAAAAAAAAAAAAAAACTGTACTGACTATTCAAACTATTGAATAATAGTGTACCTGACCGATCAATGTGGGGCAGACTAACATTTAGTCACCTTTTGTGTTTATAGGCTTCCGTTTTCACATAAAATTCAAGTAAAGAGAATTGTCTCTTATGGAAAGAACTTTCACATCATGTGCTTAAAACAGACTAACATGCACTTGAGGACACACGTTTCTAAAACTGCCACTTGTGGCATTCACAATCTCACCCATAAATTCACACCTTCACAAACCACTCTGAAATTACCCAAACTGCCACAGTCCTGCAACAATGCATGCTGTCCATAAAGTTTAGAAGATGAAAGAATATGACAGCACAGAATAAAATGAGACAAAGTCAAATGACAGCCATACCCTCCAGACTTATTAATTCACTCAATCGTGAATCTATGCTCTATTTTGTGCTTCTGACATCCTCAGTAAAGGGAAAGAGTGCTGACTGCAACTGAACTAAGTAGTAAAAACACAGAGCAAAAACTCCCTGAATGACCTTCCAACTTATCTTACAAGAGCACTGCACCACAGACAGACCATCAAACCCGCTCGAACTCTCCACAGCTCCTCAGATATTCCTGTTGAGCAATTGAATTACTGTAAAATGACATGAACATCAACTCACTCACCTCAAATAACTTGATGAGGGACTTCATATACAGTCTGCGGATCCCAAAGGACAGACCGAAGATTGCAGGTACGATGATGAACACCAGAAGAAGGGTGAACCACACCGTGAAGGAGATGCCCAAAAGCATATAGATCAGGCTGTCGAAAGGGAAGAGGTAGGACTCCATCTTGACCAAAACGTGGAGACCGGACTATTTAAACTTGACGAAATTGCCTAAACACATTCTGATGGACTCCTCTAAAGTGCCTCAGTTTCTGAAGCCTACGCTGAAACACGACCTTCATGGGCATAGAGGGAAAACGTATCATTTATGCCTGGAACAATGGACTAATATCCATTAAATTATCACAATAGAGATATTAGCAGGACACATCAAGGTAAAAAAAAAACCATCCTTCTTGCTTTTACAGTCTGTTGGGAATAATATTGTGCTTCAGTGACCTGTGAAACGGTCTCACATCAGTCTACTGCCATCTCTGTCCTATCTAGAAAAACAGGAAATAAAACACAGAGTTATGTAATGTTATATGAAGAAATACTCTAGCATTATTTCTGAAATAAACTTATACGTGCCTTTTCCACCTTTTAGATTAATTATTTAAAGCAGAATTATATTCTAAAGAACCAAATGAGTTGATAGGCACTATTAAATGCACTCTATTGTACAATTCGAAAGCACTCAATACGCTAAACACATTCTTCATTTACATTTGAGAGATAAAAGTCAATTATATCTCAAATGCATCATAAACTAAGCAAAACTGCAGCTGTATGACACTGTTGGCTATACAGATGTAAATGAGAGGATGCTAAAGCGCTAATCAGCAGCTTCTCTTTCTATCACGTAATTAACCCGCCAAACGTCTTTAAATGTCTGAAACCCGCTGTTTACACTGACCTGTGCCCGGGAGATAGCGTTTAAATGCTGTTTTGTCTTCTTAATAAAACAGTAATTTGATATTTGAGCATCGTGAGATGCTGCTGTTATTACCGTTATGCAACAAGTTTAAGGGCATCAACAGCGGCGCGAGCAGCGGCGCGAGCAGCACGGCTCGCTGAAGCAACTTCCGCTTCCGGTGGGCTCGGCTGCTTCGACGATGATGATTGGATGATTGTCCCTCCTAAAGCTGATCTCCGCGAGGTTGGTCTATCTATCTATCTATCTATCTATCTATCTATCTATCTATCTATCTATCTATCTATCTATCTATCTATTTTTATTATTTAATTTTAATTATTTTAATTATCATTCCCTTCAGACGTGGTGTAATTTCCTCTAAAACTATGAATTTTGCCTCAAATAAACATTAGTTTTCTTTTTCAAAAGAGACAACAGTGTCAGTGAAGGGATGAAATGAGAATGTGTGAAGACAAGAAAGAAAAAAAGGTCAAAAGTAAATCGTAAGAAAGTCTCTTGTGAGTGTGTTGTGGGTCATTTCAAGATTCAAGATTTTTATTCATCACTTTCACGATTATATAGAGAATATATAACCAGCAGTAATGTGAGAACATCCGATCTTTAATTTGTCAAACGGTGCAAAAGGTGTGAAAATGTTATTTAATTTGATGTATTTAGGATGCATTAAATGTCAGCTTTGAAATTAGCCTCGAGTCAACCATTTTTCTCCCAAAATGTTACAAATAATTTGCATAATTTGTAGTATAATGGGAATGTTAATGACACAAAAAATGACTGTCATACATGTTTACACTGTTGGTAGAAAAATCCAAACAAGAGTGAAAAGTGTGTTTAGGAGTTTATTTTTTGAAAGTCATTCAGTTTCTACAGCAGATTTGGCTTTACACATTTTTAATATCCAGTTTGGCCTTCTGAAAATGGTTTGTTTCTTTCCTAACACAGAGAGCATTGTGATTTAAAAATGTACATTTATAAATTAAATGCTTCATCAAAATAATTATTTTAATTAAGTCTAATGTTGAAATGTAGGCCTACATGCCTCACATAGGCCTATGCAAAACCATCTGTGACCAGATGCTGGAGCTGGAACTCTGTGTGTGTCGTGCAGGTAACAGAAACACGTGACTATCAACTACTCGGTTGCTCTTTATAGCAGCAAAAACATTTAAACCTTATTTTGACAGACAAACGTAAGCTATTTTCTGTAATTACGTGAAACTTCCATTTCATTAGATGCTACGTGGCCAGATTATTAGAACAATAATAAAGTACTGTAAACGGTAAAACTATTTGCTCTACAATCCAGTGTTTATGAAAGCAATGCATTAAAATTATATGAAAAACTAGTTTGCCAATCAAGCAGCAAAAGGGACTGTTTTGCAAATGATGCAAATGACACCGGAAGTTGCAGATATGTGGCTCAATAATACAAATGCTTTATTGTTGACAAATTAGTCTTGGTGTTTTAAGAATACAAGATCAAATCAGAAACTGTTTGATTGCACTCTTTAATGAAATCTACACTCTACAAAAAGTCGTTTTGGCATGCATAGAATAACTCAGTTAAGACAAACTTGAAAGCACACAAATAAGATACAAGAAAATCAATCCAACCTCTCTCACACACACACACACACACACACACACACACACACAAAGTACGTCTCAAATAGTGTATTAAGAACAAAGATGCTTGTTGGACTGTTAACTAAACTTACAACATTTAAATACATGACAGAACCACACAAGTTTAGGCTACTTGGCTGTGTTGACTCAATAGTATCAGCACTAGCATTCATGCAAGACAGTGTGCAAACAAGGGCAATGCAATGTTTTCTTTATGGCAAAACTTTCTCTTCATTTCAAAAATATGCCCACGCATACAGTAGTGCATAGGTCTGATGTACTGTACAATAATAGCAAATGATTGATAGCAAAGTTTCCAGCATTTCCCAGTAAATTGATATATAAAATAAAATCTTTGTGAGTAATAATCTATCATAGGCTACTGTAAAACAGCCAGAGTCTTTTAAAGGGAAACTACACACACTCATCTTTCTATATTTTACAAATATTAATAAATAGCTTAAATATGAAACTGCAATGTTATTGCGATTCATCTGATGCTTCATACTGTAAAAAAATGTAGGTGTGAGGTGCCAGTAAATTAAACAAATGAATTTTTTCACACTTTAGTAGTTTGATAAGTTGCTGTTTTGATTGATTGCTCTCTTCGCAAGCTTTATATTGGGTAAAAAAAACCTGTTACACAAATATATTTCAGGGATCATAGTATTAGAGTCATCCTCTGGTTCCCACTGTTGGCTTGTGGGCTTCATGTAAGCTGTTATGGAGGGTAATAGTGCAGTTCTTTCTTGTGTGCTTTGAGGTCAGAGGTCATGTTCCAGAAGTTCCTCATGTGAGGCTGCTCCCGCTTCCTCGTGATCTTTCCTCTCTTCCATTCTCCTCTATCTATGCCGGAGCACAGGAGATCCAGTTTATGACATGGTTTGTCCACCTTTTCTCTAGCGAGACATCATTCGCACAAATTCTGATAACAGAAAGACCAGAAATAGCTTTATTTAAACAGTCAGTTATTTAAATTAGCCTGTAGGCACCAGAGCTCTCATTATTAGTTTCGACTGTCCGTCTGTCCCAAAGTATCAGACCTCTTTTGGTCAGTCTGCTTTCTCTGCAAAGGGGCCAAAACTCTGGAATGCTTCACATACTAATTTAAAATTAGAGACAAATTGAGGACTTAAACAATGGCTAAAAACAAAACGGTGGTGGCCACTGGCTTATTGTATGAGCATGTTGCCTTTGCTCTATTGCTTATACATATAAAAAATTCTGAATATATGTTTTCTTTTGTGTGTGTGTGTGTGTGTGTATGATTTCATTGTATATATTATTTTTTCCCTTTATTACTTGTATTGTTTGCATTGTTATTAGTGTGTGTGTGTGTGTAATGTTATTATTGCTGTTTTATTCTAAAGCCTTCCATGGAAAGGTGTTGAAAATAGCATGTATGCAAAAAAGAAAACTTAAGCAAATGCATACGGTTTGTCTGATATCCATGTCCAACATGTAATTGCATACATAAATATAACAGTGTAACAGTGATTCACCACTGGTTTTGCTTAAAGATCCAGATTTTACATCAAGTGGTGACACAACACATTATCACAATTTATGCACTAATGTCAGTATATTTATTGCACCCAATTATAGAAAATTTCTTACAAAATAAGATACATTTTTTAAAGGACTGTGTCCTATTTGTGTGTGTGTGTGTGGTTTTGCCATGAACAACAACACATTTTTCTCCCTTTTAGAGCGTATAATTTGCTATCCAAACTCTGCATAATTATATTATTAGTGTGGTATTATTTATTGTTTTTCTCTGCTGTCTGTGTCCCAGTTTTGGGTTGCTGCCTGTCATTCGTGAACCGCTGCTCTATAAATTCTTTCTTTATAAATAACAAAAGAAAAAAAATGTTCTATTGACCTCAGATGAGTCAAAGATAGCCTGAGCTCCAAATACAACGAGAGGACATCAACTGTCACACCTCCAGTCATCAGCAGGAATAACAGTGCTAGCTATTTTTGTCCTTGCCGTTTTCATGCTCTTTTTGAGCGTGGTTAATCTGAGAGGTGAAATAATCCCGGGGTTAAGAGATAATCTGGTTGACAGCTCTACTACTGTCACTTTACCACCTTCACGAGGATGAGATTCAATAGCGGCTCACAGCAAGAGGGAGCAAAATAAATAATAATGGATCCAAAAATAGGATAATTTGTCTCAGTCCTTTTTTTCATGATTTTGCATTGCATTTTTTTCCCCCACTTATGTTAGTCAAGGTTTCTTCCATAAAAAGTAATTTTCCGCTTTTTCCGACAGAATAATTTTTGCAATTAGTTTCAGTAAATGTTCTAGTTAAACTGAAGAGCTTGCGCTGTGAACACTAGAGTACGACTACAGTATGTATTTTTCCCTCCATTTTCCCTCAAGAAATGTACTTTTCAAAAGGTTGATTGCTACTTTAATAACTTTGAGATCAAAATGAGAACAAAAAACTAATTAAATGTGGGATTAAACCTTGGAACTATTGCTTTCCATAATTAAATTTTACTGCGGATTCCAAAATATGGACAAGAGACATGGAATGGGAACGTGAATGGAATATTTTTTAGATTACTGTGGACAGATCATAGCGATAATTTTCTCCCATGCTGCATAAACCAATTCTCTACACCTAGCACAGCAATAAAGACAGTGAAATCAGCATTAATTAGCATAGCAAACACAAGGTGGCTCACCTTCAAAGTCCACGTGCCCATCTCCGTTTAAATCGATGTCCCGCAGAATGTCCTCCAGATCTCTGTGACCCACCTGAGGGAATAAGAATCAATAAAAGGATGAAAGGAGAATCAGATGAGAGCTATAAAAGCTTTTTACCAAAGTAACAGCACCTGTTGGCCCAGCAGTTTCTTCATGGCCTCTCTTAGTTCTGCTGTACTGATCTGACCGTCTCCGTTGGTGTCAAACTGAGACAAAGAGAAAACAATAAGAAATGCAATTAAAAAATTTTAAACTGTATTTTACATTGCAAGAAAAAAAAACACAATTTGCATTTTTCCCACAAATTGTGCAGGCCTACCTCACCTCTTTGAAAGCATCTCTCAATTCCTTTACTCCGATCATATCTGCCGTCTCAGCCAGAAGTTTGGGTCCCATTAACTCCACAAAGTCCTCAAAGTCCACATGTCCTCCCACTATAAGACAGAAGACACATGCTGTTAGTGAACTTCCACAAAGATTCCTTATTGGCATCTTTGGTTCCACGATAAACCGTCAACATCCATGGAACCATTCCATTGCACAAAAGGTTCTTTAGATTATTAAACTTATCTTCTATGTTCTTCTGTGGCATTACTGTGAAAACCTCTTTATTTTTAAAAGTGCATGTAGGGAGCACTACACAGCCCTATACTGTATAACCTACATTTCTTAATAAATGTTGAACAAAACATGTTGATTTGTTGTTGCGTACAGTTCATATTGATCTGCTGACTCAGTTCGATGAGCTCCATCTCAGTGGGCATGTATCCCATGGTTCTCATGCAGTTCCCCAGGTCTTTGCAGCCAATGAAGCCATCTTTGTCTTTATCAAACTCTTTGAAGGCTTCTCGTAGCTCTGTGAAGATAGAAAGCATGTCAGGAAAAAAGAGGACAGAGCAAGTAAGAGATAATGAAAAGAGAATATTTTATAGCACAATTGTGTTTCCCTCATGTGCTCTGCTTCCCAAACTATTTTGAAGACAATTACAAAGCACAACAATGAATCCCTGATTGACTAAAACACTTATAACTTAAAAGTTCATTGCAAACCTTTTCTATTCACAATTAAATAAAAGCTCTTAAAAATAAATTGGAACAATTGACACATTATAATGGCGTGTGTTAGGAAATTTCAGAGTGAGAATTTGAGCACATCGAAATGTCCAAAATTTTATGCGATTAAGGGTGTATTCACACCTGTCTTGTTTGGTTTGACTGAACTGAACTCAAGTTTGCTTTCGTGTGGATCAGGGCTTTTGGGCAGGACCACACAACTGTACCAAGACCCAGCTGAAGAGGTGTTCTCGGTCTGCTTCCAAATGAACTCTGGTATAGTTGAATGGATGAACCAATGAATGGATGACCTCAAAAACACAAGTGGTTTTGTTTACTGTTTCTGGTTCACTTGCAAAAAGGGCAGTGTGAAAGTGAACCGCACCAAAGAAAAAAAAAATCAACATTGTATTTGGTTGGGACCAAAGCAAGTGAACTAGCAGACTTTCCTGGTGTGAATACACCCTAAAACACTTGAGCATTCTGCAGACTCTAGTTCAGTTTAGTTTAATATCAGAAACACTGCATGTTTACTATGAATGGCTTTTGTTTATAATACATTTGAATTTTCAGAATCATTGCAATGCTCCAGTCCCCTGCTGAAGAATCCAGCATAAACCAGCTTGGATTCCAAGTGCACATAGTAAAAGGTATGTCATTGCATTCATGACCATGAAATATTATTGAAACTAAAAAAATTTAACAATTGCTGAGACTGAGTTAATTTAACCAAAGTCAATGTGCTCCAATAAAGGAAACATTCATTACCATAATGATAACAGACTTTAGCAATATTTGTGCATGTACCATGAAAGAAATAAAGCCAAACTGGTTTGCAATAACTGAATATGGTAATTCTGTTTCTGCAGTTTCAAGTCTAATCATCCTCCGGCGTGATATTGATTTCATCTAAGGCTTTGTGGCTGTAAGTATTTGTTGTGTTTTCTGCTCACCTCTTCACTTTTTTTCTGTTCCTGCTGTTCCTCTTATCCTCAGTGATTTGTAAAAGTATCCTCAAATGCTTCTTTTAAATGTTACATTTTTATGTCTAAAATGCTTGTTAAATGAGTTTAAATGTATGTAATATTTTTAAACTATGCTGTATTCACCCAAATAAATTCATTTGTCTTGTATTTTGTCCATGTGTTCTTGCTTAATAAGAAATGTTCATCTTTTGATTGTTGCTGTTGCCTCTAGTAATTCTCTGTGTGTGTTTTTTATTTCCAGTCCATCTAAGCCAGCAATATAATACTTTTTAAACAATAGATGACTTAAATAAAACAACATAGCATGGTGGGTAAAAACATTTAAACCAACCAGCTGTGTCAAAATAACCCAGCATGTGTTCTGTCCAATATTTACCCAGTGCTGGGTTACTAAATAACCCAAGTTGGGTTGTTTTTAACCCAGCAAAATATGCTTTTCTTTATTAAATAAATTATTAAAATGTATCTTGATCTTTAACTACAATATTTTATATTTCTGATGGCTGTCAATGTTGAAAACTTTTTTTGTGTGTGTGTGTGTGGAAACTGACATTTTAGCAATGAGGGAACTTACCATCCATTTCCTCTGGTCTCAGCTCTCTGTTCTGCAACGAAGTAACAAAGTATAAACCGACAATCCATGCTAATTTGTGCAGTTTTGTTCCATTAATGACCCAAGTCAGCTGGTGTTCTCCTTCTTCTCTGAAGAATAGTCATTTAATTCTATGCACTATTTCCTGCTAGAGAAAAACTTATTACAGCATTAGGATCACAATGGCACGTGTAAACTAATACACCCAACCTTTTCAGTGTTTTTTCCTCCTGCCTCTCAAGGAATTAATGTCTAGTTTTTAAATTCGATCTTCCCATTTGGATTAAGTCGTTTGGAACAGCACATATAAACTCAGGATTGATCTCTCATAATCAGATTAAGCCTTTAGTTTCTTTGATCCCAGCATTCCCTGCTCACACATCTCCTCGAACACGAGCGCATGCAGGGCTCACCTCCAAACACTTTCTAAGCTCCTGCAGGAGAACTCAATCACGTGAGTCTGACCCAAGACCCCTGCAGAGGCTAATAAAGGCAGATCCCTGCAGTTCGTACATAAACCCAAGCACGTAGTGCTGCTTCGTCTGCAAAATGTCTGCATCTGAGAAGAACAGCCTTGGAAATGTATCAGTGCTTCAGTATATATAATATCACACTGGTCATGCTTTATTTTTGACTTGTTAAAAACAGTGGTCATTGCATTTTTTGATTCACTAAATAGAACTGTCTCATAAGACTTACTCGTCCAAGAATCAGACTACATTGGTCACAATATATGATTTTGATTGAATAACAGTCACTCATTTGTGAAACTTGTGAAACTATTTTTGATTCATTAAAAATAATATAGAGTCACGGATAATGAGAGTCACTTGTTCAGGAATCGGACAACATTGTCTACATTGGTAGCACTATATGTGTTTGATTCATAAAAAAAAAAATGGCTAATCAAAGTAACTTGTTCAGGAATCAGACTACATTGGTCATGCTATATGTTTTTGATTCATTAAAAAGAACCAGCTCATAACAGTCACTCGAATGTGAATCAGACTACATTGTTTGTGCTCTGTTTTTAATTCGTAAAAAAGAACCGGCTCATAAGATTCACTGATTCATGAATCAGACTACATTGCTTGTGCTAAATGTTTTTGATTCATTAAAAAGAACAGGCTCATAAGAGTCACTTGTTCAGGAATCAAACTACATTTTCACACTGTATGTTTTGGAAAGACTAAAAAGAACCAGCTCATAACAGTCACGCACATTTGTGATTCAGACTATACTGGTTGTGCTATATCTTTTTGATTCATTAAAAGTACCGGCTCATAAGAGTCTCTTGTTTGTGAATCAGACCACACTTTGTTGATTCACTAAAAATAACCATTTGTTCCATTCATTTATGAATCGGACTACAATGGTCAAATTGTAGGTTTTGTATATTTGTTTATACCTGCATCCCGTGAAGACAAATCAATAGAGCGAGATTTCTTGCCATTATCTGTAAGTCCATATTAATTCAGTACAGACTATGTGATATTGCATCACATTCATAAGCTCAGGTAAAAATGCTGCCCCAATGAAGATTTAACAGCAGGGAAACGCTGCTGCTGAAATGCAGTGCAAGATTCATTAATTCCTATTTGTCATAATTTTAAACACTTTTTGCCTTTATTAGTCAATTTTAAACTGTCCTGTGGAGTGAAGAAAATATCTACAATTTAAGTACATGCATCTCTCAGTGAGCTTATAAAAGCTGTTTGCATAAAGAATAATACAAGAATAGCAAAAAATACTGTCAAATAGATAGCATAGAATGACACACCACATGAAAACCAATGTCAAATTCTGTAATATTTTTTTAGAAACTACATATAAAAAACGTTATACCAATTTTCATACGTATTTCGATTTATATCAATAATTAAATGTAGATTTATTTAGTTTGAAAAGTCAGCCAGTCAAATACTGCAAAATAAACTCTTTTAGGATAATAAAAGACTTTATTTAGTGATGATAACTGTACTTTGTCCCCTGCATAACAATGTTCGGTGCATACACTGTGTTGTTCTGAATTACAAGATAAGTGAGAACTTGTTTTTACATTAACATGTGTGCAGATGTGCATGTCCAGACTTACGTACAGCCTGCCGGCTCTCAGCGAAGCCCTTGCGGAGGAAGATGCAGGCAGGCCCGAGCACATTGTGCATGTAAGTTGAGTTCTGAGCCAAGGCCGCGAGGGCCTCTCCAGATGTCACCCCTTCATCACATGTCTGCACTGCTTTGTAGCTTCGCTTCCGGTCCTGAATGCAGCCGTCATGTCCCAGCAGTCCCAAACAAGTAAGTGAAGAAGGAACGTGGGGTAAAGACACAATTAGAAACTACAAGGACGTCTTCTGGACACATTGGATGGACGGGTCAGTCAATCATTTCAGTCAGCCGTCAGGTCAATCGATTTGTTCTTTCTATTACGTGCTTCTGCATCAGACAGTGAGAAAACAAAGCTGAGCTCTACCTTCAGACTTTGTGCTTAATGTAATTTACCCGAGTACAAAATGTTTCTGGATCAGCATTCTTCCATTCAGGTCCTCCTGGGAAGTTCCTCTTTACGAGTGATTATAGTTGGAATAAAATTGATTCTCTTGGCAGTATCATGTTTCATTCTCTCTCCTTTTCACTTCCTGACTAACACAGGAAGGTTTATTTAGCACCGATGCAACATAAAGGAGAAAGAAGAAGAGCAGTAGGTGTGTAATCAGTGTTTGATGTTTTTTAATGATGTGCTCAAATCATGTCGGAAATATCATTTTTATGAGTTGAACGCACATGTACACCACCACAAAGTCATAACTACAGAAACTTTTCTTTCTTTAAGCCCTGAGTTTCTGAATTGGTGGTGTGTCAGTGAGGAAAATATGGTGGACGCAATAAATATAGTATCCGGGGAATTTGTTGAAATTAATCAAATTATTGTTTTCTTATTTACAATAAGACTAGCTAAGTTGCATGTACAAAATACAATAGTACTGTACAATTATGATGTAATATATAAAGATTCAATTCTCAGCATCTTCGTAAATTGAATAAAAACATAAAGCAAAAACAAAACAAAAGCAAATAATTTATTCATCATTAAGGCTAGTAGAATAGAGTTAAAAATTCTTGTTGTATTTTTTATAGAAAAGGTGATAATTATCTTGTTCTGCCCAAAGTGATTTATTAACGCATCTGGTGGCATAATTATGACTTCCTAACTGGTGAACATACCATTAGAATCTTTCGCTGCCAAGGAGGATGATGGGAAATGTAGTTTGGGTGCACAAGGCAGAATTTTCTGAAAAGCTTTTTTACTATATGTCATCATTTTTTTTTGTTTGTATGACATGAATATAGTGGCAACCAAAGAGTTACTAATAAACTTTTACTTTTAAACAAATAAAATGCATTAATGAGTTCCTACCTTAGAGTGTGTATAAATTCAGTAAATTAATATTTCTGGTTCCAATCGCAAGCATCAGACAACTGCATGCTATATATGTGGAAGCCACAGATATCGGGTCACAATATCCCAGATTTGAGTTTGTATGAAATGTACCATTAGGGCAATCGTTGTTTGACTGGAACATTGTTCTGAGTCCAACAAGGGCTGTTGAGCCAGGAACATGTCCTACTTGGGTAAATCACATCAAGCCATACTTTGCCCTCTATTCTCTCTTCCCTCTAAGCAACTGACAGAACCTTTAAGATCAGATATCATTCAAACTGAATAATTCATCCACTTTCATACTCGCGGCGCACTGCCGCAATACTCTGCCATTTGATTGCTTCCATAAAAAACAAATGATCATGCTGCGCTTAAGATGGTTTTAAACGCAGATCCAAGTGGTTCTCAGCTTGTTCTAACAAATTAATATTTGGCATTTTGATCATCGAAGGCTGAAGATGTGGGTCAACCAATGTTATAATATAAGAGTAGATCCACAAATAACATAAAAGGCTAGTATGTTTTGAGAACGTAAAACTGCTCATGTTTAGCAAAGAGCTAATCAGGATAAGAATGAAACCAGTCAGCCAGCACATTATAATGACCTATTAGCAGACAGGCTGAAGGTGAAGAGCAGGCAGAATATAACTCACAAACACATAAAGAGCATCTCTCCAATTAAACACAGACCCATGGGTTAATTAAAGAGAAGATGTTATCTAACAACTAAACAGATCCTATCGAGAAGCAGCTTCTGAAATGTTCTGAAAACATATTTGCATTTATATTTATAAATTATAAATTATGAATCATTTTAATTATTTAGGTAGCCTATTCCAATTAGATAGTGGTACACTGTAAATGATTATTAGAAGATTATTGGAGTATGTTGTACAATAAAACACTATTTCACTCTTTCTACTTTAAAATGTAATGTTTAATTCAACATTATTTGCCATTTCTTTCTAATTACTAGTGACACTTACTAGCAATTTATGAGGGAAAATTTAAAAAGTAAATCCAACACCCTTTTTTTTCGGTGTGCTTTAAGGGCTAGTGTTAGTTAGAATTAGGGTTAGGGTTAGGGCTAACCCTAACCCTAACCCTAGTTAGAATGAGAATGTGACGTAACGCCGCATTGAGTTCTGGGAAAATAATCAGATAAACATTGTAAACCAAAATCTATTAAACCTAAGAGAAACAAATCTAGTTATCATGCAGTGCGATAAAAAAGATTATCTTCCCTTCAAATGATACAATGAAGGATAAATGATTGCTTAACTTAAAGGCAAAAACAAAACAAAAGATAAGCAGTTATCCTTATAGAGAAAGAGAAGTAACAATGGGAACGTATAGAGTATCCTGCTAAAATGAAAAACAATGTGGAGTGAAAAGATCATGACGTAATTCACTATTCAAATTTCCACCTAAATTATAGTACATTGAAATGAGTATAGTGTACCACAGGTACTGTATATTTTAACAATTTCCATTGAAAATTTGAAGTGCAGATCCACCCACACTCTAATGGCTAATATTGCCCACAACCCATTGCGCTTTGGAGAAGGATGTGGTTCAGAACTACAAACACAAATAAAAAGTAATAAAAAACTACAAACATGGTGGATGTGCAAGACATACAGTAGAGAGCTTTAAATAAAGGAGTCTGAGTGCTTAATAAACAGCTTCACATCTGATGGAAAATACTTTTGTCATCTGCAACTGCATAGTGAACTGTCATAAAGATGTTTAGCCATTAACTTATAAATGTATCATTATGCAAAAATATCCACAACTGGCAGATCAAGGTGCCACTTCTTTTCACTCCAAGTTGTTGAGTAATATATTATTGTTAACTAAAACTATTAAAATAATAAATGTAGCTGAAATAAAAGAAAATATAGATAATACATATATAGATAAATAAAATATACTTGCCTCTCTTCTGCTATACACTCAAAAGTGTAAAGTTTTCTATCACAAAGTGAGAATACATACCTTTAGACCATAGTATATCAGGCAAGTTGGGATGCAGCAATTGTAATCTTTCATCAAAATATAAAAACTTGCTCTGCCTCTGAAACAACTTTCCTTTCACGTATCCCTTATTTGTTCATCTCCTCCCCACCAGCCATCTGACTTGCTCACTTTTCACAATCCAATCAGTTTCTAAATAACCAAAGTCCCACTTGCTTTCTAACCGAATATCCTGTTTTACATGCAAATACAGATTACGTACATAAAACTGGTTTTTATGTTGACATCAAATTGATTTCATTGACTTAAAGTATCATATTCTTGCATTAGATCTGCTTTTACCCCTCTCTTCCGTTCCTGTTATCCTGTCCTACCACATGCAGCTAAAGTAATCTGCATCCGACTGGTGGCTAAAATTGATGTATACACTTACAGATGCACACTGGCCTCATAGACTGCATCTTCCCATGAGCCTAATCTTCTATGCTTTTTTTGGGTAAAGCCTTTGTAATGTGATGGCAGCACGATGCATGCATATATGTGTCTTTGCAAACATCCCCTCTCTATTTGCACATGACCTTCACACTCCATCTGTTGCCAAGGCTGTAAGGTGCCAGCTCATATGTTCTTCCGAAGAAACCTGTGCCACTGGGCACACCGGGAGAGGAGCTCTTAGCAGGTGCCGGTGCTAATCCTTGAGCGCATACATCCCAAGTCATCTAGAGATGACTGAAAAGAACTTCAGAGAACTTTTGAGAACTTTCAGAAGATACTTCAAACATCATTGTCAAGAACTTTACGGATTACTCTCATTCAAGTACATTAAAGCAGTGTGATCTAGGATATCATTAAACATATTAACATACACAACTTCCAAGGTCAAAGATAGCAACCCAACACAAAACATACTGATGGACAAGTCTGTGTATACTGACGTTTTAGCTTGGTATCATTAGGTTTGCAAGCAAAATACAACAGCATGTTGTATACACTAGCACGCGCAAACTTTAAATCCAAATTTGATGAGGTTCACTCAGTCCAGAGTGTTCTTTGAGAATTACCATGAAGAGACTGTATACAGTTGTGTGGAGGAATTCAGAGTATGGCTATTAAACTCGTCTCTGACAGTCCATGCAACACAGTCCAAGTCCGGGTCGAGTCTGTATGCAACACAAACACTCTCAGCTATCAGAAAGAGCATCTTACCTTCTTGGAGAAATTCTTAAGTGGCGATTTAATGCAGTTTCCCATAGTAAAGTCCCCTCTGCTAATTTTATGTGCTTGAGAGTCAATGTGGCCGCTTGAGCACGTGTGCGAGCATCCACATGTCTCCATGCATGGATTACAGATGGTGAGATGGGGTCTGCAGGCTTATCTTCTAGGAAAGATGGATTTTTTGGGAAGGATGTAGATGATCCAGGGGTGGCGATGCAGGGCTTCAGGGTGACAGGAAGGGAGGAGTGAAGAAGTGGATGGAGGGATCAGAAAAAGGAGACATGTGTCTCAGTGTGAAGGGCTGCTCAGAAAAGCCAAGATTGCTTGTTCACTTGCTTGCACTCTCTCTCTCTCTCTCTCTCTCTCTCTCTCTCTCTCTCTCTCTCCCTTTCACCCTCCCTTTCGTTTTCCCCACTCTCTCTTTCACTCACTTCCCTCCCTCTTTCTCTCTCTCCCTTACTCTCAGCTGCTCAGTTTTAAAGCCGTCCATCGAAACAAGGCAAAAACAGACAAAGAGGCTCGCGCGGACGAGCGTATCACCTTCCCCCGAGCAAGATGCTGAAGACACTAATCCAAAAACACACACTGGCGAGCGTGCGTGTACGAACACAGTCGATTACACACATATGGATGTGGGGCTATGGAGCTAAAAATACACACACTTGGTGTGTAGTCGTGCTGCCCAGCTATGACGGCCAGCGTTCAGATCATACACCGGCCGGCAAAACACAGAAGCCGCATGTGAAAAGGTAAGGTTGGGCCGAACCGGGCACGGATGCACCAAAGCTGCCAAATCACAGCACACCGTTCAACGGCCATGGCAGGTTATTAGAGGAGGACAGGAAGCCCTTCCCAGAATTCAACTGCTGAGCTGGCACTTGCCCACTGAGCCCAATCGTTTCCTGTTTAGGCCACTCTCTGTTTTTCACATCTCATGATATTTATTAAAAAAATTGTTCTTGAAATGGATAGTTCACTCAAAAATGTATTTATTTTGGCTTTATTTATTCACCTCTATGTCAATCTGTACAACCTTTTTTCTGTGGAACATAGAAGTAATTTTCAGAAATGTATTTTTTGACCATACAATAGACGTCAATGGTCACCAAAACTGTCGGGTTTCCAGCATTCTTCCAAATATCTTCTTTTATTTTCCACAGAAGAAAGGAAGTCACACAGGTTATAGTATGCATGATGACAGAATTGTCTTTTTTTATCCTATCCCTTAAACATCTTGAATGTATTTCCTAGCAGTGATATGAACTAGAGAGCAAATGGAGACTTTTGGCCAAAATGCCAAGATTATAAACATCCTGTAAGAAAGCTAGCATGCATCTTTTTTTTTTCCTTTTTTTTTTTTTGGTCCCAATAGTTTTCCACTGGACTGGATGTTTGATGACATGTGAAGCATCATCCTCTAGAAATCTAGACTGATATAGAAATCTAGACTGATATCTAATATTAGCCAATATATCATTATCGACTTCAAAAATTAAACCAGTCATTGGTTACTGTGCAGAGAGAGGATTTCATTAAAAATGATATGGTTTTATGTTGTATGGTATTACGTTTTATGTAAATCTTATTTTTATTTAATTTATTTTTTACAGTCTTCAGTCTTCTTTGTATTATATATATATATATATATATATATATATATATATATATATATATAGCCTTATTGTAATTGTGTTTTCAGCAATAAAAAAATGCTCCTATCCATCATGCATCATTATTTAATGAATCACCAAAGCTGGGATCACTACTGCCCCCTTTCTGCAGGCTATAATTGCACAGTATTAATTGTGTTTTGTAAATAAGGTGCAACCTATAACAAACCTAATGTTTGCACTCAAAATAACAAAAAATTGTATAATATGCACTAATATTTAGATGTATTTAGCAACTAGTTAAGCTGTATGCTGGGTGGTTGGGAAAAAGTTGCAAGTGTTTGTTAGTGTCTAGCTGATGTTAAGGCCAGGATGTCCTCCTTAATAAAGGCAAAACTGAGATTATAGTTTTTGAATCATCAGAAGATACTAGCTCCCTGGATTAAATCCTGACCATTTGTCTTCCTGTGTCAAACCCCTAGTGAAGAATTTGGGGGTCTGTTTTGATATTGCTCTTAAATTGGGTATGGTACAGTAGGCAAAACCAGTTTTTCCATCTCAGTCTTCGCTAAAGTACAACTATTTCTTTATTTTAAGGACTTTGAAAGGATCATTCATGCTTTTATTTCAACTACGCTCGATTATTGTAATTCCCTTTATATAGCTATTAATCAAGTATCTCTTAATCGACTTCAAATGGTACAAAATGCTGCTGCTAGGCTCCTTACTGGTGTGTATAAATGAGAGCACTTTACCCCAGTATCAATATCTTTGCACTGGCTGCCAATTCGGTATAGAATTGATTTGAAATCCTTGCTGCTGGTGATATGGCTGATAGCTCTGAATGGGTTAACTCCTGTATATCTTTCTGATTTATTATCTGCTCACAATCCTGGAAGGTCTCTTATGTCTTCCAACCACAGACTATTAAACATTCCTCTGGCTAAACTGAAATCAAGAGGCGACCGAGCCTTTGCTGTTGCTGCTCCGAAACTCCTACCAGTTTCTTTTAGAACTGCTTCTACACTGAATGAGTTCACAGCCAAACTCAAAACCCATCTTTTTTCTCTTTAGTTCATTGTGCAGTGTTAGCTCTGTTCTGTGCTGTACTTTATGTCGTTCTGAGTGTTAATGTTGTTAATATTTGACTGATTGTACAGCACCTTGTTGGTGCAATATAAATAAAGTTGAGTTGAGTTAGTGAACATATCAAGTAAATGCATAAAAAAAATCTCTTTAACCTCCCTGCAGACTGTAATTTTATTCCCATTCATTTTATAGCTCTGCATGTCAATATTTGTTTCATTTGTTTATAATCTAATTTCTCGAAGGGATTTTTAGGAGATGCCCCAGTTCGATGAGAATTCCTGAGCTATGATAAAGCAACCTCTGAAGGCATCAGTCTTCCTCTGCATCGTCAATATCTCTGTTGTAAGCACAGTCTCCCTGATTAATTCTATTGGTTTTTACTCATGTATGGCTGATCTCTCTCTCTCTCTCTTTCTCTCTCTGTCGGTGAGGATGATTCATCTAGCTGAAGCCAGCCTCTTCACCGGAGGCTCATTGTGAACTTCAGAACACATCAGAAATCAGAGCCAGGCGCCGTCCGCTCTCATAACGTCAACTCAGCAAGAGCACACGCACCAACAGCGCAGAAACACACTCACATACATGCATACACACTTGCATAAATACATACATTCTCGCACTGGCTCACAATAGCGTGCCATAATCGCATAACTGTGCGTGCATGTATACATAAATCATCCGCACATGGTGATTTAAGTCATCATTCCACTACTGTAGTACTAACAGGAGTGTGTTGAGGTTAAATAAAGAGTTCTGATTTAGTGCTGTGGGTTCATCACAACCTGTTTAGCTGGTCTTACTGTACATGTACATTTCAGTGACATCATCTGTTTCAGCCAATCACCCAAAATATTTGCTTTATTTTTATTTTTTGCAGAGCTGCTTTGCATGCATTAAACATTGAACAGACAGAATCACAATCATAACTGACATTATAACTGCATTTTATTAGTCACATCTGCAGTGCCTAGTGCTATTTCTAGTGCAATTGTAGTATTATTTACACACTTATATTATTAATAGAATTTCATTATTAATATTTGGAAATACATTTTATTTGTATATTTTCAGTTTTCATTTTAATTTAATTTATAGTCATTTTTAATAAGCTTTTTACTATTTTTATTAGTTTTCTATTATACTATTTAGTTTTTTTTATTTTTAGTTCAGCTTTACTTTTTATTTTTTTCATTAGTAATTTTCATGCTTCAACTTCAACTGAAATTTCAGTTAATTGCCAACATTTCTAATTTTTGTTTAATTTATATTTTCATCTACTATTTGCATTTTACTTTGTTTTATTCCAGCTTTTTGACAAATGTTTTTAATTGTTTTAATACTAATAATCACATTGCAATGTTATGGAAAAATCTGAAATACTATCAACCATGATTTTAACATCTCTAATACGATTATTTATTGGTTGATCGAATTCTATTATATTTTACACAAAACTGATCTAAAAATACTAGATTATGGTATTAATTTTGCAAGATCAAGATCATGTGCCAACAGTGTGTAACATACTAATGTTTAGCTCGTTTATTCTTGCGTATACATGCTGTTTTACTTACTATTTTTTACTACAGATTCCTTTAACCATATTTTTAAAAAGGCAGTACTGTGCTCTTCCTGTGATGAATGACTTGTTTGTCATTTGTTTCTTCAGCTAAATGTGTCTGTTCAGTGAATAAATGTTAAATGCACTATGTTGTTGAATGACATGTACTCTCTCTTCTTTCAGATCAGCAGATCCAAATCCTGTTGGACACGCTGACAGGCAGCCAGCGAGACAGGAAAATGCAGAGAGGTTCACGTTCATCTCAAGCGCACTGATGGCATTCAAGCTTCCTGCTTCGTCTTACAAAATCACACACACGCTTGGCCAGGATCAAAGATCAAAGAAACATCTCTGACCTTGGGAACATTTACAAGAAAAGATAAGCTTAAAAAATATAGAATAAAAGCTATTATTACAGTATCTGAAGAAAATGTGTGCACTGATCTGTTGGGAAGTATTGAATGGGTTATTCACTTTAATACACATTTCATGTCTGTTTCTCAATGGGGAGCTGGATTTACACTCAGAATTAGACATTTCTCTTGAAATATTCATTCACGTTCTTTTAAGAGCATCAAAAATGTAACAGCTCTTCAGAAGTGTTGTTCTTTTCCCCATCCGAGCACTTCATTAGCTCTGTTTTCACTCCGTCTTCCTCTGCGCTCGACTCTTCGCACTCACCTGTAGCACCCAAGAGTCAAGTGCTCGCCTCGGGTGCCGCTTTGTTTTGTTCTTATCAAGACTTGTGCTAAACACATAGAAGCTCTAAGTAAATTTTTTATGAATGCTTGTTTAGAAGCACCTGGATACACGTTCCGATGCCGTATGAAAGAAAAATCGCAAATGGAATCTCTTTAATATTGCAAGAACTTCATACAAATGGAGAGCGAATGGAGCCTTTTGTTTAAGTGAAAATTCTGTCACCATTTGCTCTTTCCAAACTCATAGAAGACTTAGCTCATTTAGCTAAATGTCTTTGCTCTTTTCCATGCTATACCTGTGAAAAAGGTCAAAAATTAAAAAAGGTATGATTAAAACACTATAAAATGACTTCTTTGCTATTCATTGTTAATTTAGCATCGCAATTTTGCTATTCACATCATTTTTGCATATACTGTATACTCAGACTATATGTCGACAATTGCATAATTTGTGTCTATTTTGGAGTGAATCTTGCAATATGTGCCAAGAACATAACATAAAAATAAATAAAAATTCAAGCTGTACTTTTCGGAACAATACAATTTGTCTTGCATTGCATTTTTTAATTAATTTTATATTTTTAATTAATTTCATGTTTTCTTTTTGAATTTTTGTAAGTTCAAATCATGGATTCAAAACTGCTATCCACATAATATTGCATATGCTCAATGTTCATACTGTATTCTAACAGCTGCGTAATTGTTGTCTATTTTTTGGGTTGAATCTCACAAAACTTGTCAAGAACATCAAAAAAATAATAATAAAAATAAAATGTTAAGCAAAATGTTTATACCTCAGAATTAGGATTTGTTATTTTTTTAATTATTCTATATTTTATATTTTCAGTTTTTATTACCATTATATATATATATATATATATATATATATATATATATATATATATATATATATATATATATATATATATATATATATATATATATATATATATAAATAACATTTTATTCAAATAACATTTTCTATTATATATTATATATTAAAAAAAATGTCTTCCTATTTTTGGCATGAAATGTGACCTGCATAATTTGAGAATCAACTTTTTTATTTCTCCTGAGGAATGAAACACGAGTGAGAACTCGTTTAAGTCTCTTGAGCAATGAAAGATCAACCTCAAAGCAATAACATGTTCCTCTGGGATGTGCCGAGGATGGAATTTCAAGGTCTATTCTCCCTCTCTCTCTCTCTCTCTCTCTCTCTCTCTCTCTCTCTCTCTCTCTCTCTCTCGATTACGCAGACTGAGAAAGGCTTAGAAATTCTCCATTTCTTTCCCTGCAATCCATGGGCGAATAAAAAACACACACACATTGGCTTCTATAAATAGCACAGGACTTCAAAATTGTATGGAAGACAGATATGACGTGGAATTTACAACACAGCCTGTATTCACATATCCTCTTTTTGCTCATCTATTTATGCCCGGTTCTTTCAACTGTCCCACTGTTTACCATCCGCCCTTCCTCTTGTTCTCTATCTCTCCCCTCCTCAGACCCCTTGCAAGGTCGGTGTGACCCAAGTGGGCTGGAGAGGGAGGGCGGGAGCGACTGAATGCTCCGGGAAAAGCCTAAAGAATGAGCACAAATGGAGACAAGTGAGTGAAAGGCAAAGCTAAAGTGGTTATGCATAACCTGATTCTGAACACTGAGCCATGTATATTTTTTACATAATACATGAAGGTCTCTCACACTTCCCCTTTTCCTTCCCCTTTGCACCTCCATCTCCTGCATCTATCCATTACAGTTTGGCACCATCATGGAGAAAGGATGCGAGCGACTTGACAAAGAGTGACAGAATGTAATTTTGTCAGAAGAAGTAGCTGTGTGTCTCTGCCAGAGCCAGAGAGCCTGAGACGGGCAGCCCCTGCTGGCAGAGCAAAGGCATTGATCTGAAATCTCTCCGTGAAAACAATGATGCACAAAATTGTGCTTTTGATGCACGCAGCACATCTCCAAAAGCATGTTAGTGGCATAATTTTTTTGTTAGTGAACGTAAGTCAGGTCAAGGGATGCCAGCATTAGGATTCTAATCTCTTCTGCCTCAAGAGAAAGAGAGAGAGTAAGAAGAAGATTGTGAGCAAAGCACAAGACTTCTGCGACACGCAGCGGCTGAAAAGAATCCGACAAGGAAACCGACCAGATGGAGATAATGTGGAATGATATGCTTGTGGTTTAAAACATCTGCTCTAAAAAAAGATGAGGCTAATTCAGTGAGCTGTTTAAAGGAATTCAGTTTTACATGCATCCAAATAATCAGTTTGGATTGATGGCTCAATTGGACTAACAAGTCGTCATGTAAACACTTCAATCTTAAGAAGTTTGATCGATTTGGAAAGAGTGGTGTAGACCTGAAATAATCTGATCGACAGGAAGGAATCAAGCATTTTCGAAGTTGGATACAAAAATACCTTGGGCATATGTGCAATGTTGTGATATGTTTGTGTCTTATGTCATATATATCATATATTTATTCATGTCTCATGTCCTATAAGCTGGTCAGTGGACTGAATGTTTACTACTACTATTACTACTACTAAAAAAACTCATATGACGTAAAAGTCAGCTTTTTTTAGGCATGTCATCAAAGTAAAAATGCCAATAATACTCATGGTAGCTCCATGTGACATTATGGCTTTCTCTGTCTTGAATGCAGCAACTGTTTGGAATAGATGTAAATTAATATGTGAATCAGATGTGATATTTAGGGTTTATATAAACAGATGTTTTCTAATCTGAAATTAGAAGTAGAACAGTGGTTCCTTTGGCTTAGTGGTAGAGCATTGCGTTAGCAGCATAAAAGGTTGTGGGTTTGATTCCCAGAGAACACACATACCGGTAAAAAAAATTATAGCCTGAATACACTGCACGTCACTTTGGATAAAATAATCTGCTAAATGTATAAATGGGATTGGGTTCGATTTACGAAATTAGTGCATGTGAACATACTTGTTGAAAAACAAATTTAACTCTTTTCAAATACAAAAGTTAATATTGTAAGTTATAGAGACTGCATAAGTAATAAGTAATTACTGTATAAGTAATTTTTAAGTAATATTACTGTATAAGTAATAATACGTCTTGGTACAATAATATAAAAGCTTTTTGTGTACATTTTTGTTTGTATGTCAGATCAATCAGAAAATATTCACCACGTTTTTCTCCAAAATGCATTGACATTTCTATAATTTTTTGATCCCAGCATCCCAGTGTAATTGTGTAAATATTTCTGATTGGCTGCTTATGTTGCCAAACATTATAAATTGGTGCTACTTGTTCTTAGCCTCTAGCAGAAGTGTTGTACCTTTAATGGGGTGGTTTTGCAAAACATGTCTACAGGTTTCAAACTTGTTCTTTGTTTTATTCCATAATAAAAGTTCCTATTTTAGGATTTTTATTTTTTCCCTGAAATTTCTTAAAATGCTTAATTTTTTTTTGTGGTTCTAAATATAACGAAATTACCGTCTACTGACCCAAAAGAAATGTTTGGCTTTTTTGTTTTTTGTATTTGTTTTTCATTTGTTTTTCATGATTTCTGTAAATGTATTGTTTTATAAGTGGTTCAGAAAATATTTTTTTGGCAATAGCAGAACCAATTTAGGGTGCTAAATTAAGCTTATTTGGGTTTTATTAAGAATGTACACTTTAAGAAATAAAACTTCCTTTCAGGTTGATGAAAGAGATTAAAACATTTTAATTTAGAGCCATATCTATCTAAAGAAACTTTTCATGCTGAACTGATTCACTGCATTTCTTTATCCCTAATTTCTTCAGTCATTCCCCATTTCAGCATCTAAAGTGTTCTGTAAGAAGATATGCACCTAATTTAAACCTTAAACCTTCTTTTAAGAGTATATACTGAATAACACACTGCTTGCATATTTAAATCACTGATTGAATATACAATTAAAATCAGTCAAACACTGATGATAATTTTCAAACAGATGTGACTATATGTTCAGACATGTACATTAGATCAGTCTCAACAGGGTGATGAGTTATGCTCGAATCCGCTCTTCAGTTTCACGGTTTCAAACCCCACGTGTCAGGTAGCTAATGGATTTGAATTTTTCACTCCAGCACAAAAGACAGCTTTCCCCTCTCCTCTCTAATCAGGTCTTGAGCTGCTATATTTAGCGCCTGCTGGCGGAGAATGATTTCTGTAGGGATTGTATGCAGGCCTTGATGTTACATAAGGAAATATGAAACCCTGCATTTGAGGAATATCAATCCACTATGAGGAAAAAATAGACATGGCGGAGCTATAAATACAGCAGCGTTTCCATTCGCATTAAGATGCAGGGCTTTTCTGGATGCGAGCCGAACTAATGCGTGTGCGCACATGTTGTACGATATCGCAATCGTGTGTCACGTCAGTCACGGCTGAATGTTCCTTCAAGAAATGTGCATGCTTTTAACTTTTGCACAGGTCTTACATTGAGGAGTTGTGACAAAATGACTGCATGACATTTACAAGCCAAAGATTAATGATGCCTGGGAGGCGCTTGAAACCGAGCAAAAGTGTCAAAACTGGGACCGACTGGTTCCTGGCAATACTGAATCTTCAGTTTCTGACTGTACAAAAAGACTTAGATATATTGCCAGAACAGACATCTAGTGACGTTATTAGGTCTAGGTCTCAAAAAAGGCTTTGTGGTAACAATGTTATTTCTGTTACCTGTATTACATTTATAATGATGCTGATTATAATGATGCACTGCTGAATGGGCTTTAGAAATAATGCAGTTAAACACTCTCTCAGCTCTTTATAAATGCTTTTTCAGATAAGTGCACTTCTCTTCACATATTAAACGAATTCATTTTACTTTAATTAATGGTTTGATTTTTTCCAGCTCAGGCACAGAGTGATAAAGAGATTCTGTGTGCTTATGTGTTCAGCTTGGGCTATAATTATTTTCAAAATGTGCTCACAGATATAGTGAAATGTTGAAAATCGACATTTGAAGTGATGCTATTTGTGCTATTGGATATTTGTCTTGCAATTTCAATGCTAATAAATGGGTCAAGTCATGTTTTGCTTTAAATAATGCCAACAGGTTTGATGGTTGGGTTTAAGGCATTGGTTTAGTAAATCTCAGAATCATTGCATCCCTACTTATACTGTATATGTGACCCTGGACCACAAAACCATTAATAGGGGTCAATTTTTTTAAAGATGAGATTTACACAGCTGTATGTATATTTGTATAGTTGGCTACTGCTACAAATATACCCCTGCGACTTATGACCATTCTTTCCTTATGAATTATGGTCCAGGGTCACATATAAGGAATGATAGAGTGAGTGAGTGTTTACAGTTAACTGTACTTCAGAGGCAAAAATGTCTCCAGATGTCAGCAAATTTCTGACAAAAACCAGAATGTCCTTGAAGCTATTATTATTTAAATAATTTATCATTTAAAGTACAAATTATACTCCAGCCAAAAACATCAAGAAATACAGCTGCATTCAGCAATTATCGGGGCCAAGCCCTATTTGGCCATGTTTGCCCAATTTGAACGTTGGACTTTATTTGGATACCTTTAAACATCACACAGTTCCCATGGTTAAACACTTGCTACACATTGAATTTCTATAGAATCTTCAAAGCTATAACCTTTTGATTTACACAAATGCTGAAGCTCCATAATTCAAGTGGCACTCAATTCAGAATTAAGATTTTGTATATAAATATGTAGTATTTAATAAGCTTAGATGAGATCATACTTTGAAAAGTACAACATCTGGAAAAGAAGCAACAAAGAAGCAACTTCAGCATCATTTCTTACCACAGTAAATATGGTTTAGAATGTGTGAATGAGCTCCCCGATAAAGATTTTTAGCATTTTAACCAGAGTAACATGCAAAGTAAAGTTAATGGTAACACAACTTATGGTTAACTTGATAGTTAAAGAGTCAAATTAAACAGCTTGGTAACTTATTAGCATGAGACAGGCATGGTCAACTTCTGAGAGGTATTTCTTGGGAATAGTAAAAAATATCAAAATTCTGTCCAGCCATTTCTTTGCGGCTCAGTCCAAAGATCATATGATCAGATTTTGGATCAAATTGGACAAAATTTGTAGGAGAAGTAGCAAAAAAACTGTTTTTCATTTACTTCAATTTGGCTGACAGGCACATTAATGGAAAATGACAAATTAGACATCGTCAGAATTGGCATAACCCAGGAAATGAAATAATATTAAAGCAACACTCCACTCATTTTCCAACTCCCCTAGAGTTAAACTGTTGAGTTTTACTGATCTCTGGGTCTGGTGGTAGCACTTTTAGCTTAGCTTAGCATAGATTATTGAATCCGATTAGACCGTTAGCATTTCGCTCAAAAATGACCAAAGAGTTTCTATATTTTTCCTATTCAAAACTTGACTCTTCTGTAGTTACATCATGTACCAAGACCAATGGACCAACGTCACGATTTTCTAGGCTGATATGGTTAGGAACTATACTCTCATTCCAGCGTAATAATCAAGGAACTTTTCTGCCGTACCATGGGTGCAGCAGGCTCAGTGATATTATGCAGCGCCTGAAAATAGTCCCAAGCAACTCAAACAGTTTCTTGATTATTACACTGGAAATTGCTTCAAATTTATTATTTCTTTGGATTTTAATAAAAAAAATACATATTGTGCCTTTAAAGGAGTAGTAGTGAAAAAAACTTGGCAGCTACTGCAGGTGGAGTCTTAATGTAAGCTATTGAATTTGATCAGCATGAGGAGAGTAATCAGGTATACAAAGTTACATTTTTCTAGAATTAGGGGTTCAGGAGTTACTATAATTTTAATGTTGAATTTTTGAATTAGTGGTGGTGCTATAGAGTTTGTCATATCACTGTTAATGGCCATCACTAAGTGTTCCAATTTACAAAGTTTTCCTATGATCCGTTCATAAGGCTGCCATAGACTCCCACTGGGGAAAAATAATAATAAAGAAAACATACAGATACAATAAAAATACAAATACAAAAAAAAAGCAAACTACAATTTTTCTTTAAATTATTTTAATTAATTACTTTAATTAATATTTTATTATTATAAATTACTTCATACAAAGCCCCTAAAGGGGCGATAAAGTGGCTAAAAAATTTAATTACAATGCTTTTGCATTCTCTTACAAAACTAAAGCATTCCTTTGAGCAACTCTGCGTTCACTTGCAAAATATTTGTGTTCTCTCACAAAATTATTGCATTTGCAATAGCAGTGAGACATATGTTATTTCCAACACAAAACCTTTTGTGAGTAAATGCAAAGATTTTGGGGTGATTCAATTTCTTTTTTCTTTTTCTTCTCATGAGAGAATGCAAATGTTTTTGGGGAAGCACAAATTTTGGGAGAGCCCATAGATGATTTGTGAGCAAATGCAAAGTTTGTTAAGAGAACATGAAATTATTGCAAGCGAACATAATAGCATTGAAATACTATTTAATCTCTATTCTTTTTATCTCTATTTTTTTAGTATCTCTTTTTTTTTTTACCATCACTATGTCCCATTAGTGGTTCTGTATTAAGTACAGATTACAAAGACAAAAAAGTTGCTGTGTTAATTTGTTTATTTGCATTTGTAAAAATGCTAAAGGTATTCTTTTAGGTATGGGTTAAGGCTTGGGTTAGATTTAGTTTGTTGTAAATATAATTAACTTTATATAAAAAGAATTTAAGTCTATGGTATGCCCTCATTTAGATAGCTAGATAAATGTGTGCCTTTCTGTGTCTTTGACCTGTTGAAGCTTTAACCTGAATTTGGAGGTGTTATTTCTGTGGCACATTAGTAGGATGGTTAGTTAACGTCCTTCAGAGAAAGAAAGCAGCAAGAAAAGTGGCATCAAAATACAGTGAAGAAGAGAATGATGGTGCATGACCATGTTATAGGTGATAAAGGTGTAACACACTATGTTGAAATACGGCCCAATGCACTGCTTTTTCATTATATTGCACTGTATGAGAGTGTATATGGAAAAAATCAAAGCTGAAAATTTCAGTAGAGCCTCAAAAGATAATTTCATATTTAAATAATTTCATATGTTAACAGCTGAATAACCAGAGATTAAAAAATTATGCACAGATTTTTTTTTTTTTGCAGTTCCTCTTATTTAACTATATAATATACATATGAGTTATCCATCATTCATTTATCATTTCTGTGACATCAAATGTGACAGCATAGGGTCAGATCAAGCATTTGACTCCTCAGCAGGCTTGGTTTTGTCTGTGAACTCTGGCCTCAACCTGGCACATCTTTGAGACTTTTGTTTCACTTTAGTTTTCAAATCCTCATGCATAATTCAGTTTTATCATCATTATCTGATCATAGAGAGATCATATCCCCGAAGACACATGCTCTCCAATTACACATTCAAAACGTTTTCTATAAGGAACTGTGATGCATACTTAAGTGTCATAACCATCATTTAGGACAGCATTAAAGTGAGAACATTCACTAATGATTAGTCATTTAGTGGAAACTTTTATCTGAAGTGACTCAAAACTTATGACTTTTTTGATTGTCTTTGTAGAACCCTAACTGTCTAAGACAAATCCAAATTCTAAAGCTGGAAGGCAGAAGACTTTTACGCACTTTTAAGTTGGTCTCTGGATTTCTTTTTAATTCTCCACTGACCACCTGTTCAGTCTCATTTATTTTTATTGTTTTATTTTCAAGAATAATATATTTTGTGGCCAGTGTTAACTTAATATAAACATGTTTGGAATAATATCTACGCTCTCTTACTAAGGGTATAATCATTCTGTCTGATCAATTCCTCATAAAGAAATTATTCAATGGTTTTATGGTTCAGTCCCATTCACTGTCTTCCCAGCATACATCGAGGCATAAATAATATTTATTGTTTGACAATTTGCAAATTTGTTGTTGTAATGTTTAGAAAATTATTGTGATGTTGATTCACAGTTGATTAGCTGATTGTTACCCTACTGCAGTGACAACAAAATAGCTAAAACTATTTTTAATTAACCATATATATATTCATATTTTTATACATTTAATTGTTTTAATAATATTTTAGTAATATTTATTTTATTTTTACATTTTTATAATAATAATACTTTGTCACACTATTTATCTTGAACTTTTAAAAAGGCTATTAAGGTGATTAAAATTATGAAAATCTGAAGCGCATGGCAGACAGCTACAATACCTATAATGTACATTTGATCATATTGATATAAATTCTATCCTAAAAAAATATTGTCTTGTCTTGGTCAAATCTTGATCATGTCTTGGTCCATGGGCCAATCTTTATATATGTACTTATGTACCACTTTAGTGGTACTGATTTTGATCTGTTGCCATTGAGTAGATATATGCATCATTAGTGTACTTCAAAAAATGTACAACAAGTCACTTTAGATACAAGAACCAGCTAAACGACTTAGTAGCATAGCACAGTAGTCACCCTACCTGTCCAAAGACTGATTTGACTATGGGATGGAGGTCTGCATCCAGCGCGCCGCTGTACGCGCTCGCGCTCCCGGGGGCGCGGGTGCAACTTGGCTGAATCGCTGGAGGTAGATTGGAGGTGAGGCTTTGACGCTTGTCCTTCGTTTCAAAGAACAGCGCGGCTTCCTCCGAGCGCTTGGAGAGGGATGAAGTCGGCGAAGGCGTTCGGTTGGAGTGAGGATTCCCGTGGAGTTGGACCGGAGGGTCAGTGGTGTGGTGGTGCCGTGACGGTTTGCGGTGTTCCGGTCCATCCTCTTGATAATATCCATCCTGACCACGGGGATTCTGGACCTTATCCGCTTTTCGTCCGTGTTTCGGTTGGCACAGGGGTCTCCTGGCTGTGGCATCGCACTCTTCGGTCCAGCACGAGTCTCCGCCGCCGCCTCCCGTGTGCCGGTGACCGTTGCGGTGGCTCGCGGGGTCCTCGCGGACTCTCCGGTTGGTTTTGATCAGGGATGTGGTGGATTCGCTTTTTGGAATCGAAGAGCTCATTTTGACCCCCCCACAGACTCGTGAAGTTTCAGAGTTGAGTCAGGAATCTTTAAAAAATATCGTAATATTTAAAAGTGTCGTTGGGCAGGTGGGAATCTCTCCGGTGAACGCTGAGCGAAGGACTTTATAGAGCGCGAGAGCATCGCACAGGTCGCTCGCGCGGAGTTTGTTCGGTCCCTCGTGACCCCACTGAGCGCGCGCTGCCACCAAAATTCAGCATTAACAAGTGAATCTCTCTCTCTCTTGTTCATATCTCTCTCTCTCTCTCTCTCTCTCTCTCTCTCTCTCTCTCTCTCTCTCTCTCTCTCTCAGGATGAAATTTACGTCAAACTGCCTCGAGAAACCACTGAAGAATAAAAGGACGTCAAAATATTAATAACGGTGTGACGTGCGCAGGTGAACGCAATACAGTGACGGGGAAAAGACATTGAAAACAAATGATGAGAATGTTCTATCAGTATCCAACCTTTACAGGTAGTTCCATAGTTTAAAGCGTTTGGCTACAGGTTTTTTTTTTTTTGAACATTTGCTAAAAAAAAAAAAAAAAAAAAAACGACCTCGTGACAACATGCCAAATAGCAGACATAAAGAAGGTCCGTTTTTCGAAATATATTGTCGAAAAATAAATAAATAAATAAAATAAACACAACATGCAATATATAAGTTGTTCTATTGGCTTATGGCTTTTCAGTAAAAAAATATGAATTGCTCTGGTAGGCCTAATACACATACATACAGTTCAATTTGTCTAGCTTGTAAAAAAATATTGAATATAACAGCTATAAAAATATGACAAAACAAAAGTGTCAATCTTGTTTTAACTAGTGATGTCAAATGATTAATAACAATTAATTGCATCCAAAATAAACGTTTTTGGTTACACAATATATATGCGTGTGTACTGTGTATATTTATTATGTATAATACATACATACAGTATATATTTTGAAAATATTTACATGTATATATTTATATTCATATAAGTTTTATATATATAAATATGTTATATATTATATGAATTTTTTATGCAATTAATCGTTTAACAGCACTATTTTTCATTTATGAATATCTGAAATTACACTAAACATGTGTTCAGCCTGTTGCTAATGAATAATTGTGCACAGTAATACAACTTTAAACATAGAAGAAAAATTATATTCACATATTTAATTGCATTTTGCCAAGATATGTTCTTCAAACCAAGAGCTTCAATGTCAAAAACAACAAAAAAACTTTACTTAATGTCGACTTTGAGTCATATATTCTTCATGAGTCAAAACATCTCACTGCTTTGAATCCTCTGTAACTGATGTCTCGGCTACAGAACTGCTTATTATGCTTGTTTTCTGAAGGACAGTCACATGCTGTGAGTTTTGATGGACACTGCAGTCAATCTGAAGTGGCTGTACTCTCTTTTCATAATTGAAGCTTCTTTCACATTTAATAACTTGTTTCCATGCAGATGCTATATGTACTGTTTGAGCTACATAATGTATACAGGTTGGCTAGAAGTAGATGAGAAGTTTCCTGACCAAACAGGACCATCGTGAAGTCCCATCTGGTTGCTTGCATTCCTTCAGTCTCGGAGCAGCTGCGCAGGGTGTTCAGGCACTTATGTGCATTATGTCACTATATATGGACCCAATTAAAGAAGTAAAAACTGTGTCTAAATAGTGTGTGAGATGTTGGAAAGTGGAGCTTCTGCCCCAAACAGTCTCCTGGGACTTTGTGTTCACTGACATCTGTGTCTCCGTCTCACTCGCTCCAGGGAAAGATGGAATCTTTCGCTTCATCTCACCATCTCTTGCCCCACATTACTTCCTCCTTTCTTTTTGATTGGCATGGCTCCCCTGGCCTCAATGTAACTCCTGGAATGCATACTGTGACTTTTGGGATATTTTGATTTTGCTTGAGTTGTGTTTAACTCTTTTCATTCAGCAAAAAATGATGAATTTTTGGTTTCTTTAAAGAGATGCTCCCCTCCCACCTCTCTGTCTGCAGCAGGGGACACTAAAGCCCCAGGGTTCAATCTGGCCCATTTGCTTTCAAGGGAGCAAAAAAAAAACACACACAAAAAAACAAGATGTGTTTTAATCTCACAGTCCAGTAAACAGAGAAACATATTTAGTTTTATATGCTACATTATCACACTTATTAGAAGCACTTTATAGTTACTTGATGATAATCCGGTGTTTGCAATCGGTTTGCAAATCTTTTACCCTGAAGTAATAATCTTTGGGCTCATACATTTTTTTTTAACAAATATAAAATTTAGATACTTTGAATCGTGTGGCTTGCAATAGAGTTACATAAAAGGAGCTGAGCTTTTTCTATATGTAAAATATAGATTTGTGAACTTTTAGCAACCAGATCAGAACATCTAAGCTCAATCTTTTACAACCTGAAATGCACCCACAGCACTTTAGCTTCGTGAAAAGCTTTTCTCTTTAGAAAATGCAAAAAATCTAATTTAGTTGTGAAATTTCATTTTTAGTTGCAGTTACACTACTATTCAAAAGTTTAAGGGTAGAAAGATTTATCAGGCTCATTTGTTTATTATGCATAATGCTGCATTTATTTGATCAAAAATACAGTTCATGTTTTAATATATTTTAAATGTAATTTTATTTCTGTGATGCAAAGTTGAATTTTTAGCATCACTGCTCCAGCCTTCAGTGTCACATGATCTTTTAGAAATCATTCTAATATGCTGATTTGCTCCTCAATTAGCATATGTTAGCAATGTAGAAGACAGTTGTATTACTTAATATTTTGTGGAAACCGTTCAACATTTTTTAGGATTTTTTTGATGGATGAATATTGAAAAGAAGAGTATATTTATGTGAAATAGAATTTACGAATATCACTTTTGACATCATACATGCATTTTAACAGTAGTATAAATCTTAAGAATACTCCATTCTTAATTTAGTGCAATTATGTATGCACTCAAGTCTCATTTCACAGCACAAATCAATTTTGTGTGAATTTTAGGGGTGAAATATAAAGTATTTTAAACAGCAGGTCGTTTCCATAGTAAATGAGCCAGTAGTCAAAATACTAGTTGAGACTGAATTACTTGTTGTTCCACTTGATAACATTTAGGCTAAAATTTCAAGTGTTCATCTTACAGTCTCTGTATTTTTTGTAATTTTTTCAGACTTTCCTGTTGTTCAAAGTATTTTTACTTCAGCACCTGTTAAGAAACTCTTAATAAAACACTCCAGGGTGTTCAACTGAGAAACTACAGACAAAGCACTTACCAGAAAGCAGCATTTGTGTGCTCTTTTCAGGAACGATGTTGCCAGTCAACTATCTGGCCACGGCTCACCCTCTCAAGTAACCCCAGTCTAATGGCACTGTTTGTTGCTTCTGAAACATTTATGTGATGGGTTAATAATTGAAGAGCCAGCAGCCTGAGACCCATGAGTTTTTGACAGACCAAATGTTGTACACTTCTGCTTTTGTATGAAAACATCAGTGCCGCAGAGTTCAGCCAAATTTGAAGGCATCATTAGCCAAATAGCTTCACAAAGGCACAATGTGTTGCTCGGGTAATGAGCTTTATAAACAAATTAGTGAATATGAAAGTTCTAAAGCATTAATGAAGATGACCCAGTTGCATAAATTAAACATTATAAAACATAAGCATGTGTAAACCAGAATGTCACTGGAACAAGTTCTTAATTTCTATACTATTATAGTTTTTAATTAATATTTTGATTTAGATTTATTTAGATTTTTAAGTAATTTTATTGTATTATTTATTTAATATGTCTGTATTAATTGTTTATTAATTAGATTTTTACGTTTTTACTGCGTCGAGTTAAACTACATTAAAATACAAAGAAAAATGTTGCCAGGGCAATAATCGAAATAAAAATGTTTTTCAATTATTTTTTTATTCCTGTTCATGTTTACTTTATTTTTATTTTTTTAAGTAATTAAATTTTTAGTTTTTGTTAACTATTATAACGCTGCATTGACATTTCTATCATAGTTAGAAAATGATCCAAAAGTACTGAAATAAATATCCTAATGAAGAATTTAATAGAGTTTGGGAAAATAACCTGAAAGGTTGTCTTTGATCATATTAGTACTGATTCTATATTATGATTCCATTCAAATAATTTTTTTTTTGACATGGGTTAATATGTGTTTTTTTTTTGATTGTCTGCCCCCTAGTGCACTGTGTCCCGATGTAATCCCCCTCCTTAAAAACAAACAAGGCTGAAAAGTTTGACTGCACATGTCCCCTGATAAGGAAGACAAACTAATGCAGTAGCCAAAACATATCCAGTACAGTTTCCTTCTAGAGGTAATGAAAAAGGCATAATAAATGCAAGTGCAAAAAAGCATAACGTGTTCTGAAGGGTTGTTGCTGGGAAAGCAGGGTGGGGGGTTTTGCATGACGCAAAGGGGACAGAATAATTATTAAGTCTATTTATGGAAGCACAACAATGGAAGCCACTCATAGAGCACTTCTGAAACCTCCCTGTGGGTTTTTGTTTTCATTTAATCAATTTGGGTTTAATGTGATAACTCTAACAGGCAGAGGATCCTAATGAGCTTGGAGCTCAACATCGACATCAAGGCTGTTAAACAGCATTGGCCTAAAAAAAAAAGATAGTTTACCCTCCCCCCCAAAAAAATCTTTCTTTTGACTTTTTCTTTTCTTGAGCAAGAAAATTCAGAAAACTGCTTATGCTTTTCCATGCAGCTGTAATGTATGTAGACTGACTTTGAAGGTTTTTTTTTAAGAGTAAATTAAAAAAAAGTAGGAAGGAAGAGTAGAGAGGAAATGAAACTATAGAAAAAAGTAGAAAATAGAAAATAAACTATTGCAAATTACCAGATTGCAAAATATCATCGACAAAATCAGCATAAAAACACTGCAAACTGTAAGAAACTCCAACTGTATTAATTATTCTTGTCTTGGTGTATGCTGGGAACACCTGCATTGTGCAGTTTAGTATATTTAACATTTATTTTAACTTTATTTAATTTAAGACTTTATTTAATTTTCTATTGTTAAAAAAGTACCCAATTAAACTCTAATTCTAAGGTTTTATATTTTAGAATCAATACTTGATATCTATAAGTCAATATATATATATATATATATATGTGTGTGTGTGTGTGTGTGTGTGTGTGTGTGTGTGTGTGTGTGTGTATATACTGTACATAATCCACTGTAAATAAATGAATACATTTGCTTAACCAATTGATTTGAACAATATAATGGAAGCAGGTAGAACTCAAAAAATGAGTTTTTTGTTTTTTACAATTAGATATTTAATTCCTATGCTTGAAATTGAGCACAAGCATAGAATATACTTCAAGTACTTCAACTAACTTATCGAATGTAGAAAATACAAACTCCTATCTGCTGCATTTACATTACACAATCCTTGTGAACACGACTGAGTGTAAATTATGTCATTAATATATTACATCATGAACATTAAAATACATACATCATATGAATGGAAGTGAGTTAGGAGCAGATGGATTCATTCTCATGTTGTGTTTTACCTGAGGGTGAATGCTGTGCTGAAGGTGAGGTCAGTTTATTTACAGCAAGGACGAAATAGGCCATGTTGCCTTTTAAGGGCACATGTGGTACATATGGCATGACCTGTGTGTAAGTCTGAAGGAGAACCAGAGAGGAAAGAGATATCAGATTTTCATCAATGGACCGTATCAGGGTGCTGGTGCAGGCATCAGATTGCACTCAAGCAGTTAGGGAGCAAATCCCCTCATGGTTTAACCATTAGAGCAAATGATGTGAATGCGATACCCAACACCGCTGAACTGCTAGTGCACCCTCATTTCATTAGGTTCTGTACAAATGCACCTATACACAACATTAATTATATTCATCTGATAAATATAAAAGCTAGATTTTGAACATCAAACATTATGGGAAAATTACTATTCTCTGAACATCCTAAAACAAGTAATAACATTTTTAAAAAAGGGTAGAAGAACGTCCAACTAAAATGTTTAAGAAAAAAACAAAAGTTCCATGTGTTTCAAGAACATTATTAAAGAACAGATAACTTTGAACATTCTATTAACATTACTTAAAAATATCTGATTGGTCACCTTGGCTGCCACCCCAAATTTTCATTCACTTTCATTTCATTTCACCTCTTGATTAAGAAGCATTTGTTTTAACATACACCTAACATTGTAGAGAGAATAAAGTTGGGCAAGATACAAAAGAATAAGTTCAATGGTGGTTGCACATTGCACAAGGAGCGCACAACATTTCTCACATCGTCGTGAATGTACATAATGGTGAATGCCACTCACAGGTCTTGAGTCCCATGGAGGAGCTCCAGAAGGATAAAATGAGGAGTGACAACAGCGGAGGACGAGAGAGGACCAGGTCTGGACTATTTATGTTGTTTTGCTTCTGTTTGTGTGAGTCAGTCGTCTGTGAAGAGCTGTCATGCTATTTTTAGTTTTGTGTTTATTTTGTTATTAAATTATGTTTAAATGTTCACCGGTTCCTGCCTCCTTCTTCCCAGAACTATGAACCTTTTTACAGAGTTAATCAGATAAGAAAGATGAGATGGTTCCAAATTTAGCCTAACATAGTCACCAGCTTAGTCACCAGCTATGTCACCTTACCACTTTAAGGACTCCATTTCCCAGAATCCTCCCTGGCTGACGCCTGGTCACAGTTCACGATCACCATCACCTGAGGTCTCATTCCCCGCACCTGTATCACAGCAATCAAGACCAGTACAAAGCCACCTTCAAGCCACTCAAGCTTTGTCTGCTCTTGTATCATGTAAAGTCACTCTTGTCGTGTTACCTGACCTTTTGTGGAATACTTGCCTGCTGATCTCGACCTCTTTTGTCTGCTGCTGACGACCTGTTACCAGGACACCTGTGGAAAGAAGTAAAGAGCTGGTTAGCTCACCAAGCTAAATGGACATTATCTCCAGTAAAGTCTGTTTTGTGACATGCATTTTCTTTTGCTGATATTCTGAAAAATTGATAACTGGACCTTTTCAGTCTCCACTGACTTCTAATGAATTTTTGCATTAGAAAAACTTTAAATTATTCCAATCATCTGAGCCCCACAATAGAAAACCATACAAGTTAGGAATGTAAATGGTGACTCTCCCTTTAAGAACTTCATCTCTGTAACTTTCTTAAAAGTAGAACGAAACAATAGTCCTATAGCAAGTCATAAATGACATAACTGATTGCTATATTATATTTGTCAATGAGAATCTACCAGTCCCCTACTGCCCCCCTCTGTTCACATAAGGGGAACGCTCTCATGGTGTTCAGACTCAGCGTTTCAACTTTTTTTTTCCAAGTGTGTGTGTGTGTGTGTGTGTGTGTATATATGTATGTATGTATGTGTATATATGTATGTATGTATGTGTATGTATGTGTGTATGTGTATATATATATATATGTATGTATGTATGTGTATGTATGTGTATATATGTATGTATGTATGTATATATATATATATATTTCTCAACTAGCTTCATAAGCTCCCTGGATTTAAGCTTATTTATCTGTGCTAAGGAGGTTGTGCTGTTGCTGATGAGGTGTAGGAATATTGAATTCCTACGCCTGCAGTCTTGTTTCATTCTTTGTTGTGTTTTGACATTTGATTTGTCAGGGCTTGTGTTGAAGAGTTTATCATTACTAAAAAATGAAAAGGGTTCAGATCGGGCACTGTTGCTCTAGACTATGCAAACGAAGCTATTCACTCTTAGATCAACATAAGCTTGATAAAGTTATCCAAGTGCTGAGCAATATCACATTTCTGAGCAGACTGAATCCCGTATGATTTTCAGTACAACAGCAGCACTCTTACTCTTGTGATACTGCTTAAAGGGACAGTTTGCTTAAAAAATGAAAAATGTGTCATTTACTCACCCTCATTTTGTTACAAACTTGTATGCTTTCTTTCATCTGTGAAAGAAAAGATATTTTGCAACACCATTCACCATAAAACATTTATCTTCCACAGAAAAAATCATACAGCTTTGGAAATACAAGACGTCAAATAAATGACGATGCATTTCAGCTAGACAAAAGGGTGTCAATTTGAAAGTGGTGTCTGCCACTGTGGTTACTGTTACCAGAGTTTTGTAAGGCTTAATTTGTCATCTGTTTAGAGTTCAAATGAGGTTTAGTTCGGTCATGAATTTGCTGGAAACTGCAAAACATTTCTGGTTTCACTTGAAGGTTTCTGTTTCAGGAGGTCTTGGCTGTCACTAATGTCATGGTGAAGTCTCATTTATTTTAGGAGTAGTTTTTTTCCAGCACAATGATGGATTACCCAAAAAACATTTCAAGGTTTTGGTTTAAATATTGAATATCACATATAATCTGAATGTACTGACTGTACAGTCTGCTGACTGTACCTTATTAATAGATGAGTATCTATCCAAACCAAGATCTTTCTAGTACCTTCCATTTAACGGTTTCTTTTCATGGGAACATGCACAGATTTGACAGGCACAGAGTGGTGGACATCAAAACTATTGCTTTCAGTTCAAGGACATAACAAATACTTCAATTTCATTCTTCATAAAAAAACACACAGTTGTTTTCAATCAACTTTTAAATATAAAAAAGGTTCCAGTTAGAACCAAAAATGGCTTGATAGCCTAATGTAGGAGTGGTGACCGTCGTTCCCGTGGAGCCCTGCAGAGTTTTCCTTCAACCCTAATCAAACACTAATTAAACCTTTATTTTTAAAGGAATAGTTTACACAAAAATGAAAATCAACTGAAAATGTACTCACCCTCAGGCCATCCGAGACATAGATGAGTTCTTCATCTGAACAAATTTGGAGAAATTTAGCATCACTAGACTTGCTCTCGAACGGATCCTCTGCAGTGAATGGGTGCCGTCAGAGCGAATCATCTGATAAAATCTGAGTCCAAACATCAGATAAAAAAATCACATTAATCCACAAGTAATCCACACCACTCCAGTCCATCAGTTAAAGTCTTGTGACATGAAAGAAGTGCATCCATCATTAAGGTGATTTTAGCTTCAAATCATTGTTTCCAGCTAAACTACAAGTCCTCTATCCATAATATTGCTTTAAAAATGGAAACAAACTTATCTTCATCTTGCATAGCCTGAGGGTGAGTATACATTTTCAGCTCAGTTTAATTTTGGGTTAGCTATTCCTTTAAAAATGTAAGAATAGAGTTCTTTATTGAAAACAATATTATGAAAATATTTTTTACTGAAACTTATCTAATCAATTTCAAAGAAAACTGTCTGTACCTTATTTGATTCTTCAGATAAGCCTATACATGGATGAGGAGATATTTCCCCTGTATGATAAGAAAGAAGTTCACACAATGTAAAAGCTCAAGCTAAGTCAAGTTTTATATGATGCTACTGACCTACAGAAGTTCCAAGGAATTGACAGGAAGGCAGCTGTTTAAAGATCATTTGAAGAAGAGCCAGCTGTCAAAACAAACCATAACAAACAGTGAAACAAAAAGTGTTCATTCTCTATCAACTTCTGTGAATTTTTCTAATTTAAAAAAAATATCAATTTCAAAGGCTCTGGTGGAATGTGATATTGTCTCTTGCCAATGTTTCTATGTTTTCAAACTCACCTGACAACTTTAAATGTTATGGTTGTCATCGTAAGTGATAGATATAGTAGATGGTGATGAGTTGAATGAAGTGAGTTCACAGATTCATCTTGCCAAATATGAGAGCAGTATGAGAAATTGTTGAGATGAAATTCTAGGAGAGATGAATACAAGATTCATTATAGAGTTTTTCTCAGAAATCACACTTCCTAATTGAGATCATCAAGATCATGTAGCTTTCTCATAAGTATATAGGCTATGAATTTACTTTTTTAAAGTTTGAGGTTGCAAAGTTCTGTTACTTTTCATTCTTTGGTAAATATCTCTACTGGAATTACTGTGATAACCCAGTTAGGTGCAGATATAAACTAAAGTCCTTGAGGGCAAACTACATATTTATCAACTTTTGTTAAGCTAATCATTTACTAAAGCTGATTGGCTGGTACAGACTAAAGTTAAAAGCGGAAAACAACAAACAGGACTAAACAAATAAGTAAAAAAAATTATTAAAGTTATTAAAATCTAATCTTCTCTCCTCCTCCTCATCTCCTGCTTTTCGTGCATTTTTTATTTATTAATCTTTCTGTCTATAGGAGGCTATCTGAATAGTCTATGAGCCCTCCATAGCAGACATCAAGCCAAATCTGTTTACCACCAATGCCAAGATTAAGCACACAAACTCGTGAGGTTATAGCCTACATTTTTAGATGTCAACAGTCTTCTGTACTGCAGTTTTTTCTAAAATTTAATTAGTATTTACTATTTATGTAGCTATGGTATTACTGTAATAAAAATATATTGTTCTGACTATAAATTGTAAACCGATAAACGCACAGGAAGTCGTAAATAATCATAAATAGCCTATTGCACATGCCCCATTGCACATTCGCGAATTCCGTTGGCAACCACGAACTGTAGCCTATTAACTAGCGGAAGAATTGTTCTCTCTCATCTGAATAATTAAACATAAAAACCTAACTGTAAAAAATTATAAAACTTTAAAAAACCGGATTTCATTAGGCGCCGTTTTATAACAGCAAGGGGCGATGGGCTTCATTAAAGTCACAGTAGCCTACAGTTATTCACTTCTGTCCTGACTTGTTTCATGTTTTCGTTTTCAAACTGACTTCTCTGAACAGTTACTTATTTGTACTTTCTCAAGTAAGTATATGACGTTAACCATCTCGTTTCTGTTTAAGTGCGTCCTAAAGTCACTCAGTCGCGCGCCTCCTCTCCGCCCCGACATTAAAAAAGTCAGTGAGCAGCGCGCGCGTCTCATTCTACCTGCTGAACGCGCGCTGATCAAAGCATGGCCAAATCTCAGTCGAGACGCTGCTGCTTCTGCATACTCGCTTTAGTGTGCTCTGTTGTGATTATCTGCATTTGCATCATTTTAGCCACCAAACAGAGATGCGCGTTTACGCACGCTGCTGTTTCTGCGGACTCTTCCAGGTGCTCCGACATCGGCAGGTAAGACATGCGAGTTATGCGAATTAAAATCTGACTGACGCCACGCTTACTTTCAGTTCAATACAATACAGCCGCAGTGCAAGTTAAGACAATTAAATTGCATGGCATAGCTACAACCGAATCGTCTACAGGAATTGTTTTAATAAGCTGTTGGCACAGTTTGTTTTATGTGTTTAATATGAAGACGCATGATATTATTTCAAACAGTGATAAACAACGAGCAAAATGTAGAGAGATAATCAGTTTAAGAGATTAGATAATGCAGCGCTGAACATATGGTGACACACTTGAGTTTGGATACACTTGTACTGATTAATCTGATAGATTTGGAATAACTATTACGTCGGAAAAAAGTTGAATGTAGAATGAGTCTCTCCAGACTATTGTGTGTACATACAATATTGTTTACATTCTGTGCATTGTGTTAAATATTTTATGCAACCATTTAAAACCTGAGTGATGCTGAACAAAACCATATCCAAAATATTTTGTTCGGAGCACTGATAAGTGCCTTGACATTAGTGACAGCCAAGACCTCCTGCCAGTCAAAGCTGGATCAACAAGCTTCACAAACACCTACCTTGAAGTCATACTCTTAGATTGGCACATTTCATGTCCCCCGTCCTTGTTTCCTGCAGTTTGTGCCAAATGTACAGTGTGTTTCCTTGTTCACTGTGTGAAGTCTTTTATGACTGCATTTCAAAGAACTTCATCTGTGGGGTCACAATTTAACCTGCAGAAAAAGGATAGAGAGAGGAGTTAGGTATGGCTTCCTGGCATATCCTGGATAGAGGAGGTACTTTTCCTCTTTTGGACTAATGTCATGTGATACTTGGGACTCATTTTGTCGAACAAAACAACATCTGAATGTGAAAGAAGTAAAGAACATTGCATCTCCACAGCAACACAACACAACACTGTTGTTACCCAGAGTTTGGCACATCAGTATCTAACAGAGATTGTTTCTCACTTGCCTGCTTTATATAAAATAATACTGTTCATCAGTATTCAACCCCTACAAGGATGGGCTCATTAAGACAATATAGATAGATAGATACTGTAGTTCAACGATTTAGTGTTTCCTGAAAGCATAGTTCAAATAAACATCCACAAATCATACGTTTAGGACCAGTGTTGGGGAAAGATACTTTTAAAAGTAATGCATTACAATATTGTGTTGCCCCCTAAAAAAATAACTAATGTTACTTTTTATGGAAAGTAATGCATTCTGTTACTTTTTAATTTCTTTTAAATCTGGACAGGGCTTGCTTGAGGCTGATTGAAATGTAAATTCATGTCTGTACAGTAGAGGGTGCAGTAAAAACAAATTGTGTGAAGAATATGAAGCATACAAGAAACTTCAACACTATTTAACAATAACAAAAATTAAACCCAAATGTGTCATTTTTGCTTGGTATGGTTAAATTGGTTCATCGAGGGTCAGTATAGACATTGGTTAATAAAAAATGGGATTAAATATATCAATCTTATTTAACATTTAATTATTCCAGGTTTGTATAATATTCTGAGTTTGCATGTGACTGTTGTTATTCACTTTGAGTAATACTGAATCTGTTTTTATGCAGGTAAGATGAGTAAATATGTATTCATATTTAGTCTAGAAATATAGTAAGCATCATATTATTCACACAGCATGCACAATGCCTCTGCACTTACTCCTGATTTCTCTCAGGAGAGATACATGGGAAAACAAACTGGAGTTACTAATTTGAAAAAGTAACTCCAATATCTGCTTCTAATTTAAAAAGTACTGCATAACTATAGTTACTTTAAAAAGTAATCTGATTACGTAACTCATTTTACATCTATTCATTATGCCTAACACTGGTTGGGACTTTACATCTATTCATTATGCCTAACACTGGTTGGGACTACAGCTCTCGACCTTCTCACGGTTAAAGCATAGTTTGTTCATGTAGACTTAAATAAGCACACTAATGTTTCTTTACTGAAGAACAGGGAGGTTTACAGTCCTGGAACAACAAGGCTTCATTTGTTCAGACCATAATTGGCATTTGTAAGAATGGAATTTGCCCTCCATTTGTTCTCTTTGCTATCTAGGACAAAAAAATTGTGATATTAAAGGGAATTTTGTAATGTTTTTCCTGTGGGAATTTCCTTTCTTGACATTTGCACTGTAAAATTACCGCTTGACACTGTAACACTGATCTAATCTTTAATCTCAACTTTCAGATTTAACAATAACTGAAATGTCGTCTTAACAGCATTGTTGACTTCATAAATGCACGTACCATCACAATCTGATGATACACTTTCAAGTAATATTGATAATCTTGAATATGAGTGATACATCATTATGTGATTGATGGTCATTGTCATACCACTCAACACTGATATAAAGACTGTGGTATTCTATAAGAAGTTTTCTGACGTTTCAGATGTTTGATTTATTCCATGCCTGCCTTTGAAAGATCTCACATTTCCTTTTATCAGGTCAGGACATCCTGCCAAATCAGACATTTGAGATCATCCTTTGTGGTGTATGACCCCATTATGCAGAGACCCAACCACCCATATTGTGTTAAAAAAATAAGAGTGCAAAAAAACGGATCTTCTAGAAAGCAGGAATTTTCTGAATTCTGCCCGATTGTTTGTGTGTGTGTGTGTGTGTGTGTGTGTGAGAAGGCTGGAACTCCTTAAGGTTCAATGAGCTCTCGGATATCACTTCTCTGGCTCAGACTTGCCTCAAGATTTTCATTTTTCACATTGAAGCAAACATGTAAAGAAACTGGGATTTATCTGTAGCAAATGTGTTCGTGAATGTCATACCCCAAAGCACCATGTTTTTAATGTTGTTGGTTTTTTAAAAAACATTTGAATGCAGAGATCATTTTTAGACTCACAAATATTAAAATTTTTAAAGGAAGTATGTTGTAAAACAGTTAATCTTAAGAGTTGGTTTGTGTTTTTACATTGACATTAAAGCTCATTTACTCATACTCTCAATACTGAAATATGATACAATGAATTCGCAGTACTTAAATGCAAAAAATTATAACTTAAATTGTCAAGTCTATTTGTTGAACAGAATTTAATTAATGCTCAATAAAAATACATCTTATAATTTTCATTATTGCAGTATGCATATTTAGCAATTTGAACTTAATGCACTAGTTGTAACCCAATGCTAAATTTATGAGACATGTTTTCTGTTCGCAGGGACATGCTGCTTGAGGGGGGCTCAGCGGTGGATGCAGCTATCGCAGCTCTACTCTGCACTAGTTTGGTCAACCCACAGAGCATGGGTTTGGGTGGAGGGGCCATCTTTACCATTATGGACAAAACAGGTATGACTAGGAATATATATTGTGGTAGCGTAAAATGCACTATATAAGTACATTTGTATATTATGGTTGTTTGTTTGGATCTTGTGATTGAGGTGATGCAAAGTCTCATTTCAAACCAACATTTCTTTATTTCCCTTCACATGAACAATTCAGAACATGTCATTTACTTTATTTTTACTATGACTCATAATTCTACAAGTATAATCTAGATTTCATTGGTACAGTTCATTGAGTTAAAAAAAAAAGTTATGGAAATGTGGACTGACCTGTTAGTTTTTTTGTTTAAACAGTGTTTTTAAAGAGACCAAAAATATAACACGACGTAAATAACAAGGATGGATAATGCTTTTTTTTTTTTTTATCTGCATAAACCCAATTTACATACTGTAGTCCTCTGTTTTTCAAGGCAAAGTGAAAATCATCAGCTCAAGAGAAACAGTCCCAAAAGGTGTCCAAGCAGATCTGCTGAATAAGTGTCCGAAAACCTTTCAAATTGCTGCAGGTAAAGCTTTTACGCATGAAAGCAGTGTAAATTATCCCTCATTGGCCTCTCATTTAGACAGGAAGTTAAAATCAACCATAAGTTCACCCAACATTACATCATGTATTCAACCTCTGTCAGTCCAACCCAACATTTCTTTCTTCCAGTAAAAACTGGTGATTTTTGTCTCTTTTTTTGTAGTTTAACTGTATACAGTGAATCACCATTCAATTTAATTGTGTGGAAAAACAAGTATGAACATTCAGTTTTTGGGTCTCACGGAAGAAGGAAAATGATAAGTGGCTTGAGTAAACAATGACACATTTTTTTCAGAAACATGCCGTTTGGAAATCTAGAAGTACAATGGGACATTGTGCGTAGGATGGGGGAATTCTGTCTTAAGAGGAATTATGTACTTAAGTGGAATTGTTTTGCTATTTTCTTAATCTTAAATGTACTTCCTAGACTGTTAAAATGTCATTAAAAGTCATTATTGCCAAATATATTTACCCAGAATGCTAGGGGTGCAATGGATCGTAGATAATCCATGATCCATATGGATCAGGCTGCACGGTTCGGCACGCATGTGATTCGCGGATTAACTGTTAAGTTTAACCATCATAGAGTTTATCATTTGCACATGTTTTGTCTTGCCAGTTTACACATTCAAGCAATTTAAACTCGCACGCTGTTTTCTGTGCACTCAGCCACTGCCACACATATGCAGAGAGAGAGAGACCGTTTGAATGGTGAATTGATTTCTCTTTAACATACACACAAAGTTATGTTAAAATAACCGTTTTGGAAAGTATTCTAGTAAACACAGTCGGTTATGTCTTAAGTGAACATGAACAGCTGAGAAAAGAAACGGATGTGTGTCAGTATTAGGTCTGTGGACTTGGTCTTAAAGAGACAGCAGTCAATAAATACCAGTTTATGTCTCCTAATCAAATACCACAGCTCTAACAAAAATTAATCCGTATTTAACTTGTGCAGTGAGCACTAGTGTTATTTTACAATTAATTATTACATTTCCGCACCTGAATGCTACTGTTACTGCCTTTATTTGTAACTGTGTTTTGTTTTATTCCTCTATGCTTGTTATTTGTGTAATTTTTCTTGTTTTATTACTAACTTTATTAGTTAAGCTAGTAGTTTTTGCTGTGGTATAGAAGTACTTAAAGGGATAGTTCACCCAAAAATGAAAATTTGATGTTTATCTGCTTACCCCCAGGGCATCCAAGATGTAGGTAACTTTGTTTCTTCAGTAGTACACAAACAAAGAATTTTAACTAAAACCTTTGCAGTCTGTCAGTCATATAATGTAAATGATTGGGAATCACGCTTTAAAAAAGGCAAAGAAACATACTCAAACAAAACCAAATTAAACCCTGCGTCTCATAACGATACATTGATATGTAAAGATACAAAACGATCAGTCTGTGCAAGAAACTGAACAGTATTTATATTGTTTTTTTTACCTCTGATTCACTGCAGTGTCTGAACTGTCTTGAACACATTTGCGTCTTCGTTTTCAGCCGGCGTCTGGCGTGTCTTCTTCTTCTTCTTCTTGCTTTGCGGCGAATCGCAGACATGCCACCTATCTCTCAAATAGACCATTCACACTCCTAATTGAGATTGTAAATAGAGTGTGAATGGTCCATTTTTTTTTAACTCTCAAAGCCTTGATTCCCATTCTCTTCCATTATAAGACTGAAAGACTGCAAAGGTTTTAGTTAAACATCTTTGTTTGTGTTCTACTGAAGAAACAAAGTCACTTACATCTTGTAGGCTCTAGGGGTAGGCAGATAAACATAAAATCATAATTTTTGGGTGAACTATCCCTTTAAAGAAAGCTTTTTTTATTTTTTTGCTGATCAGAAAATGATCTGATCCATGACTCAAAATCCGTAATATGATCTGAACTGTGAGTTTTGTGATCCATTGCATCACTACAGAAAGCCAGATTTGATTAAATTCTACACCGTTGATAAATTTAGTGTAGTTGCCTAAATATTCACACACTGTTCATGCATACAAAAGCATGTCTAATTATGACCACTTTCTGTCATATTTTTACTTCATAGATGAGAGATTCATTTTCCCCCCAAAAGCAATAGTTTATGTAACTTGGATAAGAACGAAACTCGCTTTGTTGTTCTGTGTAATGCAATAATGTCCACTGAAAACAAATAATCTAGAAATAATCTGATTTGGCAGTGTACAGTGTTCCTTTAAAAAGGGCTTTTCTGGTTAGGGAAAAGCTCAAGATTAGGGATTTAAATATAACTAACAGCCTAACAACACAGTGAGAAACAAAACGCACAACATCCTATAAATGATTTTCAGAAAATTAAAAAATAAAGTTTTTCAAAATGTTTTATGCACACAGTACCTATTGTTAATGCATTTATTTGACCAAAAATATTAGAATATATTTTAAATTTATTTTATTCCTGTGAACAATTTTGTACTTCAAGTAACCATTTTATGCTGTATTTGTCCATGCATCTACCAGGAAGTCACTGGATAGGTGTACCAGGAGAACTCCGCGGCTATGAAAAAGCTCATCAGTTGTATGGAAAGCTGCCCTGGGCCAAACTATTCGAGCCGTCCATCAAGCTGGCACGAGAGGGCTTCCCCATGCCAGCCTACCTTGCTAAATTCTTGGATTATGGTTTAATTAAAAAACTGATTAATAGCACTGAACTCTGGTAATGTATCTTCTCCAAACAAACACATAGACACTATCATCTACACCATTATTTGTTATGACTGACATCTCAATGTAATAATATTATTTAAGGGCATAAGTATGATCAACCTTGACGAGAATTCTTAACGATCAATGTCCAACAAGTAGGTTATGACTTAGCCGCAGGCAAATGGCAAGAAATATAAGTGCTCTTCATTGTTGTGTAATAAGACACTTTCTGCTGCAGGAATCAAAGCAGCTTCAGTTTTCTATTAAATTCCATTTTCTGTCTAATGTAAAACATAATTTGCTGAATTATACACTGTTACTCACTAAATATGTGTGTAATAATGTTTTTTGAAAATAGTCAATACTTTTATTTAGCAAGGATGGATTAAATCCATAAGAAGTTACAGTGAAGATATGTATAATCATTTACTAAAGATTTCTATTTAAAATAAATGGACCACAAAACCAGTCATAAGTAGCACTGGTAAATTTGAAGAAATAGCAAAAAATACATGGGTCAAAATGATTTTTCTTTTATGCCAAAAATCATTAGAATATTAATAAGTAAGGATCATGTTTCATGAAGATACTGTATTTTGTAAATTTCCTACAATAAATATCAAAACATAATTTTTGATCAATAATATTCATTGCTAAGAACTTCATTTGGACAACTTTAAAGGCGATTTTCTCAATATTTAGATTTTTTTGCACCCTCATATTCCAGATTTTCAAATAGATGTATCTCAGCTAAATATTGTCCTATCCTAACAAACCATACATCAATGGGAAGCCTATTTATTCAGATGATGTATAAATCTCAATTTCAAATTGTTTTCAAAAAGGTTTTGTGGTCCAGGATCACATATAGTTCTAGAAAAGCTGGTTTTTAAACAAGAATATTAAACGGCACAGAATTCATCATCGCTATCTCATGGGAATAAATGTAATGCCGTTATTTTAAAATGTTAAAGGAACTGGACACTATGACATTTTAAGACTGTTTTTTTTCTCAAATTAATGCAGCCCTGGTGAGCACATATATATTATTCAGCAATATAGGCATTACAAGAAATAATACCACGATTTTTTCAGTTTTTTTTTTTTTCATTGTTTTGGGGTGAAATATGACCCAGACATGTTCTTGGCAAGTTTCATCACATTTTGTTTCACCTTACTGGCTTATGTTTCTTGAGTTGCTTTCTGTCTGGTTTTATGAGCTTATTTCTTTCTATAGTGAACTGTTCTACAAGAACAACATGGTTGTAAGGGACATCCTTAAGTTCCCTCGGCTGGCAGAAACCATGGAAACTATCTCCAAAGAAGGAGCCAATGCCTTTTACACTGGAAAAATCGCCAAGGACTTGATACAGGATGTAAAAGAGAGAAGTACAAACTGTTTGTACAGTATATAAACGGCATTCACTGTAATCAGAATCGATGTAGTGCTTTCGAAATACACTGTTTTTGGCAGGTGTGCTTGTTTACACAGTTTACTTTTGGCTTTTCCAGATGGAGTGTTATCATTAGAAGATCTGAGCACTTTTCAGGTCAGAGTCAGTGACGCGTGGTCAGTCCAACTTGGTGATTACAAGATGCACATCCCTCCTCCACCGGCAGGGGGAGCGATACTCAGCTTTATCCTCAAACTAATGCATGGTAGGAGTAGATCACAAAAGACCATCAACTTTGCCTGCTATACTGAACCAGTTCTTACTTCTAACTATTAAACCTCCCATTGATTTCCTCAGGATTCAGGCTTTCTCCAGCCTCTAACCAAGGGCACCAGAAAACCTTGAATTTGCATCGGTTCCTTGAGGCTGTTAAGTTTGCAAATGGACAAAAGCAGAACCTCAAAGACCCCAACTTCAGCTCCAGAAAAAATGTATGGATACAGCTTAATTTACCATACTGCCTTGATTTTCTGTCTGGAACATTCGTTTGAAAATTACACAACAGCAGAGTTTAGCATGTGCTTAATTTCATTGTATTTGCTATTTTTTGGCAGTAGTAAGCATAATATCATTAGATGTCAAGTGCAGGGTTGAGTAAGTACTATGAAAGGCCGGATGTTATTTCTCATGAAGGCCACACAAATGCAAGCAATTAATATTTGCAATGAAATCAACTTTTTGTTAACGAAGCATGCATTCAAAGAGGTTTGATTTCGTTAAGAAACATCATTAATAATTCCAAAAAAAGGCAAATAATGAAAAACTGAATTAATTTGTCTGGGAAGTATACTAGATTTATTCATGTTTTTCTTGTGCCCTGTTAATGCAGATGGAGCACATCAAAGATGAGAAGTTCATTGAGCATATCAGGGCTTTGATCACGGACGGCTCCACACACGACGCTTCTTACTACAACATCACTCCGTCAGTCGACCGTGTTGGCACCACACATGTTTCAGTGATGGCAGCAGATGGCACTGCTGTGTCAGTCACCAGCACCATCAACCACATGTGAGATACATTTACAGCATATGCCCAGCAGACATCTTAATGTGTGTAATACATCCTAGTTACACTATGTTAAAATATCAGGATTTTCTGCTATGTATACTACTTATTGCAGGTAGCAGCAGTCAACTGCACCTCAGTGTTGCGGTACTTTATAAAACGGCCTGCAATAAGAATGTATTGAGGGCAAATTGTAATTTAAATTCAAATTATTAAATGGACGCCACTTTACTGGGACAATAAAGCCCTCGCTACACCTACACTAACCCTGCCCAATACTAATATGAGATATACGATAACACGAGATTTAAAAATGGAGAAAGAAAAGGTCAGCAAAAGACCGATTCGAACTCATGGTGATCGTGTCAAAAAGACAATAAATGGCATACACTTAACCATCTACGCCACTGGAGCTATTGTTCAGTAATCATCTTTTTAGTGTTGACTAACCCAACCACGTGCTGGTGGGCAGAGTTAGTGTAAGTTTGCACTTAGTGTATATAGACACTCCAATTTAGATATCCTGTAATATTTTTTTAAAGAAACAATATTATTAATAAAATCATTACACATTTAAAAATATTATAAATTAAAGAATAAATCCTCTAATATTTCTGAAAACTAATATCTTTAAATCTTCAGGTTTGGGTCAACCATTTTCTCTCCTAAAACGGGTATCATCCTCAACAACGAGTTAGCTGACTTCTGCGGCCGAGCAGATTCTGTCACACCAGGTGAAGATCCTTCACCAAATATATCTTCTTACATTTTGTATGTCTTGAAACGTCTTGTCACTATATTGTTTTTCTCTCTCCAGGCGAGCAGCCTCCCTCCTCCATGGCTCCTACCATCCTGCAGTCCCAGGAGAAGACTGTAGTGATTGGTGGATCAGGAGGAAGTTTTATCACCACAGCCATGGCGCTGGTGAGTCAAACTTCATTTGAAATAAGTTATTTGGGGTTATCAGTGTTCAGCCTATTTTATGAAGTACACAGCCTTAGCCGACCAGCACTAAATATTTTTGATCTACTGCACCTACAAACAATTTCATACTTCTAATTTAGTAGTCATTTAAAGTTATTAGAGTAACTGTTTATTGAATTATTTATCCTTATTTTTTTTTATCAACTACTTGTTTTCCAACCTAATTTTCTCTGTATTGGATGTCCAAAATTGTTTATTTTTGTCATCTTTATAAAAATGATAACTATTTGCTACACCTCTATAAACCTAATAATCCTGTTTCTCCCAGAAAATCATCAGAATACAAGTATTGACTTTAAATTCATATTTTTGTTAATGCACTTGGAAATTTTCCAGTATCCCACAGATGCAGTATAGAAATATCCTATTGAAAAAACCTATTTTAGTGTAAATGTAAGGCTATTCTTGAAATTGTTATTTGGATTTTAATTTTTTTCTAACATAATACATTTTTTATCATTATTGCATGTCCATAGTCTTACAATCTAAAATGTTTTTTTTTTTAATCTTTTACCAAAATCTAATTCTTAGCTTCACCTTGTCGACAGCATGCCACAAATGCAGTACAGTGATATCCTGTTTTATTAACATTTGTTTCAAAACATTAAATATAAAACTGTCTGCATTAAAGACTATTGTATGCAGTAGTTGTTGACAGCATGTCCTGCTGAAAAATAACCTGACAAACCCTCTTTAACGGACATCCTTTTGTTCTTTTCCTATTTCAGTCCATTATGAACCACTTGTGGTTTGGGATGAACCTTAACGACTCTATCGCTGCTAGAATAGTATTTGTGGATGCCAAAAACAATGTCCAGTTTGAGCAAGGATACGACAATGTAAGTGCTTTGGAATGTAGGTCCGCTGATTATAGTAACTGATTATAATCATCATATCATAAAAAAGGTAATTAAAAGTGACTTATGTAGTAATATGTTATTTTCTTCTTCTCAGTCTTCTATCAATGCAATGAAAAAGATAGGACACATTGTGAACAACAACAACATATTTTTCAATGTGGTCAATGGCATCTCGAAAGAAGGACAGTGCATCAGCGCCATATCTGACGCCAGGAAGCTAGGCAGGTCAGCGGGATACTGACCCTGCCTCTGTTTGTGCCGTCAGATGTTAGAGACTGGTGATTCATCAGGCCTGGGAGGAAGTGAGGGTGGAAACAAAGGGTCAGCGCTCCCTTTCAGCGATGCCTGTGGACACCATAAATTCAAATATGGACTGATTGTGCACAATGGTGTGCATTTGTCCGACCATGTCCACTTTTGTTGGACTCACAGTAACTTACAGTAACATTTGAGTGTATGTAAATATATTTTTTGTCAGGGAGACAGGGGCTAGTTGTCACACAGAGGAAGGATTGCATCTCAAAAACCACACTGGCATTAATTTAGGATAGAGTCAACTGTGTAATGATGGTAGATTTTATCTGAAACCATAAATCTCAGGTTGGGGCAAGTTGTCGTACAAAGAGTGCTGCAGCAAAGATGTATTTTTGTAGGCCAACCCAGAAAGCCTCGACAGAAACCCAATTGGATTTTTCCACTTGCTTTTGGATAATTGCAGAAAATCAGTTCTGTGCCAAACAAAAGCTTATGATTCTTACACATTTTGTTCGTCTTCACAAATAAACTTTTATGCATTTTGAAGCCTAAATACAATCGCCAGAAGTATAAAGGTGCTTGCACACTGCGTAGTTCTAGGAACTTTGGAAATAGCCAATAGGGTCGTTCCTAGAAAAACAATTTCCCTCTCAAGCTGTTTTCCCGGTTGCATTTACACTGGCAGCAGGAACTGTGACACGGTTTTTTAAACGCCATTTACTAACATCAACAACCGGTGAACGGAGGACACCGGTTGGAGGACAGTGTAAAAAAACAAAGTAGATGCGATTTCCTGTTTGGTGTGATGACGTTTAATGTCCCCGACAATGTCTGTAGTCCAGTGTAGCCACTTGTTGTATTAATGCTGCCTTCCTGTGCTATCGGAAATTTCCCATTTCCTTGAGAAGTCAAGTGCTTTTTTGTCAGAAAGAGTAAAATGTAGCATCCCATTGGTTGACAATCATGTAAACATACACTGTACTACAAATATGCAGTTTGCTGACAATTATGGAATTTCGGTCAAATACGTGCTTATTTCACTGCTTATAAAACATACAATATGCTTCAAATGATTGTTCATATATAGCCTATAAATACACTACTTTAGTGACAAGACAAAGGGATGTAGTTGTTGTGAGAACAGCTTTGACAGAAGCAATGGTTGTCCCCTCCACCATGTTTTAAGATTATGACCCCAACTCGGAAACTCTGGTATCAAAATTATGAAAGGCATTGACGTCTAATTTCCGATTAGGAAACTCGTACTCCATCCCAGAATCGGTCTAGTTGTTGCTGTTGTTGTTGTTGTGTTTTTTTGAGAAGCTGTATTATTATTATTTTTCCTGGCCAGTAATTATAGAAATGTCAAGTAACTTTTTTTGTAACCAAATCGTTTAGCTATGTACAAAAACTGTCATCATAGCCATTTTCAGATTATGTACAAAGATTCACTTAACATCATCCAGCAATATTTCATGAGAGCTAACAGCAATTAACTTGAGGTCAATGTTTCTAATTGCATCTTACTGAACAGATTCCATTTTTAAAGGTGTTACTGTAAATGTTGGGAAAAACTGTTTTATAAGAAATTCGAAATGTGAATGTCATCAAACTGAATGAGATACTGCAATTACTTTTTTTATTTTAGCAATTATTGTTTTTTTACTTGTGAATATTTTCTAGTTTTCATATGCATTTTTTATATTTTCCATAATTATATTTTTTATAAACAGCGTCATATGTTGATTGAACTTCAATCATCAATATTTTCTACTTTTATACTACTATTTTTATATTGTTTAATGGAGCTGTTGACACTGAAGTTGACGGAACCAGAGGACTACAGATATATGACATATTAACGGAATCGCATTTAAGTGCATTTCAATTTTTTTATATACATCACAATAAATACTTTCTAATGTCTTTAAATGAGTATTTATTTGTCTTTTATTATTTAAGAAAATGGTTCAGATTCAGCATTAGCCCTTACTGTCCAGGCACAAGCTCAAATGAGACTGTGCATAAATAATGAAGACGGGAGACATTATAGTTTACAAGACATAATGTTATTAAATTCAGTTTTATGTGTGTTCAGTAAGCTGAATGCAAACGGCTTTCCTTTGGAGGGAAGAGATATGCATTATTAAAACATGCAATGATCCTCATTCACTCGACTCCCACTATGAGGCAGGAGGCACACAAAGGGATGAATTCATTTGTATTTTTTTAAACACGGGTTAATCACAGATAATAACTCTTACCTCACTTTCTGATGTTTCTTGCACAAAACAGTCATATTTTAGTTTTTCGTGAGTGTTTTCCATACTCTGAGACTCAACGGCACGTGTTTACACTAGCGAGAAATACACCCGCTTAAAACGCTTGACTGACGATGTTGCCGATTTGTATGGAAGCACATGGGTAGCGATATTCAATTTGCAATGTAATATGCAAAATGACAATGCAATATGTGAAATGGCAATGCATTTCTGTATTTACATTTCATTTTCCAATACATTTGTGCAACGTTTGGTGCAAAATGAAAATTAAATGACATAATTTTCATTTGCCATTTCATACACCAGTTTTAATATGTAAAATGAAAACAAATTTTAATGCTTTATAAGTTGCAAAATTAAAATGAAAAGGTATTACAGAAATTATTAGATATGTATAACATGTTCAAGCAAAAACTGTGGCAAAATTATCATTTAAATACCATTTTTCTTAATTGCATTAACACTCACAGTCAAGACACTTACGATTAGAGACCTGCGCGGGACACAATTTTCAGTCCCGCTCCCGCTCCCGCCCGCTCCCGCAGTGTTTAGTACCGCTCCCGCAAAGATTTGTCATTTTTAGTCCCGCTCCCGCCCGCATCTGTGATATTATGTCCCGCTCCCGCCCGCAAATGCCCGCAAGACGGCAGGCAGGATCAGGGGCGGCACTAGGACGTTTTTAGCCCCGAATAATTTTGTTAAATTGTGTCTCTCATAGAGCAAAACAATTAATCAGAAAAAGAAATGTGAATAAGATTACAGCAGCCGTGATTACCTAATCATGTGCATATTACAGTTTTATTTATATTTTTCCATTTTGCATTAAAGCGATGTGCTTTTTTGCAGCGTTGAGCAGCGTTGCGCACTTGATATTCTTGATGCTGCTCTGATGCACTACATTACGCAATGCTCTGTTTGTTGTTAGGATGACTAAAAGTTCAGCAGTCTAGCTCATCAATGTCAAAATGATTAAAGAAGCGAACGAATGCCTGGTAAAATGCAAGTAGATAAAAATGTAATATTTGACTGTTTTACAATAGAAATGATCAACTACAGACAGTAGCCTATCCGGTGACGCAAATTACTCAACTTTTTAATTTATTTATTAAATTTTGCTTTTTTTAATTGAAAATATGCTATAATTTCCTTGATTCACAAGTTTAGATTGCTTAAAACGTTTTTATTGCTGACAAACAGAATCTCTCTCACAAGTACAAATTATGAACGCTACTTTAACCATTTATATATTTTACTTTACACTAATATTTAATTTGCGGGAGTGCAGCGTATCATCCCTCCCGCCCGCACCCGCAAGTGCACCGGATCATCCCGCCTGCGCCCGCAATGACCTTTCAAAATTTGTCCCGCGGACTCCCGCGGGAGTGCAGACCTCTACTTACGATTGCATTTTCATTCAGTGTCCCGCAATGAATGTAGCAAAATTCAATGTGCACATTGAAAATGCATTCCGAGCCGATCACGTCTCCGCCCCCTCCCGACACGTCAATCACTGCGTGAACAAGGCGGGGCTTGCAGAAGGTCAGAGACTCAAATCTCAAGAAGAGGATTCAAGTGAGAGAACATGGACAAGACAGTTGGCCCGTGTACGTTTTGATCATTTCGGTTTATGGCTTCAATATTACATTCGCACTTGTGGGCGGCGCTGAAACGCTGCTTTCATCTGATTGGTCGAATCGCTCCAGCTTCAGCTCGGTCTTTCGATTCTTTCAGGCAGAATAAGAGTCAGTGCGAGTGAAGCCCTGTAATGTCTGAAACCACCGCTCACTGTTAATTAGCATAATATTTGAATCAGATGTAGCTGGGCACATAATTCGTGCTGCTGAGACCTGCACATTATTTCTAGGTTGTAGTATTGTATGAATATTGTCCCACTGATAAATACAGTGCAAATAGTTATCTCTCTTTGGATAAAAGTGAAGTGGAAATAAAAATCAATAATAGACTGAACAGTTCCATGTCTGTAACATTTACCACTCTCATCTTTTAAGTCATAAGGCACTAGGTATGTGTGTGTGACATTAATAAATAATTGTAAAAATTAATATTGTTACATTTCTGAAATAAAAATATTAAAATTAGCTCTATGCTGCTCCTGTGGCCTACCCCAGATCGCCCTCTCGCGGCTGTAGACGGTAATGTTTTCTCTTGGTTCTGAATAAATGCGACTTATATATGTTTTTTTCCTCGTCATGACGTGTTTTTGGACTGATGCAGCTTATACCGAAAAATACGGGTAACATTATTATTATTATTTATTACGAGAGTAACTGACACAGACTAGAACTTTAATGTTTCACCAAATTCAGCTCAGATCTTCAGACTTGTCTGACTCGTGTTGCTGTATAACTGGCCAGACTTACCTTCCCAAGAAATCCTATTTTATTTCATAAATTTAACTATATTTATTTCCACTTCACTGTTATCCAAGGAGACAGAACTATTTGCACTGTTTTTATCAGTGGGACAATATTTATACAATACTATAACCTAGAAATAATTTAACGGGGTCTCTTGCAAGTCGCAGCAGCACGAATTATGTGGCCAGCATCATCTGATTCAAATATTATGCTAATTAACAGTGAGCGGTGGTTTCAGACATTACAGTGCTTCACTCGCACTGACTCTTATTCTGCTGAAAGAATTAAAAGACCGAGCTGAAGCTGGAGCGATTCGACCAATCAGATGAAAGCAGCGTTTCAGCGCCGCCCACAAGTGCGAATGAAATATTGAAGCCATAAACCGAAATGATCAAAACGTACACGGGCCAACTGTCTTGTCCATGTTCTCTCACTTGAATCCTTCTTAAGATTTGAGTCTCTGACCTTCTGCAAAACCCCGCCTTGTTCACGCAGTGATTGACGTGTCGGGAGGGGGCGGACACGTGATCGGCTCGGAATGCATTTTCAATGTGCACATTGAATTTTGCTACATTCATTGCGGGACACTGAATGAAAATGCAATCGTAAGTGTCTTGACTGTAAGTGTTAATGCATTTAAGAAAAATAGCATTTAAATGATCATTTTGCCACAGTTTTTGCTTGAACATGTTATACATATCTAATCGTTTCTGTAATACATTTTCATTTTAATTTTGCAACTTATAAAGCGTTAAAATTAATATTCATTTTACATATTAAAACTGGTGTATGAAATGCCAAATGAAAATTATGTAATTTAATTTTCATTTTCATTTTGCACCAAATGTTGCACAAATGTATTGGAAAATGTAAATGTAAATACAGAAATGCATTGCCATTTTACATATTACATTGTCATTTTGCATATTACATTGCAAATTGAATATCGCTACCCATGTGCTTCCATAGATTTGGGGGCGTATCTGTAAATTACATAATAAAGTAGCCTAGACAATCTTTTTTTTTTTTTTTTTTTTTTTTGATGCGGTCAAAAAAATCAGTTATCACCAATACACACACACGTTTACGCAAACGTCATTTCCAAATTTTCATATGTAGCCTACATATGTATCAGTTGAGTACATTTTTATTAATCCAGCCAGTCAGTGAAAGTCCAGTCAGGTAGCCTAGCACTGTATTTAATTTTTGACAGGAATTTAGTAAAAGAGACTGTGAGAAATTATTTTATTGCTTAAAACATACTGAAAATAGCATAAAATGGTTTTAAAAGTTAGAAAGTGCATTATGGAAATATTTAGCACATGCTATTAAAAACTGTAAATATATCCATTACAGTGTTGTTTTCATTGATGTTAAATTCAGTAGCCTATAGCGTCTAACCTACCTTTATACGGTCTATGAAAGTGCAAAAATGGCTTTTAATAACTAATTTAAATATACTTAGTAATATGTAACAATGTGACATAAGCACATTTCCCAAACCAGTTGAGTGCATTCATGATTTGCCGTATGTTAATGTGCTCAGGTGACATCAAAACTAGTTTGGGGTGTAGTATATTAGTTGTAGTATCTTTATTTGACCCTCTAAATTTAGCACTATCTATACTAATTCTATTCCTTAAAAAAAAAAACTTGTCTCTTTAAGAAATTTACTTGTTTTCTTAAAAAAAAAATAACACTAGCTTCTCTAATCTTTTTGTATTCTATTTGTTTTCATTTTATTTATTAGTTAACAAAAGCTAAAGACCTCTAACACTAGCTTGCTCTACTCCTTTTCTATTCTTGTTTTCTTTTTATTATATAATTTAAAAAAAACCTTGCTTCCTGTACAGCGTTAAGCTAACTGAGACTTGTTATAGCATTTGCATATCATTGCTCTTTTGTTGATTTTCATTGGTTACATTGTCCTCATTTGTAAGTCCTTTGGAAAAAGAAATGTCTGCTAAATGACTAAATGTAAATGTGTAGAGTGGTTAATGTAATTTGAATTAGAACAGTATGGAATTTCACACAAAAGGTGAAAACAAATTTCCAACATTGATTTTGTAACAGGTTCAGAAAGCTGCTTGGTGTGAACCGTGAGCACCATACATCATTACATTGTTGATAATAGACAATTGACCTTTTTTGCTTGAAAATTTTGTCTAAATTTGCATTCAGGCTGAGGTGAACCTTTAAACTCAATATTATTTGCAATATTCAACCACCATAAAATCATTAGCAAACCAATGTCTGAACCTGCGTCTGGGTCTAGTCTCAAACTGTGTTCCACCTCAAAAATTAGACTAAAAGTGTGGGCTGTGCTCTGGGCTAAATGGTGGTGCTGTTGTAGCGACGAGTACCATGTGACAGGGCTTTATTGTCAGCCCCTATAGGAGGGCCGGGAACAGTGAAAGAGCCTGACCTTTTCCTAGCAGCATGAACCCAACAGCTTTCAAAGCCACCCGGCGGGAACAAACGCCCCCGAAAAGCACAAGACAATGCTAAAATATTAGCAAATGAAGAGGCAGGGACTGTGCTCAAAACATGTCGGTGTACTTGCGTGGAGTTTGCTATATGGAAACATGATCTAAACAGACTTCACAATGTGACCTTTAATAACAGCTATGATATGAGCTGCTAACGACAAGCTTTGAACTTCTGTGTAAAGTGCAAATCAGCTTTCCTTTCTGGAGTGCAGAGGCCGAAATATACTGCGTCTAGCAGAGTTACTGAAATAAATGGGTCACAGAGGCCACAAAAATGAACTAATAATAATTGTAATTATTTATTTTAAGAATTTAGTTTTAATAATAACAACAAATAATTCATAATTACATGGTTTTGTACAATGTATACTTGGAATTTTGGCATATTTTGACTTGGCAAACTTGATATGCCATATATAAAATATAAAACAACAAGCAACAAATTATATACAGTTTGTTAGATTGAAGGGGGATACTCCACCCCAAAATGTGGTCATTATTCATGTCATCCTCGTGTCGTGCCAAACCTGTATGCATTTCAAGATATTTTGAAGAATGCTGGAAGACAAATGGTTTTGGGTCCCACTGACTTTCAGTGTGTGGACGAAAATGACTATGAAAGTCAATGTTTGGTTATCAAAATAAGAACCCAAATCAGGTTTGGAATGACAAAACTTTTATTTTTTAGTTGAATCTTCCTTTAATTTAACAAACTGTACATATACATTTTATCAGTTACTTTCTAGCCCAGTACAGTTTTGAAAGTTTAATTAAGGAGTGTTTATGTGATTTTTCTCTGTCCCCCACAACTTCATCATTAATGATGCTGCTTGATGTCGGGCCGGTGCCTGTGGGTAGGACCACATACTCGTGGGACTTTAAAACGGGCATTTCAACTCTTGTTCATGCTTCAGCTCTTATTAGAAGCTTGATTAAAACTTTGTCCCCTGAGACGCTCCTGCTTAGTCTTGCAAAAATGTTCTCTGGCCTGGATGTAAATCTTAATACAGACAGAAGTCATGCAAGAAAGTTCATAATGGCCATCACAACATGTTTATTTGCAGAAATAAATAACCTTCCGCAGTAACAAGATCTGTAGAGATTATGATGTGTGGAAATTATCGGACGAAACAGCTGAAGAAAGATGGTGCGTTTCCATTGTGAGTGTATTTGAATTTGTTTTATTCCTCATTCACTGAAAATGGAGTGTGCAGAGATCAACATTTCCAGAGTTTTTGATTGTTCAGAGCTGATTTGCCTGTATCTCTGATGGAGGCACTTGGTATTTTCAGAGCAGCATGAGGGCAAAGTTCCCTTGGGGTCTTGAAAGTAGCATCTCCATTGCCTCCAGCTGGACCGAAGGCCTGGATCGCTGAGTCGGATGTCAGTACCCAGCTGCATATCCTCCCTTACGGGGGTCTGACTCAGCGCTGAGGCCAGCACTGTTCCGCACCACGGCCTGAACCACTGCGCCCATAGACTTCAACACCTCTATTACATGGTTCTTCGCAGCAAGACCCTCCAAAATGGCCTGTGGGTTTATAGTGAGTGGGTTCTGCTTAGCAAAAAGTCATGTGTATTCAGAACAACCAAAGAAAATATCAAGAAAATATCCAGGTGATGTTTCACTCCAACATTAAAAGAATCTGAGGTTACAATAATTTCATTTTAGGGCAAAATGTGACCACAGATTAAGTGGTTACACTCGAAAACACTCATGCGTTAAAATAAAAATAAAAATTATTATTTTACTAGTAAAAATGTAGTAAAAAAAAAAAATTCAATCCAACATAAAAACGGTAAACCTGCAGTAAGAATAAAAAAATTCATTTTGGACAAAATGTGACCACAGATAAGTGGTTACACTCAAAAACACTCACATGCATTAAAAATAAATAAATAAATAAATAAATAAATAAATAAATAAATAAATAAATAAATATATATATATATATATATATATATATATATATATATATATTTTTTTTTTTTTTTTTTACTGGTAAAAATGCAGTAAAAAAACTGTTAATTGGTTAAAAATTAAGTTTCCTTACTATATACAGAGGATTTTTAAAAATAAATATAACTACATTTAAATAATGTTACATTTAGTTTTTGGAAGTGATAAAGAATAAACATCTGATCGTTTACAGATGACAAAACATAAACTCACATTTAAAAAAGTCCCTGTGTGACAGCTCACATTAGATGCTTTTTTCATTGAACTAACTGTTTATTCTTAGTTTACGATTTGCATGTTTATTGCATTATTTCAGTGTTGTGTGTTTCCAAGATGGTGTTTTGTATCTGTGTGTCTAACTGTGTCATCTACATATTAATATTCTTCTGTATATAATGATCTTCTATATATAAATATTTACCTCAGCTTGTGGAAAATCTAATTGTATTGAACTTTGAATTATCATGTAGATTTCTCATTACCACCAGTGCTTTTATGGTAGTTATCAGCACATTATAAAGGTACAAAACAGATTTTAGTACTTCAGTAGATTCAAATATTAACATCATAGCAGTTAATGAAATCTGTTTGTTTTTTTACTGTAAATTTACATTCAGTCCAGTAAAGTTTTGGCAACAACCTTTGCCATTTTTTACCAGGAATGTCAAGTTTTTTTTTTTTTTTTACAGTGTACAGCATAGAGGAGATGTACAGTATATGTTGTACATTATTTCAGTCATATTTCCAGTATTGCTGTTTAAAATGAAGCCTGTATACATTTCTTCACCCACCTTGTCGAGGTCAGGCTCTACTTGTGTGGTGTTTGGACTGAGCTGATTGTGAACTCTCGGGTCTACTATTGCTTTCTTCAGGTCATAGTCGAAGAACAGTGCATTTAAGATCACCTGTGCAAACAGAAAATGTCAGTTATTTATGAGTTGATAAGGTCTGAACTATGCCCAGAACAACTATCTAGACTAAAATAAAATGGAAGTGCACCTTGGCCACTGCTGTGGTGATCTTTGTTCCACCAGAGCCTCCAACCACCATTTTAACCTTATTGTTTTTGTCCAGCAGGATGGCGGGACACATAGAAGACATGGGTCTTTTATCTGAGCAAAAATGAAAAGCAACAGAGTTAACAAACAGAATCTTCAAAGATACACGGAAGTGTGAAATTATGTACCAGCATAATGCATACTGCATAGTCTTCAATATAAAATGCTTATTATCTGAAATGTATTAAATGTATTTATTTATATTTATTACTATTCTCCTGTTTATTACTGATATAATATTTATTACATTTGATATTAATATTAATATATTTGTCATGATTCTGCCTTCATGTCCTGATTTTTCTCTAGTCTTGAGGCAGGATCATGACAGGCCCGTGTTTTGTGTTCAAGCACATGGCCTTGTCTTTGGGCCATGTGCTTATGTTGTCTCGTTTCCTTGCCCCGCCCCCCTTGTTACCCTAGTTTGGTCATCATTGATTTACCTGTTCCACCTGTTGTGTTTATTATTAGCCTCCCTTTATAAACCCCGTGTGTTTCTCTGTCCTTTGTCGGTTCATTGTCAAATGTTGCCAACTGTTGTCAATGTTAATCAATGTGAGAGCTGTCCGTAAGTTAGTCTGTTGAGAGTCTTGTCAAAGTAGTTGTTTGATCCTGTTTCAGTCATAGTCTAGTTTGTAAAGTGTTAGTCTAGTTTCGTCATCTTTTGTCTGTCTAACCCTTGTTTTGCCCCCTCGTGGGTTTTGTTTTTCCTGTTTTTTGTTTAATAAACTGTGTTGCTGTGACTCTGCTTTTGGGTTCATCCTCCTTCATCCACGTGACAATATTAGGTGTTATACATTTAAAATACTGATTATATTAAATTATTTATTTACTTATAATGTATTATTATAAGTATTCATTTTGAAGTCCATAATTTTGAATAATATCCACTAAAGGTAAGATATTCTTAATATACATAAAAATTTACTCTTGACTTATATTGTTTTTATCATATTGTGGTTACAGTTATTTTACCTTGTAATGATGTTAAGAAAACATTGTGCATAAAAGTCAATGTAAATTATGGCCTCATGTGACTTATAGTATACATACTACAAAAATATGTTATGGCCAGTGGTTGTTATCATGCTTTCTCACGTGGGGCAATGAAGTTGTTGGGAGAAGGAGGAACTCCAAAGTTATTGGTGATCAAAGGAGAACTGAAGTCATCCATCTCGTTGTTCAGTATAATTCCTGTTGAATTTGACATAAACTTGGAGCCAAAACTGGGAGAAGAAAAAGAATATGATGCCTTTTACAAATATTATTATTAAATGAATAAGTATGTACATTTTCCTGAAAAGTGTACACTCTCTGACTAAATAGCAACAGATGTTTGAGATGGCAAATGCTCACTATAGGTTGATGGTGCTGGTGGCGGCGACCGCGCTGCCGTCCTCTGCCACTACTGACACATGTGCAGTGCCATGATCATCAGGAATGTAGAACTCGGGTTCATAGTAGCTCTCTTGCTGAGTCGTATTATCTGTGATCTTCTGAAGTATCATGTCAGCGTAGTCCTTCGAGGTAATGTTCTGGATGAACTGCCGGCGAGAAAGAGGAGGTAAGCAGATCATTACTAGGTGGTACAGTAATCTACAGCTTGAAAGAACTGCTGATCAAAAGAGTGGACGCACAATGAGCCGTTCAATAGCACACTATTTTCATCCTCTGTGATCAATGTGAGATAAAGCATTCCGGTTTCAGTAACCACTTTGATCACAGCTGACGAACAAATGCCATAGAATGTGGAGGAAGAATAATTTTTTCAGTAATTCAAGTCAAATTGTGAAAGTCATGTATTAAATAAATTCAATGCACACAGACTGAAGTAGTTTAATTCTTTGGTTCTTTTAATTGTGATGATTTTAAATCACATTTAACAAAAACCCACCAATTCACTATCTCAACAAATTAGAATACTTCATAAAACCAATTTAAACATCTAGTGAATTGTTGGCCTTCTGGAAAGTATGTTAATTTACTGTACATGAACTCAATACTTGTTAGGGGGCTTCTTTTGCTTTAATTACTGCCTCAGTTTGGCGTGGCATGGAGGTGTTCAGTTTGTGGCACTGCTGAGGTGGTATGGAAGCACAGGTTTCTTTGACAGTGGCCTTCAGCTCATCTGCATTTTTTGGTCTCTTGTTTCTCATTTTCCTCTTGACAATATCCCATAGATTCTCTCTAGGGTTCAGGTCTGGTGAGTTTGCTGGCCAGTCAAGCACACCAACACCATGGTCATTTAACCAACTTTTGGTGCTTTTGGCAGTGTGGGCAGGTGCCAAATCCTGCTGGAAAATGAAATCAGCATCTTCAAAAAGCTGGTCAGCAGAAGGAAGCACGAAGTGCTCCAAGATTTCTTGGTAAACTGGTGCAGTGACATTGGTTTTCAAAAAACACAATGGACCAACATCAGCAGATGACATTGCACCCCAAATCATCACAGACTGTGGAAACTTAACACTGGACTTCAAGCAACTTGGGCTATGAGCTTCTCCACCCATCCTCCAGACTCTAGGACCTTGGTTTCCAAATGAAATACAAAACTTGCTCTCATCTGAAAAAAGGACTTTGGACCAGTGGCAACAGTCCAGTTCTTCTTCTCCTTAGTCCAGGTAAGATGCCTCTGATGTTGTCTGTGGTTCAGGAGTGGCTTACCAAGAGGAATACGACAACTGTAGCCAAATTCCTTGACAAGTCTGTATGCCTTGACCCCAGCCTCGGTCCATTCCTTGTGAAGTTCTTTAAACGTTCCACTCAACTTTCTGTTAACATGCTTGGATACAGCACTCTGTGAACAGCCAGCTTATTGGCAATGAATTTTTGTGACTTACACTTCTTGTGAAGGGTGTCAATGATTGTCAGAGACCATTTTGAAGGCTCAGGAAACCTTTGCAGGTGTTTTAAGTTGATTAGCTGATTGGCATGTCATCATATTCTAATTTGTTGAGATAACCAAAGAATTAAACTACTTCAGTCTGTGTGCATTGAATTTATTTAATACATGAATTTCACAATTTGAGTTGAATTACTGAAATAAATTAACTTTTCCTCAACATTCTAATTTATTGAGAAGCACCTGTATATACACTGAAGAGCCATTGAAGAGGAGTGGACCAACAGCCCACAGGCCACAATCAACAACCTTATCAACTTATGCAAAGGAGATGTGTTGCACTGCATGAGGCAAATGGTGGTCACACCAGATACTAACTAGTTTTCAGCATTTATAGATAGATAGATAGATAGATAGATAGATAGATAGATAGATATCAGCTGATTTTGTATGAGTTTATATACATATTAAATAGAAAGTTTAAAAAAAACAATTTTTTGCCCTAAACGTAAGAAATGTTGCACTGGCAATAAAATAAAATAAAACAATTAAAGTTCTTAAATTATTAAAACTGAAATTAAATTTAATAAAAATAAATTACATAGAAATAGCAAAAATCAAAATGACATGATATAGGACAAAAAGGAAGACAAAACATGCATGATACAAAATATCTTACATTGTGTTCTACAGAAGAACGTAAATCATACAGGTTAAGAATGAGATGAGGATGAGTAAATGATGACAGAATTTTATTTTATTCAGTATAAGTATCGCTTTCATCACAACTTACACTAGAGATGTTGAGGAATTCTGGATCCCCCAAGACGCTCCTCTTGGCATACGCAAACCGGAATGCCTCTATTATGCGATGATAGGTGAGGGTTTTCTTTTCAGTGGTGGAGACACTGTCTGAACTGAAGTTGTAACCTGAGGAAAAACAATGAGAGCTCAGTTAGATTCACTACATTCTGTGATTACTCAACCATGCTAACTGTTGTCATATAAATGACTAGAACTGCCAATCATCAAGATGACTGCCATAGAAAGGTCTTCAGAAGCTATTTACTCCAAAAAGTTTTACCTGAGCGTTTGTATAGTCATTTTTACCTTTTATTACTTCAGAGAACATTCAAAAGTAACATTTCCATAATGTTTGCAAAATGATACAATGGAATGTTCACTTAATTTTCGCACAAGCAAAAAAAAAAAAGTTCCAAAAACTGGACATTATAAATGTTCTGAGAACATTTTGAAATATAATTTTGATAACATACAGGGAATGTTACCTGGGTAATGTTTTTCCCTTTCATCTAATCAAATCTGAATATGCAGAATCACAAATGTGATTAATATGGAAAATTTAATTTCTGATTTAATTTAATTTTAAACCCTGAGAATGTTGCAGAACATTCTGCAAAACATCTCATTTGTGTTCCACTTAAGTAAGTCAGTCATATGGGTTAGCAAATGACACGAGAGCGAGTAAATAGCGACATCATTTTCACTTTTAGGTCAACTATTATTTTACCATTGGACAACTGACCCAGTTTTAGTGTCTGAAAACTTCTCAAATTGTCTCGAGCATTCATGTCAGACCCGTCTTTTTGAAATAATTGAACAATTATGAATGATTCGCTATGGAAGATGTTTCATAACGACTGAATACATCAAGCTTTATTGTGAAGAAGAAAAAAAAAACAAGTGCTAACAGTGTTTATCGACAGCCGTGCCCTGTCTGGCAGCAACTTAATGACTAAGTATCTAATCAGTAAAGCTACAGAGTGGGTGTCTGAAGACCAAGACACAGAGCTGTGGAGAGTGTCCAGCTCGCCGCAAGAAAGCAAAGCTGATGAATCTCAGATGACAGGCTGCTTCAGAGTATCCCCTACTGGTGGAACCCCAAGGAAAGGGTCGGAACACACTGACTGCATGGATTTTTCCATGCTTGGTTTGTGTCCAATTAGTGGCAAACAGCCCACGTTAGTGTTGGTGTGGGAGACAGGAGCGAAGGGTGGAGGGATTTTAATAGCTTGTAGCAAAGAAAAGTTGGGATGTTCTGAAATCACTATTCAACATGAGGAAACAGTTAAGAACATTAAAGATTGGCTAACGTTCATCCTGTATAATCAGTCATCACTAGATGCTTCCTCTCACTGCTAAAAACACCATATTTCCATGCAGGGACCAGGCCTGGGTTTTTATTTTGTGTTTGGTTTTTGTTTGTGTGCGGCAGTCATCCACGAGGGGCTGTCGCGCTGTTTTGTGTTAATTTTATTAAAGCTTCAGTTTGATTGTCCGTCGGTTCCCGCCTCCTTCTTCCAGATGATTTTGAAGTTTGAATATTGTTACAATGACATATCATTATACAACATAACAAGCATATGTGCAACAAAAATGTAAAATCCAGTCAGGAAAAATTTGTATGCGACAATTAACACAGCACGAGCCGTAATGTCTAATTTGCGAATAAATGACTCTTAGGAATAGACTGTTTTGAAAGCCTTACGAAACAATCTTGAACTCAACTTTTCAGAATGTCTAACACGAGTGAACAATGGACCTACTCTGCAGACTTATATTTACTGGCTGGTGGTTAAAATCACTAAAATCGATTTTGAGTTCGGGTCAGGGTAGTTTAATAAAACTAAAACCATAAAGAAACCATTTTTGAAATCAAATAAATGTAACTGAAATTAATAATAAAAAAATAAAATTCAGCTAGTTGACAAGGCAAAATTTATCATTGCTTAAACTGAAAACAGCTATTTAAAATTATAATATAATACAAATTACAAAAAGTAACTCAAATTAAAACAAAAATGGAAAATATAGAAATAAATCAACTATAATAGGTTCCCAATGACTGTTTGCGTGATATGTTGGAACCATTTCAAAATTTTGGTTCTGTGATAATCTTTCAGAAATTTTCTTTCGAAAAATATATTTTAAAAAAATACCTTAGTTTAGCCTATACTATTATAATTGTAGGCTATATATTAAATGCCCCTATATACGAAAGCAATTTCAGGCATGAATAGTTCATTTGTGCCCTGAGCTGCATAGTGATCATTGGTGATCTACTTAGGGTTACAATCCAAGTGGGAATCGCAGCACTGGATAGGTTTTCCAGTGCTTGAACTCTGTACCTACCACTCAGGATGTTGAGTATCAGTGTGAGGACTGGGCCGCTGGCAGGCGCGTTTGGTGTCACCATTGTGTATTCACCCACGGTGGTAGTGAGGGGGTAATCATCCAATAAGGGCTTGTAATCTCTCAAGTCCTCCAGAGTTAGAATCCCATCTGCAACACACACGACACAGACGGACGTACTGTATGATGCATGATGCTACGCAACTTAATGAGATCAAACCGAGTTATTGATTTAGTCATTAACAACCAATTGTGTGTTATCCTTCAACACTTCGGCCTCGGTGGACTATTGGCAGCACTGCAGGAATTAGTGTGGGATGTAAAATATTTGGAAATCAATGAACCACAACACATCAGCCTCAACAGAACCCTAGAAACTGCACAACTTCACAACTGCACAACTGCATCTTTAACTCACTAATATGGGCAGTCAAGTACATCTGGCAGGAAATAAAAAAATGTGGCTCTACACTTAAAGTGATTTAATATAGCAGAAAGTATTCATGGATCAAGATTTTAAGTTAGATTAAGGCTTGAGACTTAAGAAACTTTTAAGGGTTAGCTCAGGGGATTTCAGGCATTTGAATGTTTTGATATCTTTAATGAACAAAGACTGTATTTGTGAATATTTGTGCATAAAATAAATATTTAAAAAATATTATTTACATTGTATCCATGCAGATTAAACGAACTTTAATCCATATAAATATATTAAATTAAATAGTCTTTCTAAATGTATATGTTATCTAAGCATTGTGCATAAGAACTCAAATTTAAACAATGCATATACAGTATGTTTGCATATACTGTATTTTATTTCCGTAGTGTGTGCATTAAAACAAAAAGATATGTTTTTTATTTATTGCTGTTCACATAGTTCACATTCAAGGTCCTCTGGGGTACAGTTTGAAAACCCCTGGGCTAAATCACGTCATCCAACCACACTTTTGATTTAGTCCAGATTATGAGTTATTCATAGCAGCTAATGGAATAGACATATGTGTGAATAAAAACCTGCAGCTTGGATGTCCCTCACAAGGCTCTCAGCAAGCCGTCCGCTGTAGAAAGCATCAGGCCCATTCTCTGCAATGACCTCATAAGTGTCAGCCAGTTTTGTGAAGGTGATGGTGTGGTTTTCCTGTAGGATGTTGCCGGTGGAATCGCAGAACACAGAACTGAGGAACCGAACCGAAAATGTTAGTGCATAAACGCAGTGGCTGAAAGGGAATATAACGTATTACAAATTACATTATAGAAATGTTTTTATAATATCACCCCACTGTCATATCAAAGACAAATTGTGTATATTTTTAATGCTTAACATCTTGGTTGAAAATACCCATGTGTGCTCACCATAACATCTTATCACCCATAATGATGTTTCTGTTTGATTTAATGGCACTTGCCAATGCTCTGCCAACAGGAAAGCCGTTTCTGGCCAGTTGTATGCTGGGTAAAAACAGCTCTTTCCATGGAAGCTTGCCATGCCGTTTATGGGCCATTTCATACCCCCGTATCTCTCCAGGAACAGCGATGGACAAACCACCTGTGGATGTTTTTTTATTATATGTTCTAAAACTATTTAAATCTAAAACCATATGTATTTCAGAACCAACAGTTCTGAAACACTGAACTTAAGAATAATAAAAATGCAGCCGTTAAAAAAATACATATGGCAGTTGTTAACACTACATACTTTGTGACATGAAACCATATGTACATTGAACTGAGATTAAGTTGTACGGTTTTCCTGGAAAAGTCCTGTATCAACCATATGTAGAGCCTGATGTACTGTGAGTTATTGATTGATGAAATTGTGTTGATGGTTTTTTATGCTTATCTCTCCATCCAGGCACCTTATCACGAGGCCACTCATCGTGTAAATCCTGTTTCACTAATGATTTTCCCAGTTAATGTAATGTAGTTAATAGATACCTTTCTGGGAAAGATCTGTACTATTTCCAAACATGTCTCTGGTTGCGTTTGCAGGGGCCGTCTCACGTGCATTGATGGTTTCGACTTTTCCTGCAAAATCAAGTAAAAAATCTATAAATATGAAGAAATCCAAAAATATGCATATTTATTATATAATTGTAATAAAAATAAAAATAAAAAATAACTCTTAAAATGTGCATAAACTTTTCACAGACACATTTTAACATTTATATTATTTAAATTTTATTTATGCAGTTTATAAATATATTTTGCCAATAATGCATATATAACTATCAATATGTATAGGTAAATATATTTTTAATAAATATAAATAATATTAGAATATAAATAACATTAAAATAAAAAATAATATTAAAATAATTTATTTATGCAGTGTGTGCATAACTTACATTTAATATTATTAAATATAAATTATATTTTAAAAATTATAAAAATAGATCCTTATATGTGCAGAATTTTTTTAGACACACACAGACACTGCAGACTGGTGTGTCAGGTTGAATCAGACTGGTGATAGTGACCTGTTTTGGCATCATAAATAGTGAAGAAGAGCCCTCCTCCGATGCCCATGCTGTGGGCATTCATCAATCCCACGCACAGCAGAGCAGCAATGGCAGAATCTACAGCAGAACCGCCTCTCTTCAGGATATCCCTGGAGGAGACACAGAGAGGGCATGTGGCATGCAAACCTTGATATGATCATTTTAAATATCAGAATGCACTGACAACTTTTTTGAAGAAAACCTATTATGCATTTACAAAAATGTGCTATATGTGTGTTCATTTTAATACAATTGATCTTTTTGCATCTATAGATCAAATCTCCACTTCATCAACACTTACACACATACACCAGACTTTACAGTTTTAGTCCCATCTATACTCCTAATGTTTTTACAGAGGGGTTTGCTCATATATCATACACCTGATTTATAAAACATTCCATTACTTGATTCCTGGCTCCTGACAATATTGTTCCAATTTATAGAGTGATGCAAATAAATATCCTAATCTCCTTTGTAAAATAACTTCAGCTAATATGTCAACCAAATGAAACAAGAAGTTTGAACTTGGCTTCATCAGGTATTCAGATTTCTTTTCTAGAAAATCTATGCAAATGAGTGCATACTTAATTAGGTAATGCCTCATTTGCATATTTACATAACATTCCAGAAAACATGTAATACAAAACTGTTGTCTCAATGTACTGTGATTAGTCTTCTGGGTAAGTATGATGATATCTGTTAGTTAACATTTGTAGTCTGTTCACCTCTGGTGTTAAATCTTAAGGATCTATTCCTACCAGATGTGACCTTTAAAATGATGTTCATTAGTGTGCTCCGTTTGAGTCAGTGGTATTTAATAATAGTTCTCACTTACATAAAACCAATTAAAGTGGATTTAACGTCCTGCTGCACATTTTTAAGTAACGTGACAAAACATTCTAATATTTGGCTTTTCACAGAGCTCTATTGATATACAACCCAATAACAATCCAAGAAAAATGTTTATCTGCACTACAAACATTTCACTTTTGCAGTTGATGAGTTAAAAACCAATTACTGCATTATGCAATCCTTAAAACTTTCTTTGGTGTGTGGTATGGGAGGATGAAATGTGGATGATTCGGCTATTAAACAGTCTACATGTCCTAGATGGCAAAAAGTGAATGTGATTTTCAGGAGATTAGAGCTCAAACCTGCCGATCTCTGAGCACGTCCCAGCATCTGCTGCCACTGCTGCCTTGAAGTAACCATTTTCAGGTTCAGGTTCAGGAGAGGGCTTCTTGCCCTGCACTGAAAAGAAAACGGCCAAAAACGTGCCGACTGCAGCCAGCAGCAGCAAAGCGAGGCCCACCACAGTAGACTTCTGCACCATTTCCCTGCAACACGTGACAGCAAATGTCTAGTTTTCTGTTGCTGATGCATATAGACTGCTTGTTTATTTTTTGCCACCTTATCTGAAAGCAGTCATGTAATTAATTAAGGCTTTCATTAGAACGCTGACATTTCACACTGCCCATTCCTAAACACCCGGTTTATGTTTCTATTTGCTATGTCAGTGTCGACAATGGACTTTTCAGACTATAAAGGTATAAATCTAATTACCTTCCCATCATCATGTGACATTTTTGCACTCAAACACTGAAAAGACTGTTTTACATGCAGTGTTTATGACTGTCTGAAGCACGATAAATACTAGGAACGTGATTGGGTGTCTGTTGCAAAGCATCAAGTCCGGACAAAGGGCTTTTCACATGTAAGCCCAGGTTATCGTTGTTCTAAACCCCGCTTTTAACCTTTTTTAACCAGGGTTTGGCTGTGATTTGGACAGTCACTGCGTTGGATGCGTTTGAAAGATAAAAATGCTGCCTTCAGAGGATGTATTACAAAGTAGGAAAGCATCAAGGCAAGTCCAAATCCAATGTGAGCTTCACTTCCTGTCTCCTGATCGATTATTGAAGGCAGCACAGATGTATCCTTCCCTGTCTTTGATATCCCACAATCCTGTGTGTTCCATTCCGTGACTGTTGGCGTCAGAAAATTGCATTTGGTGGTCAGTTATCACTTTTAATGTTACTTCTAGTTAGAAATCAGTTTTATAGTAAATAAATATTACTTCGTTTTGTTTTGTTGTAGATCATTAAACCATTAGGCTTCCTCAGAAGCATGTCCGAAATCAGTTTTGTTGCCTGCAAAGTCATTGTCTGATAAGGCAGCAAGGCAACAAGTAGGCCACCAAAGATTCCTGTTTATTCAATGCAACCACAGAGAGAGTCGTTTCCCCCTTCTCCATTTCCACTTCACGCTCACATGAGTTGCCAGATTGTTGAACTGATTTATCCACATTCTGATATACCTCTAGTCATAGAACATTTTGACTGACCCAGATTGTTTGCTGGCTTTTTTTCTTTTTTAATGTTTTGTTTTCCAATTGCAACCCGGTGTGTTGAATTACTTTTGGGTAAATTGACAGAGGGCAGAATCACACAGACCAAAACAAAAACAGACATTCTGACACGGAACACAAATTCCAAAAGTAGAATAAATGATGGCAGCATTGTTTCTCGGAGAAACAAGTATTTGAATTTAGCATGTTTCCAAAATATCTGCAAACATATTAGCGTATATACACGTTAGCACAGTCAACAAAAATACACACAGCACCTTTAATTGATGATGGAAAACACGTTAAAATGAGTAAAGAAGAGACCGTTTCATTCTTACCTTTATAGTCCGAAAATTCTATTATGGAAAACTTGATGGTATTGTTAGCTGTATGAGGATGTGCAATGCTACAGCTGTTATAAAAACATGTCACGTACTGCTTTCATACAGGTGCTGACACTGATGCCAAAAATATACAAATAAGAAAATTAACTCAGCATCTAGCCATGCAAAGTGTGAAATGTCATCTTATGAATACCCAGGGTTAATTGTTAACTCCGGGTAAATTATGAGCAGTGGACATTCTGTTAACCCAGGGTTTAGAATGACCAAGGGTTAACTAGGTGTGAAAGCAACACTACAAGTAACAAGTAACACTGTTTCGTTTCACACTGTACACATTTCACATGAAAATGTGGGTTAACACCGCAAAAGCAGGTTCTCATAACCTCCCCCTTTAAATTACAAGTGTTTCACTTGGGGTTAAAAGCAGGGTTTTGAACAACGTTAATCCAGGGTTAACCACAGTGTGAAAAGCTCAAACTGAAACAATTAAGTGAACCTGAACACAATGAATTACTGAATTTAAACTAATAGATTAAATCTAACTGCTGACTAAACAAAAAGAACATGACCTTACTGTACCTACTAGATAAGATATATCAGGCTTGTGTATTCTCATATAATCTTGACCTGGTCATATTTACTTTTGCAATCTATGATTGTACAATGTAAGCTGCTTAAAGGTGCCCTTTAACTGTTTCTATCCTTTATGTAACACAACATAATTCAGAATTCAGAATATTAAAAACAGGAGATTGGATATGCTTACAACATTTTCTTCTTTCTTGCTAAATACACTGTCAAGGCATATTTGTAATGATTATGCATTCAAAAAAGCATAATAAATTTTTCTCATTTAGTTGGCTGTTAGTATTCCTCTGAGGAAGATTGCAGCTTATCAGGATTCTCCATCGCTCCTGTTTCTACTCTAGTTTTGCTGTTAAAAATGCTTGCTCATTTGATCATTATACACATGCTTATTGCTTCCCAGTGTAAATCAACTCCTGATTCTGTATTATTTGACCACAAAATGAGCACTATAGAGAACTACAATATGCATTCTGGCTCTTTCATATTCTACATTTTATGTTGCTTAATGTAGCTTCATGTATCCCCACCAAAGGCAGCAAGGTATCATGCATTTATAATTTGAAAACTTGAATAAAAAAAGGTTTGTATTAAGTGAAATCTTCCTCAGAAAAACATCTTTCCATAGTTTCAAAGCCCTGCTACTGTCCACATTAAATCCTGTCAGACTCTGCTGTGTGTGGGAACGAACTGCGGCAGAAAAACCTCAGAGAAACCTGCAGTGCCTCCAGCCAACAAAATTAAACCCACCACACAAGAGACTAGAATTTTCTCAGACGTACAGAAAAGAGTGAAAGATTGTGTTATTTCCTCTTACAAATCACAACAAAGAGCACAAATTACAATCCTCAGAATTCAGTGCATGTTCCTTCCAATTTAAAAGATGCAACAACGGGACAGATGCTAAACAATATTTCTGCCTTCTTATATTTTTCATTTGCGTTCTGTGTGAAAATAGGCAAAGTTCTTGGGATGATTACGTTAATTTGATAACTGATGAGTTTAATGCACATTGAGGTTTGAGTATATGGAGTATCACCTACCTGTAGACTTCACAGGCCTCTTGTAGATTGTCCCATAGAATGAGCCTCCTTTCCACAGGCTGACTGAGCCAATGCTGCAAACCTCTGGCTCTCAATGTCTAACTATAATGACCATCAAACTTTAACCAAATCAGTCTGTGAAATCATCCATAATTGTTTTATGGACACCAGTGAAAAGGGCAGAGGTTGTCTTGTGATGGTAAACCCACCTGTGCCACAATTACAGGATGACGTCTGCAAAAAATAACACTAGCAATTTTTTCACACCTACAGGTGGATTTCTGTTACACTATCACTTGTATTCACACATTTAATCTTTGAATGGTTAAGCCGTTCATGTTGTAATCTGTTACATTTGCCTATAGTGAATGATTAACTAGGAAGTTTGGACATTTAATGTTCCACATAATGTAGACATAAAAAAGCCCAAATATTCAACATCTAACCTGTTTACTGGTTTAACAACAAGCCTCTTCAGTGCTTTTTCTCAACACAGCTCTTCCAGTGAATACAACATATACAAAACTCCATGGTAATGCCATGTCTAAAACAAACATCTATATTTTGATGGATGTCTCTGTACTATTTGTTTGTCAGTATATGATTTATATGGGATTATTTGTACTGTATAAATTGTATGTACTGTTTTACTGCAAACAAAAACCTAAACATACAAAAAGAAAAATTGAAAAATTGAAAAATTCAATTGAGCCTGAATGTTGATAGTATTAAATGGTTATGTCATGATATGATTTTTTTTTTTTTTTATTGAAAATGTTTTCTCCCCTAACATAATACCATAGTAATATCGTGTCATTATTTGAAATACCTTTCATGTAATTGCCTAAAAAAATGGTCGAATTCTAAAAATATTTCAGGGGGGTGGTGCGGTCATTGTCTTTTTCGGCAGGGTTGTGGGGTCCAAAAAGGTTTTTATTTAATGAAAAATTTGCCTTATTAAATGAAGCATTTTTCCTTCTGTTGCCTGAAATGGAGGAATTTTGGTAAATATTTAGCAAAATGTGTTTTTGTGCCTGCAGTGGGCACAACACCGGCACCTTGTCTGGTTTAGGAATGTCGTAGATAAATAATAATGACAAAAAAACGCCAGTAGTTGTCAGCAAGTCCATGTTTTAATAAATGATTTATTGAATCATTCAAATCAAACAATTTGTTCAGAACGGCTGATTCGATTAGAAACGAATGGAGTATCGAATCATTAGCTCACTCGATTCGTTCAAAATCTGATTCATTCAAGGAACGAAAAACCGTGTTGCTATGATCTGTTGTATACAATTAATAGCACATTTGAGCTCGCGCATAAATATTACAATATATTCAGAACATGGGTATTTTTTTCTTTCATTGCTTGAATTATAAAGGCAAGAAGTGTTTTTGTAAAGTCGTTGACTCAAGATATGATATATATCTCTCTCAGTTCGTCACACATACAACACAATAACATAATGTCGGGGAATGTCTTTAAATTATAATCAAGGAAAAACATACCTTATCTGTTGTCTTCTTTTTAAAGAAGTTTAAAAGTTAAAAAATAACGAAAACTTTCTTCGCCGTGCATACTACAGACGGTTGGTCTGGGAACGCCCCGTCACGTGATGTGAATTTAGCCCGTGGGGGAAAACAACACATTGCCTTGGCGCCAGTTGAAATACACGGGACAAATCCAGTCAAAAATGGAACTGGCGATATAAAGCAGTACGTCACAGAATTTTGGCTATTTTTGAATGAATAAATCTACAGTAGGGCTGTACAATGAATCAAATATCGACATGGATTAGTGTATATGAAAATTAAAGTTAAAAGAGACTACAATTGTTCTACGCGTCTCTGGGAATGAGCGCTCAATATGTGCATTTTTGTCATTCAAATACACACGATGTATGTTCGCTGTTTTCCCCCACGCCGACTCCGCCCTCACCACGCCCCCAACTATGACTAGATGCCGACTGTCAGTTTGTGACAAGTCATTTAAAGAATTTTAACCTTTTATTTGCATGGTAATTTTTTCATAATACACATTGTACAGGGATGGTAAGGGGGGGATGGTGGTTTTACCAAGGGGATTCGCTTTTTGTCATTTTTTTTCAACCGGGGGATGCCATCCACACCTCAGAACGGGCTTCCCATCATAAACAGTGAGCTGTTAAAAATGGGCGGATCCGTGTCTCCTGTAAACACATGTGGGAATCGAGTATTCTGATTGGACAGCGAGTGAGATATGGGCGTGGCGTCTGGGGATGCCTGGAAGAACACAAACACTACGGACTCGCGCAGGGACAAGAGAATCGAGGAGAAAGTGACATCTTTATCATTTCGTGCGCTCAATATGAATTTTACTTGATGAATTTGATCATACACGAGCAACTTAGCACGTCAAAGTGCAATTATGAGCGTGCACTCACTAAAGAGAGCTTATAAGGTTTACTTTACACCTGCTTTATGAAGAAGCGCTGTGTTATTCGATTCTGATACTGAGATAGGAAAGTTGAAACATGGGATCGAAGCTGACTAGGCAAAGTAGTTTGGACAGCCAGGCGACTTTCTTTCGGAGGGGTCGACAGCATCATGAGCGGGATGTGGAGAAGAGGAGTGGAGGAAGAGGAGAGTTTTTATTCAGTTCTCTCATGCTCAAGTCCGACAAGCTCCCCGGAATGCTGCGCAAATCCAGTCCCAGCCCGTACGTCCGGAGAGTGGCTTGGGTTCGGGAGATCCAAACCCTGCTGAAGGAGCAAAAGTTGGAGCAAGCCATCGATGTTCTGAAACTGCTTAGAAAGGTACAAAACATCAAGTTTTAATAAACCAGAATGTTTAGTTTCTTACACAGAACTACAGGTTGTTGTTGCTGCTGATGCTGCTGCTGCTGATGCTGCTGCTGATGATGCTGATGTTGTAGCATTATGTTTTCACTTAAGAAAAGAAAGATCACAAATGATATCTCTCTGTTGTATCTAGACTGCAGTAGCCCATTTAAAATATAACATTGTAAAACATGTATTCCAGTATGTATTTAAAAAGAAATATTGTCTCAAACTGGTAAATGAAAAGTATTGATTTTCAAAACGAATCCAAATATTTCTAATACAGTTCTTACAAGAAATCTGGGTGCAATAAATAATTAATTGTATGCACTGCTACAGTTTTGTGCTTTACTACAGTACTTTGGAAGTACCATGGTACTAAACATGGTTTTAATATGTGCCGAGGTACTAAAAAAGTAGCCTACCATAAATACACTATTGTATTTATAAGGTAAAATACTATGGTGTATTATGGTACTCACATGTTCAGACCCTTTTCCAAAATAGAATTTATAGCCTAATAAATACCATGCTATTATTTTGTTAGTAAATTGGTATAAATATTATTAGATTAATAATTAAAGTATTTATTAATGAATTCTGTTATGTTACCTGTTATGAGTTATAATCATATTTGTTTAAAATCATACTATGGTATAAATAAGGACATTCCTTTATATAAAAATCAGGAAAGTAAGTACCATGGCGTTTTTTTAACCATTTCATTATAGATTTTTGGACATTCATATTTTTGTATTAGAAAACTCCTTTAGTTTCCTTTAGTAAATACATTTCAGATTCTCATATGATTTTCCCTTATGCTTTGTTTATTTTTGTGTTGTATCGTAGAATATGATGGAAAAACCATCTTAATAGCTTTTCTGTACATGTCTGATAGAACCTGTTTCACAACTTCTTCACAACCTCTCTAGATACCGCTCAGAGCAAAACCAACAGGGTCCAAACCTTATCACTTCATGTCTCGATCGCGACTGAGAGTTTTGATAACTGTTGATGAACAGTTCAGCTTTTGAGGTCTAGTACCGAGATATTGCAGCTGATGATTGACAGGGACCTCAAAGCTCTGTAAATCCATCATTTTATCTTGATGGCATGTGTACTTAGATTATCTCGTAAGTCCAGTGGTTCAGATGCTGCATATGCTAATGGAAGCACCACAGTTCCAGCTTTGAAGTGTTTATGAGAGAATCAGAACGTATTATTGGTCTTTATAAAGGATTCTGTGGCATTGAATTGTGTTTATTGATTAAGAGGGTCCTGAAATCAAGGAACATCTCAATGTATGCAACCTGATGATGAGGGTCCTCCAGGTCCAATCTCACTGGATAAAAGGTGCTGAGAAGAGCTTCTTTTATGCAAGTGAGTAATTTTAATGTGATGTTTTCTAGCTTGTTGAACATCTGGAGGGAGAGTCTGGACATCTGGATCAAAAGATAATTGAAACAGAATGAAATGATGGCAGATCTGATAGCTTGAAAACAGTCAATTAAAACCATATTGTCACAGTTTCTTTGCTTGTTTGTCCAAAAAGATTGCCAAGTGGTTGTCATGACATTGTTGTGTGGTTGTTAAGGCATTCTGAGTGTATGAGGTTGCTAAGGTGTTCTCGGTGGTGATATTGATAAAAATCTAGGCCTATGTCTTGATTTTTGGGGGGATTTTTTCAATAACGATAATTAAACAATGGTACCTTGGCTGGTTTAGGCCTGAAAAACAAAAAAGACACTACAACCACCAGTAGGTCGTGGTACGTCCCTTAATGCGTGATTCACTGAATCATTAATTAAAAATGATTCTGCTATTAATGTTTTTCTGAGATGTGCAAATGATGTACTGCTTCAGGTTTGTTTGGAACTATTTTCAGTGGCAAAAAACCCCCAATAAAAAACAGACAAGTCTAAAATGTTACTCACTAAATATTTACTTTTTAATTGTCTTATAAAATTAATATCACATTGGCAATCGTGATATTACTTAACAAGGCTGTAGCATTTCTTATAAATAAAAAAAATTCTTTAATAACTTGAATTATGAGCCTTTTTTAACTGCATTCTTATAAGCTTCATCTTGCTGTGATTTTAACTCAGGACATATTTTTGTTTGTTTTTTGCAGATGTGTGACATACTCAATAATGTCAGCTTGTATACAGTTAAAACAACAATTATGATATTACCGTAGACGATACATATCACACACCTCTAGAGGTAATTGTTTACCTTAAGTTCACATGCAAGGGACCATTTGATTTTTTTATCCATTTGATTTAAAGTATCATTTGTGACAGCTGGTAGGTGATACTTAGGTTGGTTACTTAGATACTTAGATTGGTTCGAATTATTCTAGTCATTTAAATATCTGTTAAATATTTCAGATTTAGTCACGGTTAATTGCATTTTCAGTCATCACTGTCAGCCCTCTCTAGATATGGCATTATGTCACATGGATGGCCAGCCAGTCGAAAAGCTGTCCAAACATGGAGGCGTCTCACTCACCCCAGACCTGGAAGCTCTTAAAACCCTGTTGCAGGAGAGAGGGGTCACCTCAAGGCAAAGCCCACTACCTTTTAAGGCTGTAGATTGCTGAAAGGAATTCATTTCTGTACACTGAAAACCAGTTTTTCAATTCTGGGAAAAATGGATTGGATGTTAATCAACTGGGGGGTCAAAATGATGGAGCAGGATGCTTCCTTTTGCCCAGGAGAGAGAGAATGAACCAAAGAGAGGAGGACAAAAACAACATCCCTTATCTCTGCTGTAGCTCTTCCTGTGCCCTAATGAGTGCAATTCATTTTCTGCCGTTGACTCTCATTGAGCAAAGGCAGGAAACAGCTCTGCTTGCATGCTCTACTGAGCACATGCAGTGGATGTCAATGCTACAGTACAAAGATTTTGTGGTTGTATAATAACACTGAATTTAAAAGGCTGTCTCTTTGATTGCATGTTAATCTCCCAGATAGTACTTTGCTTTGCAATATTGTCTGGGTCTTTCCTATCATAGTATATTTCCATGTCTCCATCATGCATGTCTTAATACATTGGATAAAGATGGAAATCAGAGGAGTTAGTTTACTTTTATCATAGTGGGTATTGTTTGAGGAATTGGAATAAAGTTGCAATAAAATAAAATACTAATATTAGATGAAAATTGTATACTAATATGTATACTATATAAAGATGTAAAATAATAAAATAACTTACAAAAATATTAAATTAAAATTAAAACTTAAGAAGATTATTCAGAATGTTAATAAATACTATAATTGTGTATAAATAATGCTAAAATAACATTTAAATGACACAATTAAATAAGGATTAATTTTAAATACGTTTTGGCTTGATTTTGCCATATTTGTCATTCCCCAGGTGCTGTTCAGTTTTACTATAAAAAATTATATTTCATGTTCATTTTATCTTCCTCGGATCAAATCATTTTAAAATATTCCTAGTTAGTATCTAACTAGCAAAAACTTTTTTCTGTTTTTCTTCAACAACAGATAGTTCTTAAATGACATCATCCTTCGGGAAGCGACATCATTTATAAAAAAAATAAATAAATAATAATAATAATTTTAGTAGTAGGTTTGATGAATTCAGTTATGTTCTGTGGCATTTGTTGGCTTGTCTCAACCGATATATCATTACAGTTTTAAACGTTTAAAACATTAAGTATAAATTGACACCCTTTTAAACTTTTTTACTGACTTTAGTTTTTTATTCTACTTGTTTTGGTGAATGTGTAAAAATACCGTTTACAAAGAGTTTTGCTAAACGCTTTTATATAACATGTTTCTTAAATTACAGTGCAATCAAATTCATGTGGTTACAGTGTTCAAAAAGTACTGCAGAACAGAAATGACCTGTGCTTATGCTTTATAGATGAAAAACAGAGGGCTAGGAGGAGCTTCCAGATGTATGGGAATCCCTGCGAAAAAGACATGCAATATATCAGTGTGAGACCTAAAGGGAGGTTTCCACTTCTTCATCAATTTCTGGGGGATCTGTCTCTGAATCGCTTCACAGGGTTGTGTAGTTGTAGCTTTGTGATGCTGCTGTTTGCCTGGAGGCATCAAATGTGTTTCGCCCTCTGTATTCACTTCTATATGTTCACTTTGTCCCTACTAATTGCGCTAGCCAGTGGATTAAACAAGAAACGTGGTCCTCTGGGAATTTTGTCTTGAATCTCTCGCATGTTTTTTTTTGGTCGTATCAGACTCCCTTGCCTTGGCTGTTCAGTGAGGGAGAACACTTTAGCTGTCTACGATAAGCCTAGCTAATAAGCTGTCACTGCTTCTGCACACACTTTCTCTGCCTTACGTAAAGAAGCTGGACTTAAAGGTTAGCTGTGCTAGTCTATCTTATACTTAGAGTTTCCTTTCTTTCGAAGCGCTAGAAGTAAACACGATGGAAAGATTACTTTATCTCCATGTCATTCAAAAAAGCCCCTCGTGTAATCTCGCGAATAGAGATTGGAGGCTTAGGATGAAAGGATTAAGTTGGGGAATTTATCAGTGACCTATACTTGCATTTGTAATCCTACATGCTTAACAATCTCTCTCGTGTTCTTTCTCAACAGGACCTGGGTCTTGAAGGAACATCTCTCAACGACATCCTTTACAAGAACGCTGCCTTCCTTAACCTAGTGGATCCAATTTCCCATGAGCTTTTGCTCAGTTTGGCCCGAGACATGCAGTGTCCAAAGAGGGTAAGCCATCAGCGCTAATAAGCGAAGATGATCGCAAACAAAAACTCATCAGGTGCTAGTTGAATGGTTTGACTCGATACCAGCCCACAGCTGTCAACATTAACTTTGGATCCCTGCTTTAGCTTGAGCCAAAACCTGTGCACATGTCCATTAATCAGTTTCCAGATATGTAGAGCGTTTATTTTTAGCTGGCAGTAAGAGGCTTGGCGGGCCAATTCTACAGCCTCGCTGCCTGTATAAGACCACGGGCAGCTGTCTTCCCATGGCCAGGACTGGAGTTTGGGCGCTCACGCTTCAGCCCTGTCCTAAATTAGTTTGCAAAGGATGAGAAGTACAGAAAGATGGCACTGACCTTTTTTGCTCAAGAGAGCCATCAGTGATGTTTTCATTCCATGCTGAAATTCCACAGTTCTGTTTGGACTTAATTGGACAGAGAGGCCAGCGAGAGGAGCACTTTCCATTAATAGATCCACTTGAAGGGGCAAGACGTGTCCTTTTCTTTCGAGACTTTTTTGAATAGCTAATTGACTCAACATTTGTCAAGTTTCCAACATAGACTCTTTGGAACAATGTGCAAAACTCCAAAAGCAAACTTAAACATACAACTGACTGCAGTTTCCAGCTGAAATGAACACTAGTGGCAGTAAAACACCAACGACTCTTATTCCTTTTCACACAAATTATGATAACAGGGGCAGATTATTGCTCAATAACATTTTTTTCTGCACAGTTCCTTGCACAATCAAGAGTAGTATCACAATAGATAGGTAGATAGATAGATTTTACGTAACCCCCCCCACCCCCCCCCCCCCCCAAATACATTTGGTTATGCAAGCACCAACACCAACTATTGTAATATTATAATTGTAATAATAACTGAAATTAATATAATACTATAAATTAAATAACCAACAAACAGCATTTGCGCTGTAGCTTTGCATTTGTTGAGGAAAAAGCTTTGGATCAGATCCGAGCCCGACATTGGGGTTATATTAACATGGCAAAAAAAAGTATTCAGGCTGGATTTGTGGTGAAGTTTTCTCTTATTCTCAGTTGGACTCTTAGTGTGCAGCTGTGAAAATGCTTGCTAGCCTCGTTCGCAGCAGAAGCTTTGAGGAGCTAAGCATCTAAACCCAGAAAATGAGGACGAGGGATTGAAGGGCTCTCAATTTTCTCTGCTTCTTTTCTTCCTCTCTGACTTAATAAACATCCTGTTACCTGCTGACAGGTAGACCAAATCCCATCCCACTGAGCTCAGAAAAGCCACCTTGCATCTCAAAGAAATGGATTCATGCTATTCAGATGTCTTGCCTGAAAGCCAAACCTGTTAGACGTTTGTGATGCTTGTAATCAGTGTTGAGGGGTAACTAAAATGGAGAACTTGAATGTAGAGTTGGAATTCATAATTAATTCATAATTTCTTTTTAAATAAATAATAAATATTTTATTCGTTTTATTTTAAGTAATTTGCACCTTTAAATAACTTCAAATAAGAAAGAGGTTGTCACTTCAATAATATATTTCAAAACTGCACAACAGCTGTGTCATAAAATCAGCTTCTTTCGCTTGAATGAACTGAAAAGCTGTACATACACTAGGTGGCTCTTTTTAGTGGAAGGTGGGACTTTACAGCTGCATGTGGTCTAATCTTTATGAGATTCTGTCTCTGGTTTAGCGTCATCTATGTGGAGAGCTTGTAGCTTCGCTTAACTTCCCCTGCACTGCTTGTAATACAGTATAATGTGTGTCTCACTGCACCAGCAACTAATGAAGTTTTGAGTCCCAGGAGTCAGCTGATGGGGATCCTCAATCGCAGCAGTTTTTCATGATGGGAATCATGGGAAATATGGAAAGGCATTTTAATGAGCTTTTGTTTGTGTGTAGCACATAGATTTTGTTTTTCATTTAACTGTTTTACAATTGACCGTTTTTCATTAAACTGTGGCAGCTGCGTATTGAGCTATGTCTTAATGTTCAGTAGCTGACTGAAAGTCCATGTAAATCCTTCTGACAATAAAAGCCCCTTTTGGAGCGCACGTCATCGAATGGACGCCGTCTTTATTAAAGGAGTTCATGTCAGTCTCTGCCACCAGAAACTTGACATACATTGAAGATTCAAAAACGTCTTTGTTTTGACTTAATAGCCGTCAAGAGGCCACCAAGATGTACATGTTTTTTTCCTGTCATTTCTTAGACTGATGGTATGAGGTAGTCGACTCCAGTCGATGGCTTAGCCCAGTCTTTTGCGTTTTCTTGCCTCGCTTGTGTTGTTTTGCTTCAGCACTGATTAGATTTACTCAGCTCTGCTCCGGCCAATCCATTTAAAGAGACACGCGAGCCAATGCCTCAAACCAACCTCTCACCCAATAGTTCAAAATGGCATGAATAACTTAAGACATTTTAATTGAACTCTCATCTTCATCTCAAGCTACATATTAAGGAAAAGTACCACTCTTTGAAGCACTAATTGCTGCTTTCAAATCAAAATCAATATGATATTCATGATGTTGGGTTCTTTAGGACCATTAAGATAATTTTAACAATATGAAATTATTTCCATGACAATTAAGCAATTTCCCCTTTGCATATGAATTAATTGAATGGCTCCATGCATTTTAGTTCTTTTTTGAAATTCCCACTCTCATTGGATTCTCATATTACTTTATTTTTTTAAATCATTGTAAGTTCAAGAGACTGCAACAATATTAAAAAAAAAAACACCCTACATATTAAAGGGGTCATTTAATGACCCCTGGAGTGTCTGTGGAGTGTTACAAGTTGTTTGTGCATATATAAGATTTGTACACTCTCAAACCCCAAAAAGATATTCTTTCTAAAATGTAAGACTCTTCCACGCTTTCCTAAAACACCTCATTTAAACATGCCCCCACATATCTACTTCACAGTGTTGGAAGATTTGCATAACACTGCTCAAATTTATACGCAAAGAAAGATATCGTAACTATATCGTAGATATGAGCGACTGTTTTTTATGGGTTGCGATACATAAGCTATCCACCTTTTTTGGAACAGTCTGCGAACCTTTGAGCACATTGATTCTGTGCGTCTACAACAGCAAGTTATAAGCTTTTATATCTTTGAATATTCATTGATTATTATGGTGAATGAAGTCAAGTTGACCCTTCCAAAATGGCGGACGTGTCAACATATCTGGAGCGGTCGAATAGGACATCTATACATAACTGATTCAACCACTCCAGATACGTCGACATTTCCGTCGTTTGGAAGCGTCAACTTGACGTCATTCACTATAATAATCAATGCATATTCAAAGATGTACTTGCATGTAACTTGGTGTTGTAGACACACACAGTCAACTTGTGCTTGAGGGTTCGCAGACCATTCCAAAAGACAAGAGACAAAGAGATTTCTTTTAAAAACATTTAAAAAATCTTACCTTGATTGATTTCTAATGATTATTATTCTTGACAAGTTAATAGTAAAATATCAGTGTCTTTTATTGTACTATTTTATAAAAGCTACTGCCGTGGTGTTGCCACATTACAGTTATTTTATCATGTTTAATGGGGTTTTAGGCACTTGTGGTTTATTGCGTATTTAATGACATTTAATCTAAATCATAATCACTGACAGATTAACTTGAGCAGTTAACCTCCCTACAACCCTTATAATAGCACTAGACATGGTAAACATTCAAGTTTTTTTAAGGTTCTCTGTCAGTGACCATAAGCCCTGAGACTGGAGCTTTATTTGGCTACCCATCTCCCAGAATAGCTCTTCATCACCCGCTTCTCCTCATCTTAACTTTTGCAGGAGTCTGATGCTCTCAAGTCCTCTGAGAAGATCTGCAGGCAGCTGATCTATCACCTGACCCCTCACTCCAAGTGGAGCAGACAGAACGTGCCCAGGAAGAAGTCTCAAGCCTGGTAAGAGTCTTGCGTCTGTCCATCTGTCACTTATTAGGATACAACCGCCACAACAACTGACATCAGAGGTTAGAAAACTCTGTGCTGAAAGATTGAAAAACAGACAACTAGAAGGAAATGAGATTAGCCATTCTTGACATCTCCATAAGATGCTTAAACAGGTATGAATGTTTATTGGGTTAATGTTGAGCTACATCGGTTACTTAACAGATCACAGACGGTTTCATAATGAAAATACTGTCAACATTTTCTCACCCTCACCATCCAAAACTACGGTTAGTTTAGTTTTAACTAAAACTGCAGAAATAAAAAATAAAACCATAAAAAATATATATATTGTTAATTGAAATAAAAAGGGTTTATTGAAATTATATATATATTTTTCTTTTCTTTTTTTCATATAGTTTAACTTGATGTACTAAAATAAATATTAAACTGAAATAAACATTTATAAAAAATTATACAGAGACAAAAAAAACAAAAGTGATAAAATACAACAAAAATACTAAAACTACTTAAAATTAAAAACAAATTCAAAATCTGAATAAAAATAGCAAATTAATAAAAATAACTACTTATTTACTATATCTATCTATCTATCTATCTATCTATCTATCTATCTATCTATCTATCTATCTATCTATCTATCTATCTATCTATCTTAATAGCAACAATATAGCAACTATCTAACCTAGCAACCACCCTGGGTACCCTAGCAACCGCATAGCAACACCGTAGCAACCACCTTGGTACCCTAGCAACCGCATAGCAACACCTTAGCAACCGACACGGGTACCCTAGCAACCGCATAGCAACACCTTAACAACAGCCATGGGTACCCTAGCAACCGCATAGCAACACCTTAACAACAGCCACGGGTACCCTGGCAACCACATAGCAACACCCTAGCAACCACCCCGGGTACCCTAACAACCGCATAGCAACCACCCTGGGTACCCTAGTAACCACATAGCAACACCTTAGCAACTGCCATGGGTACCCTAGTAACCGCATAGCAACACCCTAACAACTTCCCCGGGTACCCTAGCAACCACATAGCAACACCTTAGCAACCACTCCGGGTACCCTAGCAACCGCAAAGCAACACCTTGGCAACCACTCCGGGTACCTAGCAACCGCATTGCAACACCTTAGCTTAGAAACCACCCTTAGAAACCACATAGCAACGATCTATCAATCTCTGACAGACTGTATTGCCTTCAAACTTTATGCTTTTAAAACTTATTTAAATTTTTTACTATTTCAGACTGAAACCGTCAAACTTTTTTAACTTCTTAAACTTTTCAAACTTTTCACACTTTTTCAAACTTTATGGCCAGGCTTTCTCAAGCCAACTTTAAAGTTTGTCTTGACAAACTTTTTTATCTAGTTTACTTATTGAAGTTTGAAGTGTATTACTGTAATTTAATTGTAATTACTGAAATAACACTGCTGCTGAACACAAATAAATATATTTTGAACGTCTCAGTTTTTTTATGAATGATGAAAGTCTCTATTGAACTCTTTTGATTTTCATTGTTTTATGAAACTGTTAAAAAATGCAATTAAATTAAATTCAAGTTTATTTGTATAGCGCTTTTTACGATACAAATCTTTGCAAAGCAACCTTACAGAAAATTAAGTTTCTACAATATCTTTAGTAGTAGCTTATCAGTGGTGACTGTCAGTTTATGTGCATATGGCAGAAATGAACAAATGATGAACACTATTAACATCAATTATTATATGTTGCAATCAAACTTATAGCGAAATTTGTTAGTTCTGTATGTTGTTTCAGGGTTAGCATCATCTGAGGTCCTCTGATGTAAACAAAGTAACAAATAGACACATAATTAGCATAGCTGCTGTTTCAACCAAGCAAAATTGATTTGTTTAACCCAAGCTAAAGAATAATAATGTGCATTTGATCAGATATACTGTAACTGCAGTACAAAATTATGAGATGCATTATGTGAATGCTTGGGCAAAGAGATGTGTCTTTAATCTAGATTTAAACCAAGAGAATGTGTTTGAACCCCAAATGTTATCAGGAAGGCTATTCCAGAATTTGGGAGACAAATGCAAAAATCTCTAACTCCTTTAGTGGATTTTTTATTTTATTTTTGTAGCGTGATAGAAAACTAGTTAGGAATGAAGGAGCTAACCCATGAAGGGCCTTATAGGTAAGTAATGATATTTTGTAACTGATATGGAAATTAAAATGTAGCCAGTGCAGAAACTGTAAAATTGTGGTAATATGATCGTATTTTCTTGACCTGGTAAGGACTCTAGCCGCTGCATTTTGGACTACCTGTAGCTTGTTTATTGAAGAAGCAGGACAACCCCCTAGAAGTGCATTACAATAATCCAGTCTAGAGGTCATGAATGCATGAACTAGCTTTTCTGCACCAGAATCAGGTAACATGTTTTGTAACTTGGCAATGTTTCTAAGATGGAAGAATGCTGTTTTTGGGACAAGTTGCTGTCTAATATAACACCCAGATTTTTGACTGTAGAGGAAGTAACAGTACATCTGTCTAGTTGCAAATTGTATTCCAATAGATTCTATGTACTGTTTTTTGGTCTTTTGCATTTTTAACACACTCTGTTAGCTTTGATAATTTTGAAGTTTCATGTGGTCTCGTTGAGATATATAGTTGAGTATCATCAGCATAACAGTGGAAACTAATCTCATATTTTATAATAATATTACCATGGGACAACATGTATACTGAAAATAGCAGAGGAACTAGGACAGATCCTTGTGGCACTCCATACTTTACTGGTGATAACTGAGATGACTCCCCATATAAATAAACAAATTGGTAGTGATCGGACAGATAGGATCTAAACCATCTTAGAGCCTGTCCATGAATACCTGTATAGTTTTATAATCGATCTATGGTGTCAAATGCAGCATTAATCAATAAAATCTAAGCAATAAAATCTGTGTGTAATTATTTTCTTTTACGTTCAGTAGAAAATAGAAAGTCGTACAGGTTTTAGATGGTCAAGGTTAGTAAATGATGACAGAAATATTTCGGTGAACAATCCCTTTAAGGAAGCCCAAGTAATTTTAATCATTACGTAACTCATCCCAAATCCTCATCTTCTCAATACTAAAGTTTAAAATGAGGATCTGACAATAAAAACAGCAATATTGCGTATTATTATTACAATTAAATATATCTGTTTTCTATTTGAATATATTCATATATTATATGATTATATTCAGTGGCACTCATGATACTTCAGAAATCATTCATTAAATTAAAGATTTTTCTTAAAGATAATTTTCCATGAAGATATTTTGTAAATTTCAAACCTAAATGTATTAAAACGTTATTTTTGATTGGTAATTTGCATTGCCAAGGACTTCATTTGGACAGCTTTAAAGGCAATTTTCTCAGTATTTAGTTTTTATTGCACCCTCAGATTCCAGATTTTCTGGAGAAAAAATATTGTCCTATTCTAACAAATCCTATCCATACATTAATGGAAAGCTTATTTATTCAGTTTTCAGATTATGTATACATCTCAGTTTTAAAAAATTGACCCCTATGACTGATTTTGTAGTCCAGGGTTACATTTGATCTTTTATTAATAGAAAGTTCAAAAGAACAGCTCTTATTAGAAATATAAATCTTTTGCAACATTTCACTTTCACTTTTAATCAATTTTAATGCATCTGTGCAAAATAAAGGTATTACAAAAGGTATATAAAAAAAATTCTTAACTGACCCCAAACTTTTGATCAGTAGTAAATATGCTCATTTGCGGTTTAAAGCAGTTTCTAATCTACCATTTGTGCTACAAGAACCTACTGCAGTTTTTTTTATCTCCTGATCCTGACACTTTCCATCAGGTAAAAGTGCAGAGGATGTTTCCAGAGGCACCTGTCACTTCCCAATCTTAGAGTCTTATTGCTACAACCCTTGATATCAGCCCACACAATTGGCATGTTGCCTCAAACGCGGACAGGTGACACTCAGATGAATGTTTCTCTCAGATTAAATCTTCCATCAGAAATCATAATTTTCTCACCAAACAGCATGGGCAGGTATGGTGAGGAAGTCTTTAGGAAAGGGAAAGTCTTTTTAATGATATCCATGTTCTCTCCCCATCCCAGAGCAATTAACCCAATTTGGGAGATTTCAACAGCTCCAGTTTAGTTCTTCTGCTCCTTGTTTTATCAGCAACTCATCTCCAAACAAGCCCAAACAACAAGAAACCGTCATCGCCATCGCCATCGCTTGCGTGATTAGTGAACCTCTGCTCTTTCAGTCTTTGTTATGAAAGACTAATCTGCAGAAATGCCTCCTCCGTTTGTCTTGTCACACTCTCGGAGGTGGTCGTGAGGGAAAAGATTGAATGCTTAAGCGGAACAAGACGCCTGTTAGAGTGTGAAGATACTGTCAGGCCGACCGTTGTTCTATTTAAAGGGAACATGAGGAAAGGAAAGATGCGGTGTTGCTGATGCTCTCAGCTTCTAAAGACATCCCCCATTTCTCTATCCTCTTTCTGATAGTCTTTAGGAGAGCTTTCAGGCTCCTTTAAACAACATTGATTTTTTTTTTCTGCCTAGCACCTCTCCCAGAAAAGCTTTAAAGAGAGAGGTTAGCTGGCCGGAGGGGAAAACCTGAAAGACAGAGGATCAGAGAGACTCGAATAGAGAGAGAGAGAGAGAGCTGAGAAAAACTGCATTTGTCGAAGGGAAAGTTCATCCAAAAAGGAGAATTTGGTCATTATTTACTCAAACTCATGTTGATCCAAACCAGTTAGTGATAATTTTTTGAGTGGAACACAACATTTTTCTCAGAAAACGACTTTTAACATTTGGTCTATATGCATTATTTCAAAACTTAATGAAACTATTCAATAGCTTTGTGTTAAATTGAACTTCCCTCCAATGTAGCATTTGGAATTCTCTTGGATTCTCTTTTTGGAATTTTTGGATTCATTTTTGGCATATGCATGATTTTATGATAAGTGTTTTTGAGCATATTCCCTTCGCAATTTTGATTGAATAAACATACACATACACTGAATGCATAGAAGTTCATCGTATTATAATTCTAATATATATTTTATTTACAGTATATAAATCTAGATCATAGATATGGATTATTTTTATAATATTATATAACATTAAATTATATATTACATAGATTTTAATAAACTGAATTTTATTTATACATATATCATGTTTTATATATACAGTAGTATATATTTTATAATAATAATTTTTATATTTAATTAATATTTGATCAATATTTTTATAGTAATGTTTATTTTATAGTTTTATGTATAGTTATTTTTATATTTTGCTATATTTTGTGTGTAACTATAACTATTCTAATTATATATTGATTACAAATAATATACACACATACTGTAGTATGTAATTAAATGTAATAAATCTATACATATATGTTTTTAATAATATTTTTGATATATATATAATAATAATATAATGAAAAATTTTAGTTTTACAGTTTTAATATTTAAAAATATATATATTTATATATAATTATTAAAAAATATATCATTAATGAAATTTTTATTAAATATAAAAATGTTGTTTTAACAAAGTTTTATGAAAACGTGTGTGTGTGTACATAAAATGTATTTATACCCTCATATTTTCTTCTTATATAGATGAGATAAGAGTGTTTTGATTACTCATACTTGTAACATTCATTGCAGCTCTGTTGTGTGCCTGTACGCTTGAGAAGCCAGTGTTGTTTTGTGGTGTTTTTAAAGTCTGTTCTCGATTCCAGGCTAATCACCCATATATTCTTGATAGCTCCTGGAAAAGCCCCTCATGCGAGAGCATGAAACAGCACAGCACCAGTTGTTATTTCATCAACGCCGCGCTCCTGCAAGGCAGCCGTTCTCCTCTCGGCCGTAACGGCCTCCCAAACCAATAGGAATGATGAATCTGTTTAATAAAGCAGTCAGCAGGGGTGAAGATGAACCAGCAGCAGCCCCCTGTGTAATTATCCCCTCCCGGATGGAGGTCTCGGCTCTGCTTCGGGGTCGCACGCATCATTTTGATGCCAAGTTTATTGGGGGAGCGTTTGCGCTTGCATTAAAACCAGCGAGGAGTTGATATTTTTGACATCCTCCTCATTCTGATAAGCGCTACGTGGAGCGTGTTGGCTGCATGCCACTGGGGTAAAACCTACACGACCCCTCGCTTCCTGGTCATTGGAGAGCCTCAGTTAAGAGCGTGATGAAAGAGAATTCACAGCAGAGTGAGTCTGACCCAAAAGAGGACCTGTGGATGCTCACGGTGGCCTAGAAAACATTGGGTGACAGATTGAGTTGAACACATATGGGGCAGCTTGGGTTTCAGCTTACGTGATGCATGTGCCCACTGCTGGCGGAAAGAAACCCGCGAGCACGTGTCCGTCAAGAGCAGCTTGGCGTTTTAGCCCACATTTGAAGATGACGTCAACCCGAGCAGAATGATCCGCATCTGATCTGTTCTGCATCCCACATCCATGTTTTGTGTCCCATATGTTCCTGCGGACGTGTACTTTTGGATTATAGGAGAAATAGTCATTTGATCTGACAGTTTTGATTTCCATTTGAAATTTGGCTTGTCTAAAGAGTTTTTTTTTTTTTTTACTGAAAAAAAAAAAAGCTCATTAAGTTTGTGCCGGCAAATTCCTGAATTTAATGTGATTCAATTCCTTCAGAAATATAAGAAAATTACTTCGAGATCGTTTCTAGATACCGGTGGAAGGCTATCAAATGGTACTACAGTGGAATTTCAATCATTTCTGATTATCAGAATCATACACCATTGTATTTATTTGTGGTATTAAATTTTGCACAGTAGAATAATTAGACATATTTGCTTCCCCATTCCCATTTCAAACATCTACATTTCATCTTATTGTAATACATAAAAAAATAAATAGAAATTCCAAGTTATAAAATATAATATATAAGTCAGTAAGTTTATTTAAATATAAAATGTAAGCTTATGTGTACACAACTGTAGAATTTATGATGGTGTTGTCTTAATTTATATTAATTTAATTATCATTAAAAAAAAAAACAATTTACTTTTTTTTTACAGCTAATGAGAATTTGAGGAAATGTATACTGTATTATAAATGAGTTTGAGGATGTTTAGAATTTTTTTTTATTGTAATACAAGACTGGTTAATATTGTAGCTTGTATATTACAATATAATAACAACATTATCTAGTATAATGTGTAAATTATATCTCTTTTTTTATGCTGTGGCAGTAACCATAATGGTACTTTAATAGGATTTTGATATGTACCATGAGAATATTTGATTATCAAATTCATGTATCTTGGTTCTCAAAATGTTTAATTGTTGCATAACAATTAAATTCCTTTTCCTCTCAAATTGCCATTTAAAATATTTTTTTATTACTGTAATGCATAAAAATATAAATTATTTGTTTGTTGCATTGACTTTAATTCATTATGATTTCATTTGATTTTGTGACGATCGTGCACCAGAGAGACACAGAGAGAGCGAGAGATCCAATAGCAGGTATTTTAATATAGGGTAATCCAAATAGTTGTTGAATACAGCCAAGTTCAAAACCAAAAAGACAGTCCAAACAAAACAAACAAAGGAAAGGGACAGGAAAAGGGAACTCGGAATGCGAGATGACTCGGAGGACGAGCAGACAGGAAGAATCTCGGGGGACGAGAAAGCTGGACACACGAAGGGTAAGGACTCCATACAAACAACAGGGAAAGACTGGTATTTATAGGGAGGCTAATGACAATAAAGTGACTGCACCTGGTGCAATTAACAGGAGTGCAATTACTGTGAAGACAGGACCAGACTAGAGTAATTCTAGTGCCTACGGTGAAGTGCCTAAGGGGAAGTGAGCCCACTAGTTGACACCCAGGGAAACAGAGACTAGACAGCGTAACATTACCCCCTCCTCCACGGAGCAGCTGCCAGATGCTCCACCCGAACCCAAGGGAAAACCAAAAACACAAAGAGACCAGGAGGGAGGTGGAGCGGCGGAGGACTAGGGGGAGGGACGGAGGGCCAGGTAAAATGGGGAAACCGAGACGAGACGACCAGGTAAAATGGGAAAACAGAGACAAGAGAAGTGCAACACAAAACAAGGAGTCCAGGAGGGTGGTGGACTGGCGGAGGATCAGGGGGAGGGACAGGTCCTTAGAGGGAAACCGAACGAAAGACACAGACAAGAAACACAGGAGGGAGGTGGACCGGCGGAGGATCAGGGGCAGGGACGGAGGGCCAGGTCCATAGGAGGAAACAGAAAGAAAGACACAGACAAAAGAACAAAAAAAAAAAAACACAAAAACACAAGTCCAAGAAGGACATCACGTGACGGCCACCAGGGCGGAGCAGAAGACCACCACAACCGTGTGGTCGGGGCGGAAGCCCCCCAGGGCGGAGCAGAAGACCACCACAACCGTGTGGTCGGGACGGAAGCCCCCCAGGGCGGAGCAGAAAACCACCACAACCGTGTGGTCGGGACGGACGCCCCCCAGGGCGGAGCAGAAGACCACCACAACCGTGTGGTCGGGACGGACGCCCCCCAGGGCGGAGCAGAAGACCACCACAACCGTGTGGTCGGACAAACAGGAGGACAAGTCTGGTTGGGCAAGTCTGAAACATAGAACATGAACATGTTAAGGGTAGCCTCCGTGGCCACAACAGGATCAGTCGGGTGCTCAGAGAGTTCGACTGAGAGGTGACGAGACTCTGGAAGTTCCGCAGAAGCGAGGAGAGACTCTGGTAGTTCAGCAGAGACATGGAATGGTTCTGGTAGTTCATCAGAGACGTGGAGAGGCTCTGATAGTTCCACAGAGAAGTGGAGAGGCTCTGATAGTTCCACAGAGAAGTGACGAGACTCTGGTAATCCCATGGTGTTTATACTGGATTCCAGAAGATCAATGCTGATTGACTCTGCTCAAGAAGATTATTGGTGACTTGCATTTGTTCATGACGATCATTGGTGACTTGCCTTTGTTCATGACGATCATTGGTGACTTGCCTGTGTTCATGACGATCATTGGTGACTTGCCTTTGTTCATGACGATCATTGGTGACTTGCCTTTGTTCATGACGATCATTGGTGACTTGCCTTTGTTCATGACGATCATTGGTGACTTGCCTTTGTTCATGACGATCATTGGTGACTTGCCTTTGTTCATGACGATCATTGGTGACTTGCCTGTGTTCATGACGATCATTGGTGACTTGCCTTTGTTCATGACGATCATTGGTGACTTGCCTTTGTTCATGACGATCATTGGTGACTTGCCTTTGTTCATGACGATCATTGGTGACTTGCCTGTGTTCATGACGATCATTGGTGACTTGCCTTTGTTCATGACGATCATTGGTGACTTGCCTTTGTTCATGACGATCATTGGTGACTTGCCTTTGTTCATGACGATCATTGGTGACTTGCCTTTGTTCATGAAGATCAATGGTGACTTGAATTCTCCCATGAAGAACCCCGGTGACTTGACTCTGTCCTTGAAGATCACTAGTGACCGGACTCAACTCTGGAAGGTCAACAGGGACTAGCCCTGACTCTGGCAAGTCGACGGTGACTAGCCCTGACTCTGGAGGGTCGACTGGAACCTGACTCAACTCTGGCGGGTCAACAGGGACTAGCCCCGACTCTGGCGGGTCAACAGGGACTAGCCCCGACTCTGGCGGGTCAACAGGGACTAGCCCCGACTCTGGCGGGTCAACAGGGACTAGCCCCGACTCTGGCGGGTCAACAGGGACTAGCCCCGACTCTGGCGGGTCAACAGGGACTAGCCCCGACTCTGGCGGGTCAACAGGGACTAGCCCCGTCTCTGGCGGGTCAACAGGGACTAGCCCCGACTCTGGCGGGTCAACAGGAACCAGCCCCGACTCTGGCGGGTCAACTGGAACCAGCCCCGACTCTGGCGGGTCAACTGGAACCAGCCCCGACTCTGGCGGGTCAACTGGAACCAGCCCCGACTCTGGCGGGTCAACTGGAACCAGCCCCGACTCTGGCGGGTCAACTGGAACCAGCCCCGACTCTGGCGGGTCAACTGGAACCAGCCCCGACTCTGGCGGGTCAACTGGAACCAGCCCCGACTCTGGCGGGTCAACTGGAACCAGCCCCGACTCTGGCGGGTCAACTGGAACCAGCCCCGACTCTGGCGGGTCAACTGGAACCAGCCCCGACTCTGGCGGGTCAACTGGAACCAGCCCCGACTCTGGCGGGTCAACTGGAACCAGCCCCGACTCTGGCGGGTCAACTGGAACCTGACTCGACTCGGGCGGGTCAACTGGAACCTGACTCGACTCGGGCGGGTCAACTGGAACCTGACTCGACTCGGGCGGGTCAACTGGAACCTGACTCGACTCGGGAGGGTCAACTGGAACCTGACTCGACTCGGGAGGGTCAACTGGAACCTGACTCGACTCGGGAGGGTCAACTGGAACCTGACTCGACTCGAGGGTCCACGAACACCTGACTCGACTCTGGAGGGTCCACGAACACCTGACTCGACTCTGGAGGGTTAACCGGAATCTGACTCGATTCTGGAGGATCAACTGGAACGTGACTCAACTCTGGAGGGTCAACGGGAATATGACTCGACTCTGGAGTGTCAACCGGAACCTGACTCAACTCAGGAAAGCCCACTGTAGCTGCCATCCTCTGCAGTGGCTCCGGGCTGGTGGCCACCTTGTGCAGTGGTGCTGGGTTGGTGGCCATCTTGTACTGTGGTGCTGGCTCAGCAGACGTGACGTGAACAGTCTCTGGATCAGCAGACGTGACGTGAACACTCCTGGGAATCTCTAGGATCTTTGACAGCATGGAGAAATAATCCAAAAACGTCTCAGCGGCCATCTTGGGCGTTGGCACTGAGCTGGCGGCCATCTTGCACCGTGGCGCTGGGCTGGTGACCACTTTGTGCTGTGGCGCTGTGCTGGCGTCCATCTTGCCTCGTGGCGCTGGGCTGACGGCCATCTTGTGCAGTGTCGCTGGACCTGCGGCCATCCTGGGCAGTGGTGCTGGGCCAGCGGCCATTCTGTGCAATGGTGCTTGGACGGCGGCCATTCTGCACAGCGGCGCTGAGCTGGCGGCCATCTTGTGCAGCGGCGCTGGCTCGGCAGACTTGCGCCTCCTTTCCCCTCTCCATCCACAATGGTGAGACGGCGGCTCCCATCCGAACTCAGGGTCGACGGGGGGCCATATTGGAGAGTGATGCCGGACCAGAGCACCAGAGAGACATAGGGAGAGCGAGAGATCCAATAGCAGGTATTTTAATATAGGGTAATCCAAATCGTTGTCGAATACGGCCAAGGTCAAAACCAAAAAGACAGTCCAAACAAAACAAACAAAGGAAAGGGACAGGAAAAGGGAACTTGGAATGCGAGATGACGAGCAGACAGGAAGAATCTCAGGGGACGAGAAAGCTGGACACACGAAGGGTAAGGACTCCATACAAACAACAGGGAAAGACTGGTATTTATAGGGAGGCTAATGACAATAAAGTGACTGCACCTGGTGCAATTAACAGGAGCGCAATTACTGTGAAGACAGGACCAGACTAGGGGAATTCTAGTGCCTACGTTGAAGTGCCTAAGGGGAAGTGAGCCCACTAGTGGACACCCAGGGAAACAGAAACTACACAGCGTGACAGATTTATTTTTAGTTTTTTACTGGGAAAGAAAAAGACAAAATAAATCTGTAGTGTACACTCTAACCCTCATGTCTCTGCTGTTTACTCTCCTTTCGATTGATTTATTTTTGATGTATTTTTCTCATTTCTGCTTCCTGACCTCCCTGTTGACCATGTTTAAATGTGTTTGACCTACATACCGTGTGTCTGTCAGCTCTAGAGAGCCGATGGAAGAAAGGTCATTAGTAGGTCTGACTCATCTTCTCTCTTCACTCTCCAGTCGCCCTTCTTTTATTGAACTAACTGATGTTAAGTTATCACTCTGCTTTGTTCTCGTCCCCTTTGCCCTGGTTGAGGTGTAGAGTGACTTCACTTCACTCAATTTAATCCTATTAGATACAGCATTCTGCAGACTCTACCCTGACAACAGTGTTAAGCGGGCATCCTTAAGCCTTATCCGTGATTAATCGCCTGTTGATCTCCACATGGGGAACTTTTGGTACAGAACATTTAGCCCCTTGTAAATAACAGGACTAGACAACATCCTTGTCAGATGTGTGTTGTTTGACTATAGCAGCTTATTCCTGATTTGTAATGTTAAAAAAAAGGTAGTGTATTGTATATATTCACATTTCCTTAGCCAATTTCCATTAAAAACTCAAATTTTACTTTATTGCATAAAAATAAATTAAAGTTGATTTATGTGTGCAAAAATGGTTTTAAGTTTTTATGTATATACTTTTTATATAAATATACATTTAATAAATATTTTAATTACTATAATATATATTTTATTTATATATTATAAAATTATTATTCCTAGAACCACCATATACTATACTCTTTTTGTAATTGCTATAATATATATATATATATATATATATATATATATATATATATATATATATATATATATATATATATAATTAATGTATGTATTATATCAAATACATATTTGTGTGTGTAATATTATAAATTAAAATTATGTATTTGTTATTTGTAAATATAATATGAATAAAAATGTCATAATAATTTTAATGGTAAAATTTGAATATATTATTAATGTTTTGAAACTGTTATATTATCATGAAAATGTTTCTTTTTAATTTTTACTTTTTTATCACTCATTAACACTATGGTACAGTCAAAACGTGTGTTTATTATTTAATAATATATTTATTGTTATGCATTTTATAGCAAAACCATGTGCTTTCCGTAAGGCATGGATGTCTGTTTACAGAAATATTGACAGACATTGAAAAAGATGTTACAGTTTTAGCATGAATGCAAACAAGAGCTATATAACCTCTTCCTCCTGTTGAAGAGATGCATTTGCCCTCCAAACGCTTTGATTAGCATAAACATCACATCACTGTTTGTGGCCTTGGCAGAAACCAGGCGAATGTGCCGACACATAAATTCCCAGAGGGCTGACGCATTAAAAAGGCCGAGCAGACAGTCGGCACCAATCCTCCGTACAGTAGCAGGGCTCAAAGCGGCTATCAGCCACTTCTGAAGCAATACATTTTAATACAGTTTCTCTAGCCATTTTGCAATGACTGTGCTGGCTGGGCGCCCGCTGTGCTACGGTTATATAATCCATCACTTCCTCACAGGCAGGCCTTTCCAATAACTCAACTGTCACAGCCTCATATGGGCAGATAGAAGGGAGGTGCAGGCTTTAGACTCATGCTTACAAGCATGTAGCATTAGCGGCGAGCAAGGTTTGAGCTTGTGCTCTGCTTTGAAGTGTTTTTTTTTTGAAGATTTCGTTTAAGGAGCACACATCATGTGCTATTAGCATCATTGTAATTATTGCTATCATTACTCCTTGCTCTTATCAAAGGGGAGCTCTTTCAATGGCTGCAGATATAACACTACTACACTTCTAAATCGGGCGAGGGGATGTTTTATAATCTGATTCAAATCGGGCCTATCTTTGCGCATAATTACACAAACCTTTCATCAAAATTACTGCGCCATTGAAAGCACCCCGCGATTATGCTGGAAATGGGTCTTCCTTGGAGTTTCTAGGAACAATCAGTCTGATAAGTAATATGAAATTGCTAAACCTTGTTTATGAACTTTTGTATGAACTTTTATATTGTCTAGCTTTTCTGCTTGATCTAGATTACTTCTTATATGCTTTTTAATCCATTTTTCACACATTAGAAAGTGCCATGTATTGTCCACTGGCATAGTTGGTGATTAAATTTAATTTATTTTTTTTAAGAATTTTTATGGTATCACAGTAATGAGAATATAATGGAAAATGTGTTTAATCATTCAAAAATATTTCTTTTTTTAATTCAATAAAAAAACCACCACAATATCATATATATATATATATATATATATATATATATATATATATATATATATATATATATATATATATATATATATATATATATATATATATTGTTTATATGTATTTTTTATAATAAAATTATTATTATTATTAAGATTTATTCATTTACATTTATTTTCTTCATGTAAAATATGATTTCTTTTTTTTCTTTTGATTTTGGGGTTAAGTGTGTATAATAATAATCTATTAATAATATATAATTAATACTATTTTATTATATTTTATTCAGTTTTGTATTTCTAATAGTATTACAGTAATGATAATTTATATGAAATGTGTTTAATCATCTATATATATATATATATATATGTCTCTGTGTGTGTGTGTGTGTGTGTGTGTGTATATACAGTATATATATATATATATATATATATATATATATATATATATATATATATATATATAGTACAGACCAAAAGTTTGGACACACCTTCTAATTCAAAGAGTTTTCTTTATTTTCATGACTATGAAAATTGTAGATTCACACTGAAGGCATCAAAACTATGAATTAACACATGTGGAATTATATACATAACAAAAAAGTGTGAAACAACTGAAAATATGTCATATTCTAGGTTCTTCAAAGTAGCCACCTTTTGCTTTGATTACTGCTTTGCACACTCTTGGCATTCTCTTGATGAGCTTCAAGAGGTAGTCACCTGAAATGGTTTTCACTTCACAGGTGTGCCCTGTCAGGTTTAATAAGTGTGATTTCTTGCCTTATAAATGGGGTTGGGACCATCAGTTGTGTTGTGCAGAAGTCAGGTGGATACACAGCTGATAGTCCTACTGAATAGACTGTTAGAATTTGTATTATGGCAAGAAAAAAGCAGCTAAGTACAGGAAAACGAGTGGCCATCATTACTTTAAGAAATGAAGGTCAGTCAGTTCGAAAAATTTGGAGAACTTTGAAAGTGTCCCCAAGTGCAGTCACAAAAACCATCAAGCGCTACAAAGAAACTGGCTCACATGCGGACCGCCCCAGGAAAGGAAGAACAAGAGTCACCTCTGCTGCGGAGGATAAATTCATCCGAGTCACCAGCCTCAGAAATCGCAGGTTAACAGCAGCTCAGATTAGAGACCGGGTCAATGGCACACTGAGTTCTAGCAGCAGACACATCTCCATTTATTCAAAATTGAAGGCATACTAAACCAGCATGGCTACCACAGCATCTTGCAGCGGCATGCTATTCCATCCGGTTTAGCTTTATTTTTCAACAGGACAATGACCCCAAACACACCTCCAGGCTGTGTAAGGGCTATTTGACCAAGAAGGATAGTGATGGGGTGCTGCGCCAGATGACCTGGCCTCCACAGTCACCGGACCTGAACCCAATCGAGATTTAGGGGTGAGCTGGACCGCAGACAGAAGGCAAAAGGGCCAACAAGTGCTAAGCATCTCTCGGGGAACTCCTTCAAGACTGTTGGAAGACCATTTCAGGTGACTACCTCTTGAAGCTCATCAAGAGAATGCCAAGAGTGTGCAAAGCAGTAATCAAAGCAAAAGGTGGCTACTTTTAAGAACCTAGAATATGACATATTTTCAGTTGTTTCACACTTTTTTGTTATGTATTTAATTCCACATGTGTTAATTCATAGTTTTGATGCCTTCAGTGTGAATCTACAATTTTCATAGTCATGAAAATAAAGAAAACTCTTTGAATGAGAAGGTGTCCAAACTTTTGGTCTTTACTGTGTATATATATATAGTACAGAACAAATAGTATCATTTATCATGGTTTAACTTGATTCCATGCTTTTTATATTCTTCATTATTTAATTATTTTACAATATAACCGTAATGCAAATTTGGAGCAAAATGTGTGTAATAGTCTTGAAATTATTGGCACAAAAATCATGGCTTAACTTGCTTTATGCGAAAAACATAATTTCTGAATTGTTTTCCTTTTGATCCTTTTCCTCCCTAATCCGTAACGTTCTTTTCACATTAGCATGTAGCATGAGTTATTCACTGGAACAGCTGAAGCTGCCGCTCGGATCCATGTAGGTGAAACCCCATGGAGAGCCAGTGATGTTTGAGACTGCTGTTGTTGGAGGGATCTCGCATGTGATCGTGTGTTTGTGTTGATGGAGTGCTGGGGGGTGTGTTGAGCAGGATTAGCTGCTCCAGGAACTGGCACTACTTCAGTCTGACACTCACTGTTAAGCCCACAGCGGCCTTCTGACGGCTAATTAAAGCAGGTTGGCATCAACTCACACTGCCACAAAACAAGCGAGAGGTGGGATGACTGAGAGATCGAGGGCAGTGGGGGCTGTTTATGGTAGGTGAGTGCCTTTTATGACAGGCCAGTATCTCACATGATTAATTTAAACATCACTGTAAATTCTCAGCTATGCTGGGACTGAAACCTAAACTAAACCCCACAGTTCTGTACAATTCTTTCTTCATACAAAAGCCTTTGTTTGTAATGACAGCTTCAGGACACCTCCTGTATGGAGAAACTAGTCGCATACCATGCATTGCTCAGGTGTGATTTTAGCCCATACTTCCACACAAACAGTCTTCAGATCCTGAAGTTCCTGTGGGCCTCTTCTATGAACTCTGATCTGTAGTTCTTTCCATAGATTTTCTATTGGATTCAAGTCAGGTGATTGGGCTTCTGAAGCTCTCCACAAGTGGTCCTTGGCTTTTAGAAAACTCTTCTGATATAATCTTTTTCACTTCTCTGTCAGAAATCTTGCGAGGAGCACCTGGTCATGACCGGTTTATGGTGAAATTATGTATTTATGTTTCCAGATTATGACCCCTGCATTGCTCACTTGAACATTCAGAAGTATAGAAATCAATCTTCTGTAACCAATGCCATCAGTATGTTTTGCTACAATAAGGTTGTGAGGGTCTTGAGAAAGCTCTTTGCTTTTACCCATCATGAAATGTTTCTTGTGTGACACGTTGGTCATGAGACACCTTTTTATAGGTCTTACATTGAGACTAAACCAGCTAATATTAATTTCCACTGACAAGGGGACGGATTGCTTTCTAATTACTGACAGATTTCAGCTGCATGTCTTTTTGCACCTCCCTTTCTTCATGTGTTAAATACTTCCCTGTGTCATTCTACCTTATTACACAGAACTTAATTTCTGAACTCATTTGTTTTGTTTTCTTTGTATGTATGGATTACTTGAGTTGTCAACAGCACCTTCAGAAATATATTTACTGAGAAAAATTATGACGTGTTCAATACTTATTTTACATACACTATATATATATATATATATATACAAACACAAAAATATATAATTTTTTATTTCTTATATAATATTATATATAGTTATTATATAATATATATAATAACATTATAATGCAATGCTAGTTTTACAGTTTTAATAATTATAATTATTGTTATATTTATTATTTAAATCATTAAATATATTTGTCTTTTTGATATATTTAAAGTGTGTGTGTTTATTTATATATATATATATATAATGTAATTTAAATATATATAAATAATGAATGAATTATAATTACATTTAAAAAAAAATGGGTTCATACTAGAGTAAATCAATTTAAAAAATCAATAAAAATGTGTGCAAGTAACTTGCAAAAATGTTTAATTATGGCTTTAATATTTTGAGAATTACCACAGCAGAACTCCAAATAATACAGAGAGCTATTGCAGCTTTTACACAGGTTTTCGTTCTACTATCCACATTGATATATGTAGCGTCGACTATCTTACCAGTACTGAAATGGGATTAGCCAACTGGAAAGTCATTGTTCTGTGCAGTTCACATTTAAGATGGCTGTGAAAATGTGTACGCATGTGGCACTGAAGAGAGACAAAACCTGATTACTATCCGCAGAAGGCTCAGAATGACCTCAAACATCATCCCGATAGAGATTCAGAGCCCATGGAGAAGAGGGAGAAATCAAAAAATGTGACTAAGACTGTCGGGTTCAGCAGAGGAACCTGGCGTCACATCACGCCTTTAAATCTAAATAAAGTCTCAGAGACATAAGCATTTATAGAGCATATGTCAAAGTGTCAGTATGGGGAAATATTAATGCAAATAGGCCTTCAAACCTGCCATATCATCAGGGCTTCCTAAAGAAATCATCTGAAGAAGGTTTTGACAACGTTATTTTGAGAGTCATGGTGGCGTGGTATGTATATTTGCACTGACAGCTTTTTGAATAGGTTTTACCCTTAAAGGGTTAGTTCACCGAAAAATGAAAATTATTAATAACTCACCCTCATGTCGTTCCAAACCCGTTAGACCTCATTTTATCTTCAGAACACAGTTTAAGATATTTTAGATTTAGTCCGAGAGCTTTCTCGAGAACGAGTCAATCTTTCGTTTCGTTATCTGGCTCGGCTCGGTGTTCATCTTCGGTTCTCTCTTCACAGCAGTTCAGTCAGTGTACTGTTTGAGTAAATGAATTACTCCGGGATATTGGTTTATTTTAACTCAGAGGGAGAGTCAGCCACATTAAAAAAAGTTAACAGCTTAAGTCATTTGTGGATTAATGCGTATTGGAGACGCGAACCATTTAAAACGATTCAGTTCCATTTGGTGACCTGGTTCAAGAAGATCCGGTTACATCGAATGATTCGTTCGCGAACCGGATATGACAAACTGCTTTGTTTTGAACTCTCACACAACAGACACGGAAGAGAAAACAATGCTGAATAAAGTCCTAGTTTTTGTTATTTTTGGACCAAAATTTATTTTCGATGTTTCTAAATATTTTTACTGACGCTCTGATGTCACATGGACTACTTTGATGATGTTTTTATTACCTTTCTGGACATGGACAGTATACCATTTCAATGGAGGGACTGAGAGCTCTCGGACTAAATCTAAAATATCTTAAACTGTGTTCCGAAGATAAATGGAGGTCTCACGGGTTTGGAACGACATGAGGGTGAGTTATTAATAAGATAATTTTCATTTTTCGGTGAACTAACCCTTTAAGTTAGTGTGTGATGAGAAGTGCTGCTGAAGCTCTGCATGTACATCTCAGGTTTGCTTAGTCAACCTATTTTACTGTGCAGAAAACACAAAGTACATCTTTAGCAAAATAAACCATGTGTTTGATGGAAATGAAGGTGTAATTGTGAAAAGTAAGTACTAGGGCAGTTTAATGTTTATGTAGTGCAGTTAACTTTTTTTTATGTCTTTTCAGTGATATTGCCTGCCACCATAATGAAATTAGTTTGAATTCTTTAATTTTGTTTTCTTTCTTGTTTTCTTTTTTCAGCTAACTTTGTTGCAAGTCATTTATTTTATTAATTAATCATCATGTTGTGTTTTTCATGTTGTCAATTTAATTGGACTAAAATTTGCAGCCTCCTATGTTTTTATGCTTGTTTCCTTATAGTATCTAGCTGTTTTTGAGATTATATTTGATAGGTCATTTAAGCTCTTGGTGAAAACATGTCAATATCCCAAAGGGCAGAGTGGATGTATGATGCAATTAGAGCCCATAGATCTCTCATTAAGCAGGTTGTTCAATTACTCCATGGATTCTAGATTGTTCCACAGTTCATTTAATCAATACATTGACCGGTTTTGTCTACTGACCTTACATATAACCCTGGAAATCACCTTTCAAATTTCATAATTTCTCCTTATTGTAGGATCTATGTGCATATCAGTTGTATAAACCTTTATGTATGTATATCAAAAGTAACAAAGAACAAAACATAGCCTATTGTGATTTATTGGATGAGAGGTACACTATATGTACGGTTCATATCATATCTATTGTGTGTTGAACATGAAAAATGACAAACAATAATAAAGTCTAAAGCAACCACTGCTATATCTATAGCACTGCTACTTTACCTAAAATTCAGTCTTAAATGGTATGTTCCTGACAATGTCAGCCACCCATGTTAACAATGTCCCTGAGATAAAGGACAAAGGATGCATTGAGCCTAAACCAGGATAAGCTCTGCCATGTTGCCTTGCAAATGGGCAGCCAATTCTGGATTGCAGTCTGCTACCTACCCCATCCCACCAACTCCAGGAGCTCTCAGCACCCTTCCTCACGACTATGACACCAACACACAGTGTTGTTTTTGAAAAGGGCTGATCCGTGCATTTCGTTTGGCTGGACCTCTGGCTCCTATGCAGAACAGTGCTAGCGGCGTGCCAGGCAGCCCCTGTAGGAAAGCCCTTAATCCAATCAGACAAGCCCAAACTCAGAACAATAGAGCACATGGCATAGGAAGTCCAAATCCTGCAGTCACTGCAAAAGCCCCTCTGAATGTAATGCTATCATGCCAGGCAGAAGAGAAGCAGATGGACTTTCCCCGCTGCAGAGGGGTGGGGTGCTGCAGGGTGAATGAAGGAGGGAGCTGCATTGCTGTTCAGTTGTCAGCTCTCTAATTTAAAGCGTAGTTAGTGCACATGGATCCGTTGCTCATGCATTGGAGTCTTTATTACTACCTCTATATTCAGAATATTTGATGTCGATGTAAATATGGAAGACAAGCTGATTTATAATTATTTTCAGGAATTGACAACCTTGCCCCTGGCTGCTGTGTTGTCAACGACTTCATCTGCACACAAGTATATGGGGGAGCTGCAGTAGCAGTACCTCAGAGCAAACCACACACGATTGCAAACATCTCCATCAGCCCGAGTTTCCAAAGTTTTTCGTTTTTTGGAGTGTGCACTCATTTTTTCTGACAGCCCTGACTTGCTTGTCAGCGTGACCGCTCTGGGCAAGAACAATGACTCATTGAACCCTATCCATCCATCCATCCATCCATCCATACATACATTAAATTTCCATGTTTCTCTCCCTTTTTTGTGAGGCTAAGAGAGAATCTAATCCAAAACCCACAGTACTGTGAATGACTTGGTGCTTTGAAATAAGCTTTTAACTGAGGCTGCTCAGTATTGCATATATGGATATGTGGAGGACTTGGTGATTGGTAATGTGCGGTGACAGAGGGAGAAATGCAGGCGCTGTGCAGTCTCTGCACATCACAAACAGCATTGGTCATCACTGTTAGAAACAGTTGGCAGTTAGATTTAAATTGCCTGTCCCTTTCTGACCTTTTTTGAGATGATGACCTGGATTTTGAGATTGAATGATGACTGATGTTTGAATGAGTAATGTTTTTTTATGAGGATCAAGTCAAATGTAATATACTGTCACATAATTCATGTACTGTAATAATTCTTAGAATTCTTAGTGTGGGTTTGTTTTTTTGCTTGCATAACGAAGGCTGTTTTTCCTAAAGCAGTAGTGGATAAATTAGCCTACCTGAAAGCCACACTTAAGTACAGATATCTTACCAGAAAATTACTTTCGTAGAAATTGAAGTCACCGTTTAGAATAGTACTTAAGTAAAAATTTTAAGGTTGTGATATATGTGATATTTATTCTACTTAAGTATGTAAAGTATTTTAGTAGCCTGAAAGTACAAGTAAATGGGAAATGGTTAAATGCATACATAAAAAAACCTCTTTCTTCCATTCTCTCATCATAAACAAGTGCAGATGTACGTGCAATGTAAGTATGAGATTTATTCATCATCATACAGTGTCGATACAATGATTCGACCACAAACCTGAACATTTAATTGTACATCGTCAAGCACATGGCCAAACTGTTGAACACCGGTTCTTCATTTAACAACTCCAGAGAAACGTCTTGAAAGAGGGTAGTAAAACAACCAGTGTGCCAGTGGTAACAGTGAAGCCTGCCGCCTGCTGATTTTTTTAATCAGAAAGGCCCCCTGTCAGGTACTTCTACTGTTCCACAAAGGTTTTTAATGCTTACAGTGAGTAAGGACTAACAAACCCCAGAATGCCATTTCAAGACTTTCTGGAAACTGAGTTCTTTAAGAGTGAACACAAAGAAATAGGTGAAGGATGCCTGAAACTTAACACATTGGTCGCTTGTGCAGATTTTGTCAAATGGACCTGAAAGAGATGACCTGGAAAGAGTTTAAAGAGTCTGCATTTCACGAGATGGACAGACAGAGTGGCAGAAAAAAAGAAATAAATGATATATTTTTTGCCCCTTAGTAATATTTAACTCATGTATACACTGTATATTTGGAGTTTATTTTTTAGTGTGAGTTTGTAATATCTATATATTGTCAGAAATCTATTTTTCTTTTACTTTATTATTTTGGATTGATATTTACTCTTCTTAAAAAGTGAAAATAACAAATCGCTTCATGAGTGCTGTGTTCCACTTCGTAGGACTAATATTTTACTGTTTCTTTGCTTTTGGGAAGACTTAATTGATCATTTCACTTAATCTGATTTAAATTATTCCATCACTCAGTCAATTTTCATTAAGTACTTGAATATTACTCAGTTTGCATTCAGTTTAAATGCCTCTTATTTACATTTCAGAAGCCATTTAATATTTTATATAACCATGATTACTTATTATTGTACCGTGTTTATTTTAATATTAATTATTTATTCATCACAATTTGTCTTGTAATCCCAAAAAATACAAGACACACAATCAAAATACTATGCAGCTGTAATGTATTATTAAATTGCATTATTTTGTTTTATAAATTGCACAAAGCTGTTTGAAATCGAGGTCCAAATAAGTAAAAAAAAAATGCATGACTTTGACATTGGCTCTGAGATCATTTCCACTCTTTGGCAACTTGCTGAAATTCTGCAGTCTGATTGGCTGTCAGTGAATAACAACCTTCCAGTGGCAGGTGAGAATTCTTCCACTGAACCAATGCTTGTTACCAGCATTCTTGTGGTGCCTCTCCAGGATTTTACAGGCCTGCTTTAGAACAAGTGACATTTATCCTTAAAAGTCTCTTTTCAACCACTAATACTTCAGGATTATTTGTTTATTTATTTATTTATGTGAAAGTTTGTCTCACTGTAACTTTATAAGTCTGTTCTAGAACTTTTGAAAGTCTTGGCCACAAAAAGCAGCTTACATTGGATGAGAATAATACCCTGGACTTGTGCATGTATGTGACTGTAGTCACTTAAGCTCCACCCCCCTCACAGTTCTAAACCAAAAAACTCATCTAAAACAGAAAAAATACAAATGAAAAGAATAGGTATATTGTATTGCATTGCATTGCTGTTTAAAATGCTCTGTTAAATGACACATTATTCTCTAATAATGTGTAAGTAAATAATGGAATAAAATTACCATAGCATGGTAATTTAATGTAAAATGCTAACTCTACTTTTTTTTCTTTTACAGTTTAAAAACTACACTGAAAAAGAAATTAACGAACGATACCGTGGATCTGTCTGGTATCCCTCTTTCTGGCCGTGATCTACATCGTGTGGCATACTACCTTCAGAACAATGGTTCATCTGTGACAGCGGTGGACATCAGCTTCACAGAGCTCCAAGATGAGTGCTTACGACTTCTTTTACCATTCTTAGGAATGCTACCCAAACTCACCACCCTTGCAATCAACGGTAACCGGCTGACCGTAGCTATCCTTAAAGACCTGATCGAGGTGGTTAAGGACCCCAAAAAGTTTCCAAGTTTGGCCTGGGTGGACCTGGGCAACAATGTGGACATCTTTACTGTGCCTCAGCCGCTGCTGGTCGCCCTACGCAGACGCTTTGGAATGAGAAGCAGCCTACCTACCATCTACGAATACAGTGAGGGTCAAAGCAGCAGCTACTGCCTAGAGACTTCTACTGAGGAAATCAGTGTGTTTGAGGAAGAGGAGGACGAAGAGGATGAGCTGGAAGACCATCTGGTGCTGGAGCCCTGGAGTGTAGAAGAGAAAAATACATTGCATTACTGTGAAAGGTGATGGACTCTGCTGTTTCTTTTGGTTTGGTATTGTTCTTTTGTTATTCTAACACTCCAAAGAAAGGTCAAGTGTACCAATGCTGTAAAAGCATTAAGCACCCCTTTGCCACAAAACCTAAATGGAGTGCCATGAGATAAAATGGTTATGTAAAGACAAGTTGGTGCCTAGAGTTGGGATTTTAAAAGAATGGGAAAGATAGATCAGGACCTGTTCCTCACTCCTCCATCTTTATTCTTTAGTCCAGTTGCTGCAGAAAGCATCAGTCAATCTGTTGTTTTAAATTTTAAACTTAAATTTCAGGTCAAACACTAACTGACCACATATAAAATAACAGAACGAGACCAATTTGTAAGACATAAAACAAGCACCACAAGGCAATCTTTGCCACCCACATCCGCAACTTTGAGGCTTCTGATGTGAAACTTTCACATTTGGCTTGTGACAGATACGGCCAAATGCTCCCCTCTGAGAAGGCTTTTGTCCAGGGTAGATTCGCCTCAATTAGACGAGCGAGGAGAGGTGAGAGAAGAGAGAAAAGAGGCTGCTGGAGTGGATACTGATGTCTGTGTGTTTGCATGTGTGATGTTTTTCTGTGGAGGCTTATGATGTAAATGTAGCTTTAGCCAGAGCTCATTAAACAGGACACACAGGCAGCCGAGAGACTAACAATGCCACACAACCGAGTCCAACATGATTATTTTTCATTAAATCGCATCCAGTTTGCAACATTATAAGACACATAAAAACCTTGCAGTGATTCATCAGTGCAAAAACCATGTTTGTATGGTCACAGTGAAATTGATTTCAGTGTTTTTATAGGAAAAATAAGTGTTTTTTTTTAACAAATTTGATGTAACAGAGTTCATTTATTCATTATTAATGCCGGAGTGTTTGACAGTAAATGTGACCTTTTGAGTTATTTTATGATGCCCTTTGCTCCACAGGTGGTTTTTCCTTCACACAAACATGTGTCTGATTTGCACTTTACACGACAGGCTTTTTTAGTTAGCTGGCTGGTCATCTCCATCTTTTAGTTTTACTTTGTAGTTCACAGTTAATGTGTTCAGTTCTAGTAGAAATGTCACAAACAGTGTGACTCTTAATTGCTTCGAGCACCTGGATGTTCTTTTCCTATCTGTTTTATAATAAACACTAATGAATGTGTGTTCTTGTTGTGTGAAATAAACTCATACTATTTGTAAAAAGACTGGACATCATTGTGTTTATGAGACATTTGGCAATATGCTTTCAAGATACAGGCTGGACAGTGTTTTTCTTTTTTCTTTTTACCTTCCTAATGTGTTTTTCTCTCATTTGTTTCCCAGAATTCATGTACAGTAAGTAATTACAGGAGTCAGCAGTGCTGTCACTAAGTACTGGGATGTAGAATTAAACATCTTAACTTGATGAATCGGTTGTGGGAGTCTCCTACAAAAAAAAAAAAAAAAGACGGTACTGTAAGACTGTTTCCATGTCATATATGATGGGTATTTTTGGTGTATTTAAAAGAATATAAGTGCTCGCTTTTTATTCAAAAACATGGCATTACTACAGTATTTTAGCGAGTGAGTACAGTATATGCTTTCCAGTCTGTAGTGCTGTCCTGTACAAAAGGAGAGGCTCGTTTTGATGAGGATTTCTCATCCTGGTGTGATCAATACTGGGTTTCTGAGTGTCTCTGTTTGCTTAATGAGAACAGTGCTCTGTGTTAGCAGACAGCACTTTCTTAATGAGACTCCATAAGTCATTTCAACAGCTGGCAGCTTCCACAGGCAGCCGCAGAGCTCTAATTCACTAATGTAGCATTCTGATTATCTTTTTATTTTAGTTTATGTAAAAAAATTAATACTGCTGTTTAGGATTGTTTTATTCATATAGCTACTTAATCATATATTATAACACAAGAACAATGTTCAAGTAGTAACTAAATATGCTTGTAAAAAAAAAAATAACAAATTGGGAGTGATTCTTGTTTTGAAGCAAAATGAGTTTAAGATTGTTACCCTTTAAAAATTCCATTAATAATTTAAGCATCATACGGTTAAACAGATTAACAGCAGTTTGGATTTATAGGGAGGTGATTTAAATGAAAATATAATGAATTATTTTTAATCTCATCTGTAGTATAGGTTTGGATTAGGTTATTGGTTTATATAACCCTAAAAAAGTCAATGACCTTTGATGCGTTCAACTCTCAAACTGCACACAGTGACAGGAAACAGCAGCTTCAGCTGTCTTGTCTGAAGTGCAGAAGTGCTGTGTGATTGACGAGAGTTCACTGTCCTCTGTAAACTACGTGATTTTTGTGGTTGATATGCTCCATGTGTTTGCTCTTTTGCCTTTCTTTCAATGACCTTGATTGCAAAATTCATCTTTTTTTTGCTTAAGGCTCGTCCCTGGAGTGCATTTAAAGTCTCTGAGGGTCTGTGTCAGTGTCTGCTGGTTTTACTTGCACCTTTCAGGGGCTCAATAAAAACAAGCCTTGAGATACAAATCTTAATGATACCAGGGAATTTCAACATGAAACTTTGCGTGCAAGTAAAAGTGTTCCTGGAAGACCAGTAAAGTTCTGGGAAAACTAAACTAGTGTGTCTCTTTCTTGCTAATTTTGAAATTTCCTGTAACATACATTTTAGCTGACGCTTTTATCCAAAGCGACTTACAATTGCTACGTCAGAATTCACACGCCTCTGGAGCAACTAGGGGTTAAGTGTCTTGCTCAGGGACACATTGGTGTCTCACAGTGGAGTCGAACCCGGGTCTCTCACACCAAAGGCATGTGTCTTATCCACTGTGCCAACACCACCCCATACACTATGTTGTTCTGTTTATTCATACACAACATCTGCACATGAGGTTTGAATTATCACAGTGAATTGCTATATTTAATAGAAGGCCTTATTTGCTAATGATGATTACATGAATGATTACATTAGTTTAAATACATGATACACTTAACATTTTATTTAAATAAAAATTGATATCAATAATGGTCATTAAATGTGTTTAAATGTCTTTAGATGTGTTAATATGTTTTTAAAGTACAGTTTAGTTTTATATGAATAAATATTAAGTTTAAATGCATCATTGTATTGTAAAAAGTGCTATATAAATAAAGGTGACTTGACTATCATATAGCTATTTAAGGTACTCAATAATAAGTAAAATATCATTCCCAATGTATTTTGCTTTAAAAAAAAACTTCAATCTCTAACAATATCAAAATCCTTTAGCCTGCCATTTACATTTTTAAAGAGTTTCAAGAATGTTTTAGGTAACTTTTGACTGATCAGTAATGGCAAGAAGCTTGTTTTCAGCTTGCCATCATTCCATGCAATACTTCAATTTCCATTCACAGTAAAAGCTCACACATTGACTACTGAAGGGTCTCGTTTTATGGTCAATGTCGCCCCCGACTGGACAACAGTTTGAATTACTTTACAGTTTTTCTCGATTGGTTTGGCTCATTTCTTGAAACCGAGATGACATTCTCAAAATAACATGGACAAATCTCCAAACCACCTTGCAATTGTTCACAACAGAATGTCATTTTTCATTGGTTTTATCAAATTGCAAATGCTTTAGTACATGTCTTAAGTGACTCTGTGCTTTTTTTCAAATGATTATGTACAAGTAGCTACAGTTAGCACAATGAGCCCACATTTAGCACATTTTCCAAATAAATAGATCTTGCTGATCTAAACTGATTAGTTGATTTTTCAGTGAAATGGTTACTCTCTCCAAAACATATCAGCATGGTTTCATTGTGTAAGTCATCATATGCACAATTGTCTGTTCAACTGTCAAAATTAGTCAAAGATATAATACCATGAAAGAATTTCTTGGAACATTTGATAAATTTATGACAGTACTTGACAATCAATCAGGTGAAATTAGAACTAACGAAGGAGCAGTTTCCCACATCTCAGATGACCAAGCAAACAGTTTGTTTAGTTACCTGACAGGTGTTGTCTATGATTATGACTGCTGCCAAAAGTATATAGACAGAGCTTGGCCCGGGGCCAGTTTCATTTGCATTGTGAACATGGAAGCACCTCGCCAAGTACAACAGCAACTTCCTGCTCGAGGAAGAGGAGGAAGAAGAGGAAGAGGAGGAGTGAGAATGCGTGGAGGAATAGGGGGAAGAGGCCGAGGAGCACGGAGGCACCATGATGTCCCAGATGAAATCCGGGCCACCCTTATTGACCACGTTATAAACCATCGCCTCACAATGGCAGAGGCAGGTCGCCGAGTGCAGCCTAATGTGCCTCGGTCTACAGTCTCCTCCATCCAAACCTTTCGCAGGGAAAACAGGTACAGAACTATTCTATTGAACTATTCAGTGTTGGTGTGTGTGTAGGCCTAGAGTACTGTAATATCTTCATGTGATGTTATATGATACTATAAAAATGACAAAGAAAAAAAAATGGAGAAAATACTGTGAATAGTATTCCAGTCACTGTGCAGTGCATCACACTTTTAGTAACATAAAACAGCAGTACAATTACATTGGTAACTCATTTTGTAACAAATTTACAGTGTTGACCTTTGACTTGTATGTCTAGGATTGGACGACAGCCTCAAGTGGGTGGCAGAAGAAAACTTCTAAATGAACAACAAGAACGATTAATATGCAACATGGTCATTGCAAATAATGCCATCACACTGAGACAGATTCGTAATGCAATCCTTCTAGACAATGTAATGTTCCAAAATATAAACTCTATCAGCATCTCCACAATAGACCGGGTATTGAAGAAACATCAGATGACCATGAAACAGATTTACAGGGTACCATTTGAGAGAAACTCTGACAGAGTGAAAGAGCTGCGGTACCAGTATGTGCATGTAAGTCAACTACTGGTTGTCTATCATTGTAACACTATTACAGTAAGACATGGTTACCACTTTTTTTTGTTTTGCTTTATCCTTTTTACCTTCAGAATCCAGCTTTGTGTGACTAGAGCATTTTGCCTAGAAATTGTCTTCAGTTTTTCACTCCCTCTTTTTACAGTACTTTAGATCCTCCCTGCAGTATCTGTCTCTACTTGACTGATTAGATTTATTTTTATTCTATTGTAGAGAATAATGGCATTAGAAGGCAACGAAACCTCTCACATCGTAGTGTTCGTTGATGAAGCTGGCTTCAACCTGGCCAAAGGTCGAAGGCGTGGCCGTAACATCATTGGCCACCGAGCCACTGTGGATGTCCCAGGCCAGCGAGGAGCAAATATAACAATGTGTGCCGCTATATCAGAAAGAGGTGTGGCCACACACATTCCCAGTTTAGGGCCCTACAATACACAAAAGCTCCTCAATTTTCCTCAAACTTCCACCGTGGCCCACGCATCAGAACCTGGTTCACCACCCATCCCCGGATGCTAATGGAGTTTCTTCCACCTTACTCTCCTTTCCTAAATCCAATTGAGGAGTTTTTTTCAGCTTGGAGGTGGAGGGTGTATGAGCATCAGGCTCAAGACCAGAGGGCCCTGCTGCATGCAATGGATGCTGCATGTGAGGACATCACAGGGGATCAATGTAGGGGATGGTTGAGACATTCACGCCGTTTCTTCCCTCGCTGCATCGCAAGAGAAAATATCCGTTGCGATGTGGATGAGAATTTATGGCCTAACAGAGAGCAGCGCGTCGATGGCCAGGAGGATGAGGATGGTGGCCAGGAAAGAGAGGGTGACAATGGCGACCACTGAAAATATTACTGTACTATAGTTCTGAAACTTTATTTACAGTATGGTAGGCTAGAGTTTTTTTTGTTTTTTTTTTTGTTTGTTTATAACCGTTCACATTTACAGAATCCTGTATATGTTTTCTTTTCACAGTATGTTCTCTAATGTTAACATTTCTTTGTACGAATAAAAATGTTTACAGTTTCCTTGAGTATGAGTGGTTTATTGGAGGCTGATTTTACTGTAAAATCTTTTAGTTTTATTCATAGTGGTATTCTGTTGCTAGACCTGTGCCTCAGTGACAAAACGTCTAAGCATTTTGACTTGCAGTGCTTAATGCCAAAGGTATAATGCATTTTGGGGGCATTAACTATTTATATGAGAAGGATATTTAGTTTTGACACATGGATAAACCGTTTTGGGAGAGATATGAGCTTTTGCAGGGGATCCATGGTGTTGTGCTAAACCATCCAGGTTATTTTGACAAAAGCACTAAATGAATGCACATGTGCCAAGGCAATTGAGAAGGGATCTGTGCTATTTTGACTGTACTGACCTTTTATATGGGAAAGGAATCTGCTTTTGAAGCATGGAAGAAGAGTTTGGGGAAAGATATTTGATTTTGCTAGTGAGCTATAATGTTGAGCAGAACTGTAAGACTGTTTGGCCAAATGACCTTATGGTTTTGAGAATGTCATCTCGGTTTCAAGAAATGAGCCAAACCAATCGAGAAAAACTGTAACATACAAAGGACCTGGAAAGTTAAAATATCTACAAAGAATGCATATAAAGATTAGAACATGAATAAACTAATAAATTTGTTTAGAATTTTCTCTAATTAGTTTGTACTAGTTGATTTAGTTCTTACTGAGGTTGCTTCAGCGCTCATAACGAACTGTTGGGAATTTGTGTCATAAGTCTTCAAATGGAATCATATTTCATTAACTTGCCCACTTGTTTCTCAAGTTTGTTTACTTTGGCAAGTACATCATGCATAACTTCACAGTGACAGATGGCAAATGTTCTGCCTCCTTTCAAGAAACAATCTTGCTTGTAATCTAACATTACATATGAATGGGAGCTTTGTTTTTCTCTTACAGACAGACAGACAGATAGATAGATAGATAGATAGATAGATAGATAGATAGATAGATAGATAGATAGATAGATAGATAGATAGATAGATAGATAGATAGATAGATAGATAGATAGATAGAAGGGGGATGGGTGAGAAACAGTACAATTTGCGTGTGTTGTGTGGTTGTGTTTCCCCTGAGAGTTGAGAGCATGAATGTGGATGTGAACCACTGCATTTTCTCTCTTGTAGGCTGCGGTTACTTTACCATGTAACACTGAGACTCATTTACATATAAAACCAGATGATTCTCAGCTATTTTCTCATTGCAACTGTACTATGTCAAACGTGAAACTCATTTAGCTATGAACTCATAAAAGGTGATACGTGTGCTTACACATTTCGCAAGAATGTTTAAGATAGAATTGTTATATTAAATACGTTAAATTGATTTTAAAATTAATCATAGATGCTTCTAGAAGAAATCTGATCCCTTAAATAATTTTCGATGGATTGACGTTCACTTATCTGGCCACTAGATGACCTGCTTTCACACTTTATTGAAAAACGTCTTGCAAACGAAACGTAGAGCCGTTCAACCCTGAGGAAATATTAAATTAACCGAGACTTGTCATAGCACGAGCACATCATTGCTCTTTTGTTGATTTGGATTTGTTTCCATTGTCCTCATTTGTAAGTCGCTTACAAAGCGTCTGCTAAATGACTACATGTAAGTTAAGTGTCAATTTATTTTTATTATGAAAGTTGACTAGCGTGCTATGTTTACTTTATTATCCGTTATTAAATGTTTATTTCTAAATATATTCTAAATACATTACCGGACAGCTTATATTAGTTTTGAAACATATGGTGTTTGAGTAACGTTATTTTAGTCTTAAGAACAGCGGTTTGTGAGGATTAATTGTGAAATACCTCGTCACTGCTAGAACATTCCAGCAAGTTCCAGTCCGAGCAAACAGCAGCCAGTTCATCCGTTTAACTGTCTGTGGTGTTTCAATAACAACAGTATTCAGATTAGAAGATAGTCAGAGCTATAAACTATAAAAGTATAAACAAATCGCTTTTGTTTAAAGAGATAACCATAGCAACAGGCCACTTGACCCCTTTCCGCTGGCGACGGACGATACGCAGATAACGTTATCCTTGATATTATATATATATATATATATATATATATATATATATATATATATATATATATATATATATATATATATATATATATATATATCTCGCAAGAATATTTTTTATTATAAGCTTTTTTATTATTTTTTTATTATAAGCTTGTTTAAAAATAAATTCCCCTACTATGTTCAAAGGCCCTGAATAATTCGCACATTCAGGCAGTTTCCTTATTAATGAAACCGAGAGTGGAGACTTAATTAGCACGGACAGGGAAATGCAAATCAGAGCTGGACATAATTATCATCGTTTTACACATAATGTGTTTGCAAATATGTTGAGAAGGGTCAAACTACAGTGTCTCTGCATCAAACAGCTGCCTGTCGCTTAGACACGCCCACTCGCCGGCGAGAGCGACGCCGATTGGTTGCTATTCATACCAGCTGGCCTTGCTATTTCAGGATTGGCGGATCCTTGTTTGGCCATTACGTTATGCTCTCTTCTACACATACACAAGGATGATAGAAAAGAGAAGACGTAATGGAGTGTTCCCGAGCGTCCTTGCGATGAAAACCACTTTAGTATTCGACAGTATTCAAGGAAGGGAGCTGCAATGAAGGTATGTAAAAATAACTAGATGTCAGATTTGTTATTAATGTAGGCGAGATTTACCATCTGCGTGGAAACACCAGAATAATTTCCGGAGGCTGTTTGACGTGTCAACAGCCAGACTTCTTAAGAGTTGCATCGGTTGAGATGCATCAAATGAAGTCTGCAAAGAGCAATGCATGCGCCCTTCCGTCTTTTGCATGCTCTTGCATTAAAAGTGTTTGCTTGGGTGACAGCTTCATTTATGATCGTTTAGCAGGAGATTTGCTACTATCGGCATCAGGACTATATCAGGACAGGTGCAGCTCGGTTTGAACCGAGTGCATAAGCAAGCAGTGCTCATCATAACCTAGTTTATCGCAGCACTTTTCTAATGAGATTGGAGGATGCATGAGCAGCTCAGACAGCCATGAGGGACAAGTGATTTCCCCTACTAAAACGTCACTTTAAATTATAGTGATTATGACGTCAGAATAGAGATACAAGTATTGCGATTGTGATAACAGCCAGGGGAATATCAGTGGACCACCGATTTATACCGCGAGGAGGGACAAAAGTGGTTTCCCCTGCTGAAATGTCGCGATTTAATTACGTGCTTAATGATTGTGACGTCAAAATCGTGATGAAATGATTGTGGTTCTGATGTAACGTGATGACTGTGCATGCAGGTGAAGGCACGCAGTCACGAGCGATAGAAGTGATTTCCCTTCTGAGTGATTGTGACGTCAGATTGATGATACAAATGATCGCGATAACGGTGGACCAGTAATTCAAATATGTAGATTTTTATTTTCAGTGCATGGTGATTATGACATCAGAACCTCATACTGATTATGATTCTGAATGTGATGATTTCTAAACTCGTGTATGAGAGGCAGACATGGTTTCCCCAACTAAAATGTCACAATTAAATTATAACACAGTGATTATGACGTCACAGTCGATTGTGATTGTTGTAATAAGAGTCAGGATATTATCAATGGACTGGAGAAGTTATGAAAATGAATGTGATTGTGATGAGGGCTAGACTCAGTAATGCAGTTAACAGTCATAAAAGAATAAAAGTGGTTTAACTAATAAGATAGTGGTTATGACATCTGAACAGTGATGAAAATGTTTATTTTGTTTGTGATATCTGGCAGAGCTGTTATAATTAGACCCATAGTTCAAGCAGTCATGGCTATGGAATGGTGATTATAACATTATAATAGTTATGCGATTCTGTTTGTTATGTCTGGCGGAGCTGTTATAATTGGACCAGCAGCCCAGATATTAAAAGCTAAATGTCTCTTTTTAATTATTGATGAAAATTGATGTTGATGTATTGATGGAAAGACTGTGATGATTGGCTTGACTGATGTGATTATAAACTAAAACATTATTCTTTCTGTAAAACATCACAATTGAACAATGACATAGTGGTTATGATGATTTCATCATAATATTGGGAAAGTGAAAATTACTTTATTGACTGAGTTGAATCCAGACAGAGATGAATCTTCTCATTAAACATCAAAACTGAAACATTACATAGTGATTATGATGTCAGAATAGTGGAGAGGAACAACGATTAAAAATGATGTTGTGCATGCTCATGATTGTTGTGATTGATCAAGCTGTTATGAGCTGTTATGAAAAGTTGCTCGGTTACAGCAAAGCTCTCAAACGTCAGTTGAATTATGATGTGATGAATAGTGGTTTATAATTAGAGAAAGTTTGTTTGAATGAGATAACAGCAGTCATGGTGGTATTTAAAATGTTTTTTAGTTAATATTGGGAATTTGCTGCTATAATGTGATTTACTTGCAGTCGAGATATGGTCATATTGCGATGAGATTTTTGTGAGCAGTGATCTTAAGTTTAGAACATAATGACTAAATTCTTTCAAATGCACTCTCATTTCCATTAAATTATGAAGCAGTTTCTTTTTAGCGTTGACCTCACTCCTTCAGGGAGCAGCCTTGAAGGAAAGCGTGATAGGGTATAATTAGAGGGTTAATCACGTGTCAGATAATTCAGGTTTATGAATAATTCCTCTCATTCATAAGAGCTCCACTGTCTGGCTTTGTTTCTCCCTGTGGTTTATGTAATGACACAGTGTTATAAAGCACAGATTCTCCCCAGGAAGCAAAAGGACTAACTATCTTCTGAAAGAAAGCTTTTTTTTTTTGAGGATAACCACTCTTCTGTAACGTTACTTCTGCTTAATCTGAGCAGAAAAGCTTTTCGAATCAGACAGAAGACGGAAACATCTGGGTTTTTATATGTGAATTATTCAGTTATCTAAATTTGGAATTGTTTCTGGAGGTATTTTGGAACTGATATTGTGCGATATTACTCACAGCAGGCAATGATATTAATCTTCTCATTCATATTCTAGGCTATTTTGCCCAAATGTATTTGATATCAGGTCCACACTATAGCTAAAGTCAATATTTAAATATCTGGCCATGAGTTGAACACAAGTCTGGAAAAGTTTCAGATGGAGATAATCTGCTTTCATCTGTTCAATATTAAAAAGCAATGGAAATGGGATGGCATATCTCCACTAGATGATCATTATTAGAAATGCCAGTCATTCTGTAATAAAGCGAGCCCAAAAAAAGAAAACATCTACGGATGATTATGAAGATTATTTTTTTTAAATTTACATTTAATAAAAAATAAAGATTTGTCTTTCTGTCTTTGTCTGAATGTCACAGATGTCTTATTAGATCCCAGCGAGGTTTTTACACTTCTATGAAAGAATAGTTCATCAAAAAATGAACATTTTGTCATTATTTATTTACACTCGTGAGTCGTGCTCATGTCTAACGAAATGGAAATGTGAGTTTTTGTAGAATCTTCACACAGCTATTTTCCAAGTAAGGACAGTTTATAGTGAATATGCTCTGTTACACTATCATAACAAAACTATACTGGAATGTACTCCTTCAATATTTTAGTTGGACATTAATCTAACGTTAATACTTCCTAATTGTTTCAGATTGTTCAGAGAACATTCGTAACATTAATATTAATATAAAAGTAACAAAAGAAACCATACTTTTTGCGAAATGATAAAACTAATCATTCCCTTAATGGTTTCTCTTCACATAACCAACCAAAACATTTTTACATAAAAAAAAACACATTTTGAATGTACTGAGAAAATTCCGAAATAACATTTTCATAACGTAATAGAAATGCTAGGAAGATGTTTTTAGAACATTTCTGTTAGCTTCAAAAAACATTTCTAAAACCAACATGTTCAAAGCTGCTCAGTCCCATATCTGCTGGCGTAATTAGTTATGCACTCTCATGTGAATGCTCATTAGTCAGAAGTCATTAGATGTCATGTTTTCTGTCAGTGGGAAGGGTTTCTACACTCAGAGCCTGTCACTGCAGGTGAGAGGAGAGACGGAGAATTGGCTTTTCCATTGTTCCGTTGTGCATCAGAAGTGCTGATTCATTGTTTTAAGAAGCATCACACTCAAGTGGAACAGACCTTGTCGAGTTGTCTTATTCCCAGCGCTTAATGCAGTTTTACGTTTCTGCATGTATTGTACTGTGAGTGCAGAGACATTAGTCTGAATTCATTTCTCTGGAGTCAGGTGTGCTCATCAATTTAAAATAAGCATTTACCGTAAGATTCACTTTCAGTTGAGTCCCCGACCATGCAGCGAATCATGACTCAGGGGAACTGTAACGCTCTTTTTTTCTTGAAGGACACAGAGTTCTCCTTGCTCTCTTGGTCTGGTCATCAGGAATCAGACCTTTAAGAGCAGGAGACTGTCAACCTGTCAGAAACTACCAGCACTGGGGCTGCTGGGTCAGATGTGCAGTTATATAAACACACACCAGAACGTGAATCTGATCTGTTCGGTCAGTCGTTTCTGTTATTTCCTCTTTGAAGCCTTTATAGAATCCATTACGAAGAAATTCTTAATGCACATAACTTAATAAATTATCAGTTGCATATTCTCATAAATAAACCTGCTTTCCTCTGATGCATGATGTTCAATCTTTAAAACGACATTTCACTTCTTTTGACCTACCCATAATTCTTCTTTTATATTATTTTAAGTAAAAAAACCAACATTTTTTTCATGATTTTAGTTTTAGTTATCTATATTAGCCATGGTAACAAATGCATAATTACAGCAAAAACGCTAAGAAGAGGATGAGCTGCGGTGGTTTTGTGATGGACGTGGCCACCTCGCTGAGCTCACGGGGCTCTCATTGAAGTGACAGAGGGAAGCTGTGGCACCGGCTCTCTGCCAGAACGAAGCACGAGCTGCGACTTCATGCCCTGACCTTATGTTACGCAACACAGAGATCACGCTAACTGCCATACTGCTCAAATACTGAGCGTACTGCCAGAGGGACCCCAATCAAAGCCAAACAGCCAACATTATTTAGAATCTGATATGAAACGGGAAATATTTCAGCATGAAGCGATGTGGTTGCTGAAGTGGCTTAGTTGGACATTGATTATAAAGACTCACTGGCTAGACATATTATATAGCAAATATATTTGTTTCTTATTAATATTATACTACTGCTATAATAATATTATATTACTGCTTTGTTAATTAAAAAATACTAAGTTGACCAAAATTTAGACATTTATAATGTTACAAAGGATTTATATATTTTAAATAAATGCTGTTCTATTCATCACAGAATCCTGAAAAAAAATAAAGAGCAGAACTTCCACAAAAGTATCAAAACAGTTCCTAACATTGATAATAATGATTTGTGAAGGATCGTGTGACACTGAATGCTGCAGCTAATGGCTGCTGAAAATCCAGCTTTGTGTCACGGGAATAAATGATATTTTAAAATATATTAAAATATCAAAGTTTTAAAAATATTTCACAAAAATTACTATTATCACTAGTATACTGTACAGTTTGTAATCAAATAAATGCAACCTTGGTATGCTATGCATATATAACCTTATGATTATGTTAATTTTTATATTAACCTAAATTTAAATAATATTTAATTATTTTTTTTATTTTTTGCTCCGGTGTCTTTCTATAGAAGAGAAAGAATCACTATTGTTGTGTGCTCACACATACAGAAAGATGTTACAAACAGTAGTGTTGGCCTGCATTATGTAAGTGTATAAACACAAAGGCAAACAGAGCGCTCTGCTTGGCTTAACCTGCTCTGCACTGTGTGTAAGAGCAACAACAGATTTGATCCTCTCAGCCCATCTCTCTCTCTATCTCTCTGTCGCTTTGCACCATAGGATGCATGTATGCTCATTTCAGCTCATCGATTGTCCTGCTCTTAAACAGAAGATGCATTCTTCCATCACCCCCACCCCCCAACCTCGCAGTGTTATTCTGAGACAAGACATCACGCCATCTTGGGTCACAGAAAGCTGCCGTGATATTTGTATGAGGGTTTATTGATTATAGAAACTATGAATGTTACTGCCTGGAAAAAAGGTTTTTAGTTGTTTCGAGGTCTTCTGCATGTTGTGTTTTACTGTCCATTCACTGACCGAGCATGAATCTGATTCGCTGACTTTACGCAACTTCCGTGAGTTTTCAGTCCACCTATACAAGGTACCAGTTTGATACAACAAGTAAATAATCACTGGATTCGCCGAGGTTTGCCATGTTAGTGGCACCAAATTAATAAAAGACTTTTACAATTACATTTATTCATTTAGCAGACACTTTTATTCAAAACGACTTACAAATGAGGAATACATCTAGCAATTCATCATTATTGGGCAAATACACACTACAAGTGCTTGTATTAAAAAGTTTAAGAAATTATTTAGAAGAGTTCACGCTAGAACAGTGAGGATCACTTTTCAGTTGTTCAGGTTTTCACCTCTTTTTCTGGTTTTTGCTTTATATTATGTCAGATCATGATTTTAGGGAAGTTCATGACTGTAATACAATCAGACCATATGTCAGCAGTGTTATGAAGCAGAGTGAAAGCTTACTTAACCAACATCTTCTAAATTTACACCTTAAGTAAATGAAAGTTCTTAGAAACCCTCGACTATTGGAGAGAAAGAATAGGCCTGGTAATGTCTGTTTTTTATGATTCGTATGAAAGCATTGTTTGGTTTTGCACATGCATTTGGCTGATACCTGACACATGTCCATTCTTCTCAGCTGTTTAGCTCTCACGGCCATTTTGCTGTACTGACACCGTTTTAAAGGTCCCGTTCTTCGTGATCCCATGTTTTAAACTTTAGTTAGTGTGTAATGTTGTTGTTAGAGTATAAATAATATCTGTAAAATTCTAAAGCTCAAAGTTCAATGCCAAGCAAGATATTTTATTTAACAGAATTCGCCTACAAAAAACGACCTGTTTGGACTACATCCCTCTAGTTCCTGCAGTAATGACGTCACTAAAACAGTTTTTTGACTAACCTCCGCCCACATGAATACACAAAAAGGGGGTCGTGGTCTTGTTGCGCTCCGACGGAGAAGGAGGACGAGATGCGTTTGTGTTTGTCGCCATGTGGTCGAAACGCTGTTATTTTCATCTCGGAGTCCAATCACCTTTGTTTGGGCTTCCCAGGGACGCTGTACTTAGAGATCAATGGTTACAATTTATGTTTAACTCAGTTCCCGAAAATTATAATCCACATGTAAAACTATGTGCAGCACATTTTGCTGAGGACAGCTTCCTCAATCTCAATCAGTTTAATGCCGGATTCGCACAAAGATTATTCTTGAAAGATGGAGCAGTTCCCTCTTTGTCTGGAGAAGGCGTTGTTTATGGACCACAACCACTAAGTGTATTTTATTATTTAAGTTGGTGCATTTAAGAGTTTCTGTAACTTATTACACAAAGGGCAATGCTGTTTAGCTTTGTTAACTAGATGTTAGGGCTGTGCAAAAAAATCGAATGTGATTTTCATGCGCATCTCGTCAGTAAAAACGCTCCTGTGATTATAAGTCCATCTCCAGCACATGCGTTCTAGTCCAATCGCGTTTACAGGAGGGCCGCGTGCTCTAAGCTGGTGTCGAATCAAAACACAGGAACCGCTGGCCCAATCAGAGCTCGTTACATATTTCTGAAGGAGGGACTTTATAGAACAAGGAAGTCATCAGCCCGTTTTTATGACAGTGAAAACAGCAGTATACAGATAAGTGAATAGTGTGAAAAATACTGTGTTATTTTACATGCGAAACATGAACACATGTTATATTGCACACTGTAAACACAACTAAAGCTTCAAACCCAGGGAACTTACCCTCATGTCGTTCCGAAACCCGTAAGACTTTCACTCATCTTTAGAACACAAATTAAGATATTTGTGATGAAATCTGAGAGCTATCTGGCCCTCCATAGACAGCAATGCAACTGAAATGTTCCCAAAGTAAATAGTAAATACATCGGTAAAATGTTTTTTTTTTGGACAAAGTAAACAAAAATAACAATTTACTCAACCATTCCACCATTTTGGAGAGCACCCAAGAACATATTGGACGTAATCTGCGTTATTAACGTTCGTGGGGTAAGTGCAAGCATGAACGTAATCTGCATAATAAGCGTTGTTTACGCTTAGGCGAAAGCATGAGTATGCATTGAAATACTCTCTAAAATGGTGAAAGACATAACTCGGGGGAAAAGAATTATTGAGTAAATTATGTAATTTTAGTTTTCTTTGTGCAAAAAAAGTATTCTCGTAGCATCACAAAACTGAAGTTGAGAAACTGATGTCACATGGACAGTTTTACCGATGTATTTACTACGTTTCTGGACCTGGAAATTTAAGTTGCGTTGCTGTCTATGGAGGGCCATATAGCTCTCCAAATTTCATAAAAAATATCTCAATTTGTGTTCCGAAGATGAGCAAAAGTCTTCCGGGCTTGGAACGACATGAGTGTGAGTAATTAATGAGATCATTTTCATTTTGGGGTGAACTAACCCTTTAACCTGGTATATTTCCAAATGAATCAAACTCGAATCTGAAATTTATCTCAATACGCAGCCCTATATCTGAACATATCTTCAACATGTCTTCTCCAGGCGGGGGCCTCCTCCATGTGGGCATCATGTTGCGGGCTGCTGAACGAGGTGATGGGCACAGGGGCGGTCCGCACCCAGCAGCCGGGTTTTGGAGCCGGAGCCGGGCCGTTCCGCTTTGCCCCCAGCGCTGGTTACTCCACCTACCCGCCCAGCAGCACCACCTCAGGAAGCGCAGGCCTGGCGTGCAAAGCCTGCGGACTGGCCTTCTCTGTGTTCAGACGAAAGGTAGGACATCGGAGGTTTATGGAGTATGGTTTTAGGATTTCTGTCATTTTTGTGATAGTGAAAGTAGAGTGATCTGACTCACTGAAAAGAATCACACCAGTCAAATTTATGCTTGTCAAGTGGACATGCATTGCATGTTAATTTGATATGTGCCGCAGTTAGTGATGTCAACACAATGGAAAGTTATAGAATTATGGAATAGATACAGATTACATTTTTTCTCAGAATAGTATTTTCACTGGAGCATTTTAATATTTATATTTTTGTTGTGTTAAATTCATATCATATATGATACACACACACTTCTGTTCAAAATTGTCAATTTTCAATATGATTTTTTTGATAAAAATAATAATAAATTGTTTTTTGAGCAGCAAATCAGCACATTTGATTTCTGAAGAATCATGTTACACTGGACTAATGGCTGCTGACATTTTCAAATGTATTAAAAATCTAACAATTCTTTTAAATAGAAACATTATTCAATATTATATAAGTAATATTAGGTTTTTAGTATATTTTGATATTGCTCCTCACTAGAGGTGGAGGAAACACTCTTCTGCCTCCTTAGTCTGGCATTTCGTATTTCCTGGCAAAGGACAGGAGTGATGAAAGACACTCGGATGCATCTGCAGATGCTCGCACCAGCACACATATGCAGAGATGTGAGTGCAAGACTTTGATTGAAAAGCTCATTCATCAGCATGGTGGCATTTGATAACCACCACCAGGCTTGCCAGCAGAGACTCCACAACTGCTTCTGGGAGTTCAAAAGTGTCTTAAAAATGAAGTTCATGCCGCAGTGATTTACAGATGGAAGTTCTGTCAGTGTCAATCAACACAACTAAAGCATGGCGTAATTAAATCAGTCTAATGCACACATATTAACTGGCTGTTTAGTGATTCATCTTCTCTCTCTCTCTCTCTCTTTGCAGCACGTTTGCTCAGACTGCAAGAAGAGCTTCTGCTCGCTGTGTTCTGTGCTGCAGGAGAACCTGCGACGCTGCTCCACCTGCCACCTGCTGTGGGGCACGGCCTTCCAGCGGCCCAGGTTAATGCGACTCCGCGTTAAAGACCTGCGGCAGTATCTCACGCTGAGAAACATCAACACGGACACCTGCAGGGAGAAAGAGGACCTGGTGGACTTGGTGCTCTGCCATCTGAGCGCTGAGCTGGAGATGGGGGAGGATGAGGAGGAGGAGGAGGAGGAGGAGGAAGAGGAGGCGGAAGCAGATACGGACAGTCTGCCCTCACTTCCGCGCTCGCTCTCCACGCCGCCCGCCTCCGCGGCACAATCCTCCTCCCAGCAGTCTGCGCTGTCTGTCGCCGTGTCTCAGGGAGAGGCTCTCAGTCGCAGCAATAGCTCAGGGACAACCAATCAGGTGAGGCGCTTTCCGGAAGGCAATGTGTTCCAGTGCATTTCGGTGTTTATTTGACTTATTTTATTTACAGTTACTTTTTTTACATTTTAAATTTAATAATTTAGCTGACACTGTTTTTTCAAAGAGCTTTCAAAATAAAGAACATAACAAGTATTGAAAGAAGAGAAAGAAATATTTATTTTATTTACCTTTATTTTTTTTATTTACATTAATTTTCATTTTGCAGGTGACACAGTAAAAATCATCACAACATCAAAACCACATCACAAACAATTTGTCACAAGAGCCAAGAATATTTGCAGTATACAGTGCCTAGCGTTTTGTTTTGTCTTTCGCTTTTTTTGTTTTGTTTTGAATGTCCCTTTTTAAATATTTGATGTTAGTTCTAAAGAATTTCATGAAAGATTTATTTGTTTTACACAATTTTAACTTGATTGTTTTTTTAAGTAAAATGAAAATGTTAATATAAGTCCAGTATAATGGGTAATTTTTTTATTTACTAAAAGATGTGTGATTCAGCATTTATAATCATTATTATTTATATTTCATATTATTCAATTAATTTGTTATTCATTAAATGAAGTACTTAATGAGGCAATTTTAATACAAGTTTTATAAATATATTTATTATTTAAAAATATTTATTTATTTTACATTTAATTAGATAAGCTGAATAAATAAGCTTTCCATTGATGTGTGGTGATGCTTGTTAGGATATGATAATATTTAGCTGAGATACAACTATTTGAAAATCTTAGGGTGCAAAAAAAAATGTAATATTGAGAAAATCACCTTTAAAGATGTCCAACATAAGTCCTTAGCATTGCATATAATTACTATCAAAAATTAAGTTTTAAAATATTTACAGTAGGAAATTTACAAATAACTTCATGGGACATCATCTTTACTAAATGTCCTAATGATTTTTGGCATAAAAGAAAAATCAATGATTTTGACCCATACAATGCATTTTTGGCTATTGTTACAAATATACGCCTGCTAGTTATGACTGCTCCAGGGTCACATATAATATAAAATTATATTGGAATGTTTTTACATTTTTTAAGGTTAATTGTGTAATTTCTGTGCCAATAAACTGAGCAATGTTTTAAAAACACTTACAAATAACTGGTGTAAAATGACAAATTACGCTTTAAAAAAAAGGATTTTAACATTGAATTTTTTTTCTAATGTAATACTTTAACATTACTGTCAATTTTTGTTGCTTTGTGTCACATAATTTAGCATGCTTACTTTTAGCATACAGATTGCATTTTTTGTGTTAAATGAGCTGAATAAAATCAAACCAACTAATTAAAGTCCTGTAAATATGGTTAAATATAATTTAGATCTGACATGCTGAGCGGGTTACATAATGTTGAAAAAGGTTGTCTGGTAATTCCTGTGTGACGTGATATAAAACACTTACAGATTAAAAGTGCAAATGTGTTTAAGACGCAAATCAGCCTGAAGTGTGTGATGGTCCAGTGTGACTTCAGAGCCTGAGTTGGCAGACTGACCCATTCATTATTAATACGCAGCCAGCGAAGCTGCACGCCGTCTGTGTGTGGCCCACGTGTGAGATCTCAGTCCATGTGCTGACTCTCCTCATAAAGACCCAGTCATTCTTCTGCCAGACAGCAGACAGGAAGAACGCACGGCCATTAGCTAATTGTCCTGAATGTGGCAAACAGAGAGAGAGAGCTAGTGAGAGACCCAAAAAAAGCATACAAAAGCCTGCTGCTCCAGGACACATGGTCCTTATGTGAGTGACACAGGACAGGAATTATTGCAATCAGAGTGAATGCATGATTGACTCTGTAATGTGCTGTTATTTGATGTGCAGTTTGCAGAACCAAGGGAAGCTGATTGTGAGGATGTGATGGGAAGAGGGTTTGATTAAACTGCACTGACACAGAGGTTACTCAAAGCTGTAAAGGAGATTTAAAGTGAATGTTACTTTTTCTGAAGTGGTCTCTTATGAATTTCATAAAATACTTATTTTTATTGCATGGTGAACACTTCCCCAATGTAGTGGAACGGATAATATTTTTATGATTTACTTTAAGTTGTGATTCAGAATTTAGAATAAAAAAGATTGTTTAAATTAAACTTATGTAATTAGATTTTTTTTATAATATATATATATATATATATATATATATATATATATATATATATATATATATACACATTTAGGTATATATAAATTTATTGCTAACAGTATTTTCAATATTTTGTAATGTATCTTAAGTATTTTTGTAATGTATCTCAATTTATAGATTAGATTAGATTAGATTAGACTAGATTAGATTAAAATGCTGTTCTTTATTATCCTGTAAAGGTATGATTTCCATAGAAATATTAAGCAGCACAACTGTTTTCAGCATTAATTATAATATGAAACATTTCTTGAGCAGTACATCAGCATATACAGAATGATTTCTGAAGGATCATGTGACACTGAAGACTGGAGTTATGATGGAAATGTAGTTGCATCACAGAAATCATTTTCATTTTGAAATATGTTAAAATAACACTGGGTATTTCTATTATAATGTTTTTTTTAACATTATTACTGTTTAACTGTATTTGATTATATTTTAAATAATTACGTTTATTTTTATGAATGAACGTGTTGTGTTTAAATTAATTATTTAATTCAAAAAAATTAAGTGCATGTATCGTTTGAGTCCCGGCTTGTAGACCTTTCTCCCACTTTGCTTCCCGTCTTCTCTAATCTGTCCCATCAAAAATTGTGATAAGTAAATACAAACACTAAAGAGAAAAGAAGATGGGATCTGAACTCACAGCACGGCTCAGTCTGAACTCACACTATGATTTTAATCATGTCTAGTCTATGAAATAAGTTCTTGATTTCTGTGTTTTATCTTCAGGACCATGGAGATGCTACATCAGTTTCCCTCCTCAACCTGGAGCCTCATGAAGACATCCTGGAGGTGAGACAAACCTGCAAAATCTGCATGCGTCGAGTGTTTGTGCCACCTACTGTAAAGACGATGGTTATTTTATGCCTGGAACACAAGGGGGTCATATGACATTGCTAAAAAGAACATTATTTTGTGTATTTGGTGTAATGCAATGTGTGTATGCGGTTTAAGGTTAAAAAAACACTTTCCATATAATGTACATTATTGTTGCTCCTCTTTGCCCCTCCTTTCTGAAACACATTGATTTTTACAAAGCTCATCATTCTGAAAAAGTGAGGTGTGCTCTGATTGGCCAGCTATCCTGGTGTTGTGATTGGCTGAATACCTCAAGCGTGTGATGGAAACATTACGCCCCTTACCATACTGTGATGCCGTCTCCTGGTGTGACAAGACAAAAACAATAAAACCCAATATAAATGAGGAATTTGTTGCATCCAGTGGGGACATAATTACTGAACATGGAGGCGGCGGCGATAGCCAGAATCAAAGTTACGACCTTCTTTCTATGCGTGAACATTTGCGCAGTGTTATGCAAATCATCCCACACAGTGACGTAAATGTAGAGACGTGTTTAAACGAGGCGTTTTATGGGGGTGTGGATAAGTATTAACACTCCAAAGAGAAAGGAAAACTTGAAATCGCATCATATGACCCCTTTAAAACCACTCGATTCTCACTAAGCACCCATTAACGTTAATAATTCAGTGCAATATTCAATAAATCTGCTTAGTGTTTGGCAAATACTTCAGAAGAACATCTACAGAGTTCAGAATGAGCAGTCTGGTGGAATATCAACGTGGACTGCAGTATAAATTGCTTAATGTCTGTCCCCGAGCAGGCCAGCCCTGCGACGCAGAGGCGAGCACGCGCCTCCCTCTCGGATCTGTCCCGCGAGGCTGACATCGAGAGCCTGACAGTGCGGCAGCTGAAGGAGATTCTCGCCCGCAACTTCGTCAACTATTCAGGCTGCTGTGAGAAATGGGAGCTGGTGGAGCGCGTCCATCGTCTCTACAGAGAGAACGAACTCAACAGAAGATCGAGTAAGAGCCGACGTCACGCATAAAGTCTAGAGCTCTTCCCAAAGCAGTCCACTTGTTATCTTATTGTTTCTAAAACAACTAAAGGATTGTTAGGACACTCTTAAATATAAAGCTTCCAAAATGAGAACATTTAAATAATCCAAAGAAGCTTTTTCTATTATAAAGAACCTTTTGTGTGTTGGAAATGTTCCGTGAATTTTAAAGGTTCTGCATGGAACCTTTATTTTTTAGATGCAGGTGTAAGAACATGATTAAGTTCTTTTATTAAGTCATTTAATTCTTCTGCTAGAAGAGGCTCTTTATGTTAAATTAGTAGAATAGAGTATTAAAGGTTCCTTGGATGCTGAATATGACCATTAGATCTTCTGCTGACTATATGATTGGCCGAATAATGAGATGGAAACTCAGTGGTCCGCTTTTGTAGGTGTTCAGGCTGAAAAGAGCACAGCTGACATCATACAATAAGAGAGATGGATGAGGAGGAATGCAGCCAATCTTTTTGACAGACTGCATGTGAGAAATAACAACATGAAATTGAATCGGTCAAGGACCAGCCCAAAATCAGATGAGGCTAATGTGGTTTTCAAACAGGCTTCTGCTCTCCATAAAATTGATTGTTCTCGTTTTCTTTTCCTTGCAGTGGAAAATGTTAGCAACAGCCTAGCTGCAGGTAAGCAAACCAATATTTTCATATATTGTACTTGAAAGTGTTATTTATATACTATTATAGTAGTATTTTATATATATACATTTACATATATATACATGTATATTATATATTACATGTATATATATTTACATATATATATATTTACATATATATATATATATATATTTACATATATATATATTTTTTGTTTTATGTGCTTTTGTCTTTTTTGATTTTAATAAATTTTTAGAATGTATTTATTTACCTTTATTATTTTTTTCCGTCATTTTAGTACTTTTCTAAAAAATAAATTTCTGTTAGTTTCAGAGTCAGCGTTTCTAATTTTAGCACACTTTATTTTATTACTGAATCTTATTTCAATAGTTTTAGTTCTAGTTTACAATAACAACACTGGTATTTGAGACGTAAAAAAATACATATTGTTATATTGAATATTTAAAAATAAATATTTAAATGCATTATGACCTTACTGCCGGGACTAATTACTAACCTGGTGAAGCATGAATCATGTATGACATCTAAGAATGTTCTTCTTTCTGGGTAACAATTTGTGAAAAGATCAGTTTTTTATATGAATGTGAGCTTACATTAGCTGCCCAATGCTAATAATTTTAACTCTTTCACTGCTGTGTTTGTCAGTCAAAGTCATAGCTTACCCTCCTCCTATATGCAATGGAGGTATTGGAGGTAAGACTCAGCCTTTTTTAATGTGGCTCCAACATCATCATTGCCATCATTTAATTACCATGAATGAAAAGTGACCCTTCCCAATGCATGCTGGGAGAGTTTGATATGTAGTTTCCACGTGCATGATCATGAATTATGCTGCTAATGTGATCTGTCTGTCTTTTTATAGCTTGTCACATTACTGTAATTGCACCTTGCCTTCATTAATTATATTAACACTGCTTGGAAAATGGCCCAAAATGATCCAAAGATTATAGCTGTCCAGTCTCAGACAATATATTAAGAGGCTTTCTGGAGAGGGACCAAGTTTCAGATGCTTTAGGGATGTGCATCGTTTTGGTTTTTTATAGGGCAATTAATAGAGATGATAAGACTTACATCAGCAAATACTGGTTTAGTCTGTCATATAGGAGAGTTGAAAGCACGTACTGTATGTATATCATTCATTAAAAGGTTTGAACGCTGATATTGACCGGCTAAAAGAATGTCACATAAGAAAGTGTTCAGTAATACAGAAAATTATATTTACTATATTGTTAAGCAAAATATCAATTTTATAAGGACTTTTAATTTAATATAATTGAATAAAATTTAAAATAAAATATTTTTATTAAGATCTAAATTATTGTCCTTTAACAAAAAAAATCAAATTTCTGCTTGTAGATATTTAACGTGCATTTCATTTTATTTCTATTAGAACTGCTTTTGTTAAATTGAGGGACGAGTCAAGAACATTTTCTGGCTTATTATGTTTAATTTAAAATATTTTTGAATTTTCTTCTTTATTTAAAAAAAAAAACATTTATTGTCTTTATTTTTTAAAGAAGAATAAATGTTCTTTAACAAAAAAAAAATCTGCTTTTAAATATTTAATACACACACCCCTGTTTATTTCCATTATAACTGCTTTTATTATGGGATGTAATCAAATCTGTGCATAATTTAAAAAAAAAAATGCTTTTGATATAGTCTAAAGTTGGATAAAATTTTAATTAAAATAAGAATGTTAACTGAATATGAATATATGTGTTTTCAAAACTGAAAATAAAATGTTAACTGAATTTAAATGTAATTTAAAACAATGTTCTTCAAAACTTATTTTAAATTCTTTATTTTAAAAAGGAATTAATGTCCTTTAACATAAATTCACATTTTTGTGATTTTTAAATATTTAACAGGCATGTCCTCATTTATTTCCACTCTTAAAATGCTTTTATTAAAGGTGCTTTATGTAATATTTCGACTCTACTAAAGTGTAAAAATATAATATGTTTGCCGATGTTTAAGAAACATGCTAAGTTAACACACTTGTTTATCTGAAAAACAATGCTACAATCAGTTCTCCATTGAAAATTTCAATGTGAACGGGTTTCAACGGGTTTGTGAAACCCGCCCACTGCCAGTTTACCCAATTGTATTGCAGCACCCTGGGTTGCCAGTTGGCTGAAAACACAACTTATTTCATTTCAGTCATGTTCATGTGAGCTCGTTCCTGTTGGTGTCGTCAATCTGGCAACCTGCGTGTGCGTCAAGTCTGAGGAAGAGGGGCCGGTTGAAAAAAACCCTCTCCAATATTTTGAATTTGGACTGCAATACCTAGTTCAACCACTAGTTGTCAATCCTACATACAGCACCCTTTAAATTCTGTGACAAGCCGAAACATTTACTTTTGTAATCAAAAAAATTATGGACTTTTAAGTTGTATTGAACCTGGAACATTATTTTAAAGCATTTTAATTTAATGAAAATTAAATTACACATTTTACCGCTCAAAATGTCTTGTGTATTTCTTGTAAAATGGCATTGCGTATGCAGCTATGTACAACAGTCTTTCCCAAAGCGGAAAGAAAATCTCATTACACACAAGCAGAGCAGACACACAAGATCAATAGACTATTAAACAAGATCTCAAACCTTCCATATATTGTCTTGCAGATGGTGTGCAAGTAGCTCAGCTTGGCGGCGCTGATGAGAACCTATGCCGTATCTGCATGGATGCCGTGATAGACTGCATTCTGCTGGAGTGCGGTCACATGGTCACTTGCACCAAGTGCGGCAAGAGGATGAGCGAGTGCCCCATCTGCAGGCAGTACGTGGTGCGGGCAGTGCACGTCTTCAAGTCTTAATGGTTGAGCTTCACCTCCACTGGAAAACCAACACACCAGATGCTTCCTGTTGGACCGAGCAGGCTGGGGCTGCGACTGGACCAATGAACTGCCCCCCCCAGATTCAAAGTGGTGGAAACCTGTACTGCGCACACCTTCTTTACAGAGCGAGCATTTCCTGCTGCCCATTTTTATTTGGTCATTTGTATACACGCTTGAAATCATTTCTGCGGTTACTAACCCAGGGAAGATGGAAGATTTAGAGGAATAACATATAAAAAATATGAACGTTTAAGTGGTTTACAGTACATTCCTGTAAACTTTTTGGAAATGTCTTCTTGTATGTGCAATATTAGAAATCTTTACGTAGGGAAACAGTTTGCCATTATGATGCATGTTGTTGTAGCAGCAGTTAAGACCACTGGTGTGAAGGGGGAACGTACTGTAGGTGCCAAAGTAGAAATGTGCAGAACGGCTTCTGGATTATGTTTTGACGTGCTTTATTATTAATAAGCCTATTATTTTCATGTATTAAATCAGCTATTGCCATACCACACATCAGCATCCATGACACCGGATCAAATGACCAGCTAGCAGAAAAATTATTTATAGAAACTGTATTGTATTTTTTCACAGAGTCACTGGAATCCAGCATCTGCCGCTATGTAGCTTATTACTGGTACCTCAATTACTTTTTTTAAATCAAATTTAGCAGTGTCTGTCGAACGTCAGGTGTGTGGTTGGTTTGTCTCCATCGTGCTTCATATACAATTTACTTAAAGGGGTGCGAAGTCATTTTTGATTTTTTTGATTGGGTGGCTACCAAGGTAAAGGAATTTAGGCTGGACCCGTGTTATCTCAACGGTAAGAGAGGCTAACTTTTTTGGAGTCTCACATGAGAGTACAATATTAAAGCATTTGTCAGAGCACTATTTATTGGTTTAGAAGCTGGTAAAAAAAAGAAAAGAAAAGAAAAAAATCTCAGTGCACCTTTAAGCCTTGGTAGGTTTCATTTGCGAAATATTCGGTTTTTATAGTGGGTGAAAAAGACCATTTTGAGTTTGATGTTCTTCATCTCCAGCAATACCATGAAAGACGTCCGTTTTTTTGGTGAGTTATGTTGTAACACATTTATATGGCATAAGAGATTTCCACAAGCGGTGCTACATTGTTTCCGTATCACAGTTCCCTATTGCTTTCATGATTTTACGTATGTTAAACCATTTCTTTCCCTTTTTTGTGCATATTTACATTTTCTAGATAACGATAAAATAAAGAGGAAAGGAAATTGTTATTTGATTCCTCTAGATGCCCTTTGTTGCTGTGAATTCTGTAGTCAAATACAAGTTATGTCTGTGGTATTGGCTAGACAAACAAATATAAAGGAACGTTTAATCAATGAAACATAAGTGATTTTATATATACGTGAAAAAGCTGTACACAAAGTATTTGGATATATTTTCCTCTGTTGTCCAGTTTTTCTTACGTTTTCTTTTAAATGTTTCGCCCCCTTCAGCATTCCAGTTTTTCCTTGAATGTAACCAACATTTATTTAGTTGTTTAGATTTTAAACCAGTCACAAATAATTCTATAGTAGAATTGATTACATTCTGGTGTCACATCCATGTATTTCTATATAATCAGACTATTTTATAATTTGCTTCTAGAACATCACACCCGTCTGCCCAACACTGACACTGTGCTTATGTGTATGTTTCTAATGCTGCTATCTCTAAAAGATGTCACTTGGTAGTAGGCAATTATAGCGGAGCAGACAAGATTACACGCTAAATGAATTAAATTGAGCGCTGGAAGACGTTTTGGGATCTGGTCTTTGTATTTTGGAATGTTGAACTTTTTATTTTGGTAATTCAAAGATGATTTATTAAATTTAATAAACTTGAACTAACAAAATAAAGAGTTTTCTGATTTCAGTGTTTATTTGTTCCTTGGATGCAAACGATGAAATGCTAATCGGCGCCCTCTAATGCCTGCTAAGTGCAACGCAGTCAAAGGAATACGTTACTCTCAGTCAGACGCAAGCGGATGAAAATAACTTTTTATTCATAGCACAATACACGGACATGGTTGCTGGTTATTCTGGAGAACGGATTCGCTAAGGTATGCCTGTCTCTATATTTTAATGTACTATATTTACTCAATTATAAGTCTTAACACGAGAGTGAGGAAAAAGGCGGCAAAAGGGTAGGCGGGAAATCATGATTGATTGAACAGGATCTTAATTTATGAAATCCAATGCTGTGTATCTTTTTCCGCGCAAAATGTTAACAGTCAAACTTCTGTTAAGCAAAACATCAATACTGGAAAAAAATATTAGTATTTATTCAAGTCAAAGAGTGCAAATACGTTTTCCCCCAGATATATACATATTAAAGAAGCCCAGGTAAGTAATAGTCCTATGGAAAAAAGAATGTACCTGTAGAACATCTTATAACATTAGAAGCCATTACATCTTAAATTAACATAACAAAAACATCTGCACAGTTACTATAGCTAGTATAGATGGGATCTGCTTAACTTCCTACTGCGTAGAAAAAAAATAATAAACTTTGTACTGACGGAATACTGTCAATAAAGTCTATATATATTTATATGAGTGCATTTAATACTGCACATAAAAGTGTGAAATCCCTTCTGATACAAAAATTAACACTGCATGACGCTTAACGTTTGCATGGTAACGAAAAAAAGCACATGCATTTTGATTTTTCTTTTCCGAGAAAGAAAATAACAGTTGGTTTTGTCACTGCAACAAAGCACTGTGTAAAACCTTTTTTTTTTTTTTTTTTTTACAATTACGCAAAAGATATGAGTAAACATGCCATTCAACAGCATTTTAACATAGGCACGCTCTGCTAGCTGTGCCTTGTAAACGTAAAAACCAATAAAAGTTTGCCTTAGAAGCACAAAATAAACAAACTGGAAACAATAAACAGATTGAAAGTCTGAATTTGCCACCAGAGATACATTTCTTCACTTGTGAGCTCTGGTGTTGATGAGTTCAGGCATTTGCTTGGAGTGTGTCATTTAGCAGTATGCCATTTTTCTCTTAGCTGGTTTTCTGTTGAGTGTGTTGGGCTCCACACATCCCATGTTGAAAAAGTGTAGAAAATGGAGGGCAAAATTGTAAGTTCCCTGGGTTCTAGGTCAAGCTATTGTCAGTGTCTTGGTCTTTGTTGACTAGCTCAGTTTGCTCAGTAGTTTTTCTTCAATCAGTCTGAACTGCACACTGACGGACATCTCTGCGATGAACTGCTCACAACCCTCTTTGGTCACCTGTTTGCAGTACCGCAGGTCGATGTGACAAATGTTTCCGCAGCGCTTGAAGTAGGTCAACGACAGGTCTGTAACTTTGTTACAAACTGTGGATGAAAGGGAAAGGGATTTAGAGCCACAGCCACTCAGATTTACATTAATGCTTGACCTAAGCAGCAAGTAAAGAGAGTAGTGGCCTTGCTGTTTTATGCATTGCATCTTGGGAAAAGCATGATGCAAGATGGCAATCTTATTAGATTAAGAGGAGTTTGTGTATATATACACACACACACAATTTATGCATGGTTGTTTTCCAGGCCACTCGACTGTCCATTAGCATGTCTAACCTGTTATGTGAGGGTTTTAGTATTTTCTGCAATACCTGAAAGGTTGATGTGAGTAAGAGAGTCTCTGGTCGTGGTGCCGGCTGCCGTGAGGATATTCACACTCTGGTCAGTGATGTGGTTACAGTAACTAAGGTCCAGTTGGGACAATGAAGGCATGTGTTTTATGATCAGCTTCAGGGACGTATCCTTGATGTCAAGACCAGCTAGACAGAGATTCTCCACGTTCCTTAGTTTACTTCTGCTGTCCAACTGACCTGAGAGACAGCAATATGCATCTTTTACCTTGTCAGTTTTTAAACAATCTAACAGAAATGTATCTGTACTATTCTTTGTGTACACATGGGGGTGCCATCAAAATAAGAGATGAACTTCTAAATGAGTCAAGAGTACATATTGGACATGAACAGCAATTAATGTGATCATTCAGTACCTGGCCTGTTATCTGTTGGCGGGGAGAGCAAGTCTTTTATCTGGTTGTCGTTGAGTCCCTCTACCCACTGCACATCTAAAGTTCTAAGCAAAGGACAGCTGGATGTGCATAAAGCTGATACAGCTGCCCACGAACAGCCTGCCAGCAACAGAATCCTCAGACCTGCCAGAAAACCAACAGAAGGGAGTCATGCAAGTATCAGACATGAGAGTGGAGTTTGCATGCATCAGGGATGCCCAATCCCATTGTAGGAGATCTACTTTTATGCAGAGTTCAGTTTCAACCCCACTCCAAAACACCAGTTTGTAATTATCAGAAGTTCCTGAAGATATTAACTGGTTTATGTGTATTTGATTAGGACTGTAACTAAACTTCACAGTAAGGTAGATATCTGGTAACAAGACTGGGGTGTAGAGTACATAAAAAAAACTACACCATCAGGAGATACACATAGGTCAGAACAGCTGGAAGGGAATCCAGCAGTACAGTGAACCTGAGAAACACTGAAATAAAGCGGTTTCCACCATTAATCAATTTAGGCAGCAAGTAAGTGTGTGATTGTACCAGGTAATCTGTTGATTAGCCAGCTGAGCTGCTTCTTGGAGATGTTGGTCCAACTCAGGTCCAGGGAGACCGGCTGTCTGCGGATAATGCCGCTCAACATGAGTGGAGTGATTGACTTGCACCGGTTCAGATCGATCTTGGTCCAAAGTCTTTTATCACAACACCTAAGAACAGAGGACAGAATACTTAAATTTACTGTGCATCTGAAGAAGTTGAGTTTGGCACTTTCTTGGAATATACCTTACATGGAGGATCCAACCCTTAAGGATGAAAGTTACTTAAAGTCTCAATTGAAACTGAAAAGGATCACTTCATTCCATTGACTCAAATACAACCCAGTGTTTTCATTGGTCAGGACAAAAGTTAAAGATGTGGTTAAGTCTGAGAGCAAGGTAGAAAACCAATGAAAGTGCCAATGGAGGAAAAGGATGCTCATGTAGTACTGTGGGAAGAGCTAGACCTCTAAACATCTGCTGCAGTATAAAGTAAATTCTCTAGTGCAAATGCAGGTTAAAAGCACAACATATTATGATGCTTTTTTTTTTATTTCTGGAAGACGTACCATCTGTTCCAGGTCTTGCAGACCCGCATGCAGATACAAAGGTCTTGGTGTGTGAGGTGGCTGAACACTGCCATCCACACCTCTCTCTGCATGACGTGATTCTTCCCATCATCTAGGGGCAGCCCATCCGGAGGGGGGCTGATCGGAGGGGGGCGAATAACATGACGTTCCATCTGTACACATTTGGGTGGAGAGCGGCAAGGTGTTGGCCGAATGACAGGGGTAGGTGTAGTCCTGATCCAGTTAACCGGGACCTGCTCTCGCAAGGATCCATTTAGTTCCCGCTTAGGTCCCAGCCAGTCTCTCAGATGGCTGCTGCCATTCCTCAGTGGTTTTCTGTCTTCTCCATCACTATCTGGTTCTGTCTTCACCGCCCTACCATTTTGATGAGCCAGACAATCCTCTGTCTTCTGGATCTCCTGATTCAGTTGTTTGCTTAGTTCTTTGCTCAGTTCTTTGTTGGGCAGACGAGGTTTGCGTTTGGTTTTTCGCTGGCTCCTCAACTGTATATCAACACCCGAGTCGCTGCTGGGCCCTGCCTGAGTCAAACTACCCTGTGATTGGTCACCTTCCCATACAGTGGAGGTCTTGTGCACAAGCTTCCCATTCTCCTCTCGGCTCCTCTTCTCCTTCATTGTCTCCTCTTCTTCCTCCTCCTCTTTATCATCTCCATCCTCTTCTTCTGAGGGCACAAAACTGAAAGCTCTCCTCTCCAATTCTTGTCTGTTATCCTCATCATACTCCTCATCATCCTCTCTTTCTAGCTTTATCTGTCCCAGGACATTAGAGGTTGAGAGATCTTCAGGTTTTGAGTGCTTCTTCTGTGGATTTAAAAGAGGGTCAAAATACATGCTTTGCAAAAATATTATTTCATCTCTTATTTGCTTTTACTTATTCATTGTCTTGCTACCTTTTTCTTGACATTGGAATCTGAGTCTGAGTCATTTTTAAAGAGTTTTCTCTTCTTGCGGAGTGGGTTGTCCTCCAATTTGGAAGAACGTTTCTTAAAGGTGTCTTCTGACTTGCAGGTAGGATTGTCCTCTCGTTCGGTCTTCTTCATGGCAGGTGAAACAGTAGAGGTGTAGGACTCTGTAGACATGTTTGATTCAGGCTCTTCCTTTACATCCCGGTTCATCCGCTGGTCTTTGAGCAGAGAGCCAGGGAGATTAGAGGCGTACTTAAACCCTGGGCCTCTTTTTTGCTTTGTAACCAAAAGGTGGGAAAGAAGACAAGACCAGTTTATATCCATTACGTTGTATCATCACCATTTTCGTTATTTTTAAGTATGTTGCTAGGTAGGACAGTGATGCTTACTTTCCCTGTCTTTCCAGCATTATTGCATTTCGGACACTCCCAGCAATTTGGCAACTCGTCATTTACAACACCGCCAGAATCTTTCTCCTGAACAACAGAGCAGAATAAGTTTCTACTCAAAAGAGCAATAGACAGACAAAATTGTATGTCTAAAATAAGACATTTGAAAGATTGTTGATGCCATTATGGCTCAGATATCACAGTTTCCAATTGTTTGGTGGCCTGATTAGGAAAACAACCTTCAAGCATCCTGGATGGATGATCTCGTTGCAGATAGAGCACTCCATTAGCATCATGTTGAACTTGTCCTCTAAATTCTCTACGGTGTCTTCTTTCCCAGCTTCTCCACACACCAGACATACAGCAGTGTGAGGTAGAACAGGCTGAAAAACACAAAAAGAGCAGCTATTAGTTCTTCCAGATGTGCCATTCAGCAGATCAAGGGTCGAATCTAATGATGAGTACCCAGACTGACCGCTATGCACTGTCTCATGATACAGGACTGCTTCATGCGGCCTGGTCCACCAAACTTTTTCATGTCTTTGCAGAAGTGGCACTCGCCACACTCTTTGCGCGTACATGCCTCACACTTCCTGCAGCGTGTTCGTCTGCGCCGGGCACTAGATGAACCACGACTGGATGAGAGCTTCACTCCTCCTGCTGTCGGGCCTGCTGCTGATGGAGATGAGCCCATCTTTGTTTTTGGCCGATTAAGTGGCCGTGGCTGAAACATATAAACCACAGAATCATTTATACAAGTTCCAAAGGAAAATGAGAAGCAAGATTAAGCTTTTCTCAACCCGATTAACATCCAAACTTACTAAACATATTTGGATACCAGGACATGATGAACATGACACTCACTGGTTATGAGCTGCTTGCTGACTTTAACAGTAATGAAATGCAATGCCACATAGTCAAGGGAATGCAAACATAATGAACACAAACCTATCAACTTTCAGACCCCACACTCTTGAGAGTGAGTTCATATGGTTCGGATTTAGTTGTATGTGCAGTTATTTAAATTGTTTATATGCCCCTGAGGAACTTTAAAGAAAAAAAATTGGCGAACAGAACATGAGAATGCATTTTTACTACTCTGTGAATACCGATAAAATCTGCCCACAATGTCAAGTTGGAGGACATTCCCTGTTGTTATTAACTCCGAGTCAATTAAAGAACAATAAGTCAGGATACAGCTGTAGGAACATGCATTAAACCAGACAACAAATATTATTCCTAACAACATTTATTGATAAACGTAAACTGTGTTTCCTTAGAAACACATATTCCACCTCTGATTTAGCGGTTATGTAACAGAGGGGAAAACAGCAGCAGTAGCAGGAACGTCAGAATGAATGCATGTTTGTATTTGCCATTTGATCTCCTTAATGTGAAGCACTTTCCATTATTGATTCGGTTTCCTTTTTGATAGAGCTTTTATTCATCTTGTGTTATTCTTGGCCATTAGGCCAAAATGGCAACAGTGCATTCAGATTATTTATCACAAATAATCTTAGTACATATACACTTATAAACTCTCAAGCAAGTCAAAGGAAATTATTCTTCAGAGAGCTGTATTCCACATCCCATGGGTTGCCGTGTCCCCATTACATCAACCAGAAGTCATGCCTGTCCCAGCACCCACAGCACGAGTTTCCTACGGCAACATGGGACCATGGGATGCTTGATGAGAATGAATCTGGCCTCCACCCTCTTTATGAACCTTCTTAATGGAGAGGAAAACATTAACAATCGCATTAGCCAGAGGGGGAAAGTGCAACCCGACCTCCTCAATAGGTACATTTCTTTTAAACAGCCTAAGTAGATTTCTCTGCCCATGAGAGCTGAGATTATCTCTTCAATCAGAGTCAAAATTCTTTCTTACATGGACAAAACTGAAAGAAAAAGCAACAACAACATACCGTTGAGTTCTTGAAGTTGTCTACAAATATCAGAAAGCAGAAACTGCTGTTTCACAACATCTCAAATGTGATGTGTTATGAAACCGAGTTTGGAGGAAAACAGAAGCACAAATTCAAGCACGTGGTCTTCAGAGCCAGGGGATAGGGAGACTGCCAGTGGGAAAAACATTCCAGACCAAATCTAATATATCTTGTAAATGTGTTGAATGTCGTGAGTTTGTGATTTGTAAGAGCTGCTTTCACCCAGATGAAAGACGGGACCTTGAAAATTAAAGATCCCACAAGAACACCACCCAAAATCAAAGGTTCCAAGCAGAGGTCAAACAACTTATCAGGTTTTTTTTTTTTTTTAAGATTTATTACGATAGGGCAGTATAGAGGAGTCAGGAAGTGAAGTGGGAGTGAGAGAGAAGGGGATGGGATCGGAAAAGGTCCTTGAGTTGGGATTCAAACTTGGGACGCCCGTAATGCAACGCAGTTATATATAGTGCTGTCAAACAATTAATTGTATCCAAAATATAAGTTTTTGGTTACATAATATATACGTGTGTACTGTGTATATTAATTATGCATATATAAATACAAACACATATGGTGTGTATATATATATAATATTTTTACATGCATTTATTATTCTAATTTATTATATAATAAATATTTAATATGTAAACAAACATTTTCTTACATATATGCATGCATGTGTGTTTTTATATGCAGGCTACATAACAAATATACACAGAACACACTCATAACTTTTATTTTGGATGTGATTAATGATTTGACTGCACTAGCTGTCGACTATATGTCAGCACACTGCCCACAAGCCTATTGGCACCAACTCTGTTAGTAGTTTTTCTGATTACATTCCTCTTTTGGTTATATTGGTTGTTGGCTAAAATAAATGCTAATTTTATTTTTTATGTTTTTATTTAGTTTTATTTTATTTTTGTTTGGTGACAGTGACAACAAAAATAAAAACAATTAACACCAACTCCTTGTGGGGTTGGCTGTGTATTAATGTGTCATCAATATTTTCATAGTTTTATTCTCACTTATATGCAGAATAAAACTAATAAAAATGTTCTGAATAAATAGAAATGTTCAGAGCAGATTTTAGAAGCCAAACAGAGGAGATGTATCAAGTGTCACATGACTGATTTCATTGTTAAAATTAAATCTTGTCAAAATGAGAAAATGCTTCCCTTCTCATTGTGAAACCACCTTTGCAAATAAAACCTTTGCAAGCCAACCATCATCACAGCATCTGAGTGTGTGCATATGCTATGACAGATTAATAGTGCAAGCAGATTTGCTTGACATTGTTAGAGCAGCTTGATGACAAGGTCAGAAATTAAAGACTGCACTGATATAAAAACCACTGCAGAGATGGAAGATCTCTAAAACAGGATTATTGTAGATATTAAGGGCAGACATGGATTTTGATGCTTGCTGTCTGGTATAGGTGTGTATAGAAAAAAATACATATCCATGGTAAACATACACAAACAAGCTGACTCAAGCACTTAGTTTGTGATACCATCATTAAACCAGATGTAATTGTTCAACTTAAGAAATATTGTCAAATTAAAAATAATAAAGTGATTCTGCAAAACAATAGCAAAATTCACATATCACACCCAGCTGCAGGGACAATGGCAAATTTAATTGGTAGGGTGTGAAGATACACTTGATATTTAACACTAAACTCACAAAACTGGCTGAGGCAGATATCAGAAAAATAAAGCCTTTTCGCCAGGGCAAAGAATATCACGATACAAAAACAAAAATCAATGCAAATATTGCAGGTCCAGCAGCATATGACCAAAAAAAAAACTGGAGATTAACTGATAAAACTAAAAAACTAGCTTGTTCCCTACTGTGCCTATGAGAAAGTACATTAAGTTAGGAAATAGTAAAAGTGTCTAAATAGTGGTGTACTGCTATTTCTGTGACTGATATCATACCAATACTGATAAGCAATAAACACTTATTTTATACACAATTCTTTAATAATTCACTAATAGCTTTTCAAAGATGACCTGTGTAGAGATCAGCCCTCAAATAGCATCCAAGTCCAGACATAATGTAAGATCTGATTTCATGAAAATGACATCTGATCCAGGATCAGTATAAACCTACATTTTCATAACTACAGGTCCAAGACTAAATATGTTCACAACAGGAACATGTCTGAACTGTTTTTACTCACGTTGATTCTTTGTCCCGCCCCTCCCCCATGCGCTCATCTTGTAGGACCGGCTCAAAGAGGCCCTTGTTGGGCTGTGGCCAAAACAGTTAAAAATATCCTGGAAATTGAGGAAGTTGAAGAACACAATACTCTATGCAAATATCTGAAACGAGTTGCGAGAGTAAAAATATACGCAATCGGACAAACATACTTTTTACAAAAGCCACAAAGATGTATTTCACCCCTAAAGATGGATGATAAAATGATAATAATCTAGCCGCTGCATCCTTTCCTCAGTGGCGACAGCTTTTGGGGTGAAATGCATTTGTATGTTTTCAATAGAAGAGGAATACAAAAGGATTCACTGGAAGAGAATCAAAGATTCGCCCAACCGCAAACATAAAACAAGCGATGGGAGAGTCTCACGTGGGCAGCCACACAAACAGACATACGCAAAGTATTCAAAGAACCTACACGCCTTCGAAACCCTGCAGTGTGCATTACATCAACTGGGACTGTTAGAAAGCATTTGTAGCTGCTAACATAGCATTACAGTAATATCGCAGGTACCACATAGGAAGTGTCACTGATTTCACTTTCATCTGCAGCTCCTGAAAGTACCTAACAAGACCTTACAGCATCAAGAAATGCTAGTTTAGGTTCATGTTTCAACAACCTGCTTTGATATTCATTCAAGTTCAATGAGTGAAATGGAAGAAATGTGACATCTAAGAGGTTCAAAATGAGCACCAGGCTCAAAACTGAACTCATGTGCTAGTCATATGTAGTTATCAGCAGTCACCATAAACATTTCTGACAGCTCTGACAGTTCCCTTATCATGTGTACTTCAGTTACACATGTAAATACACACAAATAACATCTGCATGCAACCTTTCGCATCTCCTTTTCTTAAGTCTAATGACCTGTAGGACCAGCTCAACGTTACTACCTGCTCAGCATCGGAGTTCTCATAATCCTCCTCGTCAGCGATCAGCGACATGGCCATGGCTCTTACAGTCCTCTCAGCGTTTTGCTAACTGACATGGCTGCAGCCCCGGCTTGCTACTGGCTAAGAGACGGCACAGCCCTCCCTTCTGTTCCTTAGCCATCAGAGCACACAGGCTAGAGCAAGACATGCTCATGAATATGCAAAAGGGGGAGTTCCAAGAAGTAAGAGGTGGGAGTAGAGCGGCAGAGCCAATGGGTATGCAGTATGCAAAACAGGCTCTTTAATATGCACCAATACAGCTTGGACGCATCCAATAGGAAGAGGGCGTGCAGAACAGGGTCATAGGGTAAAGAAGAGAGGCCAAATGGGGCAGTATAAGGACAGATGGTCTTTAATCACAAAAGACAGACACAATGGAGGCAAAAATTCAGCAGCTGGGCTTTTAGTCGTCGAGACAGTTTTAGTGTTGTGAAGTGAGGGGCGTACAAAAGCCAACATCCAATCACATGTGTCACTTTTTAATAGGGAAATAAACTAAAACAAGTCTATAAGTGCAGGTTTGCTTGAGATTGGTCAGGTCTAATTTTGGGGGACTGGCAACACTTCCCTTGTGTCTGAAGCAGATTCATCATTCCAGTGAAATACTAATGCAAAGTTCCGCTTTGCCTATTTTAAATACAGACATTGCATCATATTTCCACAGAATCTACCTCACAACTATTTCAGTAGTGCCAAAAAAAAGAAAAAAAAAAGGCATTTTAAACAAAAATCTTCTAAACATATTCTTAATTTCAATATCAACCATAAATCTGAAAGGGGTAATTAGGAAGGACTGGAGACAGCAAAACCTCCATAACATATTTTGCCTTCCTGTTAAGTATAATTAACTGATGATATTGCAGTATGTAAATCAAATTAAGGACCTTAAAAATAGGTTAAAGAATCTTGCTTGGCCACATCCTAATGTTTCTAATCGCTCCTCACATCCATTCATACCTTGCCGGTCTTCTTTGGCCAGCATACAATAGGAGAACCAGTGATGGCCAACTTTGGATTGTCATCTGCATGTTCCTTTAACAGAACCTGTTTAAGAAGCAGACAAAAAACAAAACTTAAAACAACAACAAAAAAAATTGTAAAAGACAACTTTTTATTGTATTTTATTTAGTTTTGGTGTGAAAATATGAATGCAAATACTTTGTGTTTTAATAAGTAATAAATATTACTTATTTATAATACATTTAAAAATATAGATATTTTAGAACATTATAAATCTTAAATAAAACAACATATTTCAAATTTGGTATAAAAAAAGTCAAAAGTAATGCATTGTTTTGTTTTAAAGTGCACAATGTCATGGTAAGTTACTGTAACCAACTTACTTTAAAGGGATAGTTCACCCAGAAATGTAAAATCTATCATTAATTACTCACCTCATGTCGTTCTAAACCTGTAAATCCTACGTTCATCTTCGAAACACAAATTAAGATATTTTGGATGAAATCCGAGAGCTTTCTGACTATGCAACTACTGCCATGTTCAGGCCCAGAATGGCCCTGAAAGATAGTAAGGACATCAATAAAATAATCCATGTGACATCAGTGGTTCAACCTTAATTTTGTGAAGCTGCAAGAATACGTTTGGTGCACAAAGACAACAAAAATAACAACTTTATTCAACAATTTCTTCTAAGTCTGTCTTCACCATGATCACGAGAGTACCATGACACATGCATGTGGTGCTGACGCAGGAGCCGGCGTTCTGACACAGAACACAGATGCACTGCACCTTGTTTACAAGCAGAAGAAGAAGACACAAGCTGTACTTAAACTTTCTTCATAAACATGTCTGAAGATTTCAACAGGGAGGCAGACTTGCAATTTTTTGCCCAGCCTTACTTAATTGAACCAATATACAGATGATGAACTAAGAGAGATGAATGTCTACGTCAGAACGCTAACTCCTGTGTGTGGAACCCTCGTGAATGCATGTCAAAGACTGACACGGAAGAGCAGAATTGTTATAAATAATAAATTACATACATGTAATAAATTTGTTATTTTTGTTTTCTTTGCACACAGAAATTATGGTTGAACCACTGATGTCACATGGACTATTTTAATGATGTCCTTACTACATGTCTGTGCCTTGAAGGCGTCAGTTTTATTGCTGTCTATGCAGGGTCTGAGATAGGACTGCACGATTAATCGAATGGGATTGTCATGTGTATCTTGTCAGTAAAGCTGGTTCTGTTATCAGTAAATCTCCATCACATGCTTTCAGATGGAGCAGCATTTGCTACACAGAGCCGTAGTTCACTGACAAGCTGGGTTACTGCAGACGATATAATCGCGGGATTATGAAATCTAAGAAATAATTTGCAATGATGAAAGCCGTTTGCGTAGCTTTTCACCAAACTACAGCTCTGTGTAGTAAAACCATCTTGAAGCATGTGAAAATACCACATTTAATAACATGTTTTTACTCCAAACTCGCTTTATAACGTCAGTCTAATGTTTTAAATAAATCCTTCTGTGAGATTATGTTGCTCCTTACACAGAATAAGGCACACAACATATTTCATAGTATTCTAAGCAGTAATAAAGACTATGTCAATTAGCATTGCACTGTTATATTATAATAATAAATATAACAAGAACTCAAATAAATCATATGTTGTCGTAGTCAAGTGTTTATTAGACACGTTGAATCAATGAAAGCAGTTAAATCTTCTGTTTATTCAGCTACCACTAGGGATTTCCTGGATTTCTTCTGCTGGTATATCTGGAGTTTACGCGCGGGAGATTTACTACTGATCACAGAACCGTGACTAAATGACACGATGCACATGACAATCCCAGCTTTTGCCTAATCACGATTGCGATTTAATTTCAATTTATCGTGCAGCCCTATTCTGAGAGCTCTCAGATTTCATAAAAAATATCTAAACTTGTATTCTGAAGATCTTATGGGTTTGGAACATGAGGGTGAGTAGCTTATTAATGACAAGTTTCATTTTTGGGTGAACTATCCCTTTAGCTGTGTACCTCAGTGACACAAAATGTTGATAGATCATGCACTGTTCCTTGTTGGGTCTGAACCTACTACCTGAACCTACAAGTCTAGGTCTACAATTAGACTGCTCCACCCAACAGGTGCTTACTTCAATTTATTATTCCTTGAGAAAGGAAAAATGGAGTCATGAGGAAGTTATAATGATGTCAATTAAAGACATCGAGAGACAAAAGGCGGCAAATGACAAGTGGAAAATGTTTACAGACCTTCACGTCATCTAGCAGTGCTTGTGGATCCTCGATGCCCTCTGGAACGCATTTCTTTGTCTCCGGAAGGGATTCCAGCTTCTCCACCAAGGCCTTGAGTCCATTTAGCTCAAACTCTGTCAAGTGGGTCCATTTGCTGGAATGTTCCATTCCAGGTGAGCCAGACGGAGTTTTGGGACACTCTGAAGGCAGGGACTTGAAGCTGTCTTCAGAATCATCGGCCGGGGATTTGAAGGTCTGACAGGGAGGGACAGTGGAGGAGGGCTGGGACGTCCCTTCTGTCCTCTCTAACCGTGTCTCACACGAGTCCCCCTCCATGTCCAGCCGAGGAGCAGAAATGACACTCTCAGTAACAAGCTTGGGTTCAACTAAATAAAATCAGAAGAGAAAACAAGCAACTCACCAAATCCATAATCACCAAAATCAAATTTACATGAAGACCAGAAGACATAAGACAGAACAAGTCTAGGAATCATCTTGAGAAATTTTGGTATGGTGAAATAAGGAAACTATTATGTACTTTCTAAGATTGGAAATGCAAAGAAGGGTAGATTGGCTCACTACTTAAGGAGTTCAGTAAGAGTGATTGAAATGGATATTCATAAACCCTATCCAATACAAAATTGTGGATCATTTCTGCAGCTTACATCTAAGAAAGGCCACACTCAAAATTGAAAGTCTAATTCTGCAGACTGATTTTTCAGTTCTGTTCTTGCTAAAAATTCTCATTTACTCATTTACTTAATCTTGTTGCATTGCCATTACTTGAAAATGACTTCTGGTGGTGTTTATCATTGCTAATTGCTGTCAGTTTAGCCAACTCACCAGCGTGAGCGCCGAACTCCAGGCTGAGGTGCGAACGTCTGGTCAAGCAGTTCACGTACCTCTCCAACACATACCAGCACATCTCATAGAAGAAAGGGTAGCGGAATTTGGAGTGCACCTGAAACAGTTAATATTTATTTAACCTCTACTAGAGCTTCATGATTTTTTAAGGGGGTGAAAATCACTGTGCTTTTTCTGATTAAAATACAATTTATGATTTTTTTTTACTCCAGATTTGGTTTGTAGGGCTTCACAATTTGGCCCAACATTTTATGATGATATATCAATATAGAAATAATAGTAATTATTATTATTATTTATATTAATTAGTTTTTTGTAGTAGTAATAATATATTAATCGTATAAATTTAAATTATAATAATTGTTACCATCATTATCATCATCATTAGTATAACATTAAAGTAAAATATTATTACTACTACTCTAAAAATTTGAAATATTAATATTGTAATTTTTTTGTAAATTATAAAAAAAAAAAATCACATTCACTTAAAATTACATAATAATTTCTTTAAACAGTACCAGGCTTAAGTGTGACACATGGCATGTATATTGATTTAATTGATTAGATTTGATTTGATAAGAACACTAAGCCATATTGTGATTATAGTTTTATTTTGGTTTAAGAATTCAAATTGTATAAATTAACACAAATGAATATATGATGAAAAAGCACATTATAAATTAGCATTAACCTAGATTTAAAATTCATTTTTCTAATTCATTGTTAGTTTGTGATACCTAATGCATTAAATAATGTTAAGAAATTAAAAATTATTATACAGTTTTACCCCAACCCTACATATAAAACTAATATTACTGGCTTGATAACTCTTGCAGTATATGAGAAAACGACAACATGACTAAAATGCTTCTCATGCACATAACTTTCCATTCCGGCTCCTCTCCAGGGAGGAAACTCACATTCTCAGAGTTGTGGAGGGCTTGTGCTCTCATTCCCTCATACCTCCTTTAGCCAGAGCTAAATTTAGAGCACTGCAATAATGCAGCCCCTGGAACAACACAGCCAGTGCCACGATCTGTCTTCTTCTCGGCCTGCTCTGTCTAGCAAATATAAAAATAGCCCGGCCCACCGGCTCTGAGCCCTGCAGAGACATTGAAGTCTCCAGGAGGTTCTGCTAGCAGAAAGCGAGTGACTGTAACCGGTTTATCACTTTGAAATGTCACACAACACATCAAAGCTGTCCAGTGCTGTCACTAAAACAGCCTTTTAACTGTCAGCAGCTGAGCCAGTCAGAATTATTCATATTCTGCTTTTCCTTTTATATTTTCAGCTTTCATTTTAGCTTTAAGTTTTAGGAATTTTGTTGTGTGCTTTTGTAATTTTGATTACATTTGGTTTAATATTTCTATATAGCTTTATTTTATTTTTTTTTAATCTGTTTCACTCATTTTAGTAATTTTACAGATAATAATTACAGATTTAGTAATTTCAGATAGTTGTTCGGCATTTTTATAAGGTTTTTTAAGTTTAGGTTTTGTTTTTTTTTCAGTTTTTTTTCAATTACCAAAAATATATTTTTTTATTTATATTTTTAATAGTTTGTTTTAGTTAACAATATCAACACTGGTTATGGAAAGGATCTGATAGTACATTTAATTAGATTATATTGCATGTTATAATACTCGCAATAAGAGTAGTTACATTTCATTGATTACATGATTACATTGATGTTTACATTATATTACAAACACATTGCAGTGATTTTCTGGCATTGGTTATAGAGGGCGACCGATATATCGGTCGGCCGATATATCGGGCCGATATTTGTCATTTTTTTATATATGCTGATATCCGTGTTTAGTAGCGCCGATTTAAAGTCAGGCACGTCGGCGGGCAGCCCCGTGTTATTGGTGCGGTGGAAAGTGCTGCTGCAGCAGTATGTGAAGCACCCCAAGCCAAAAGTTTTGGAAGATTCAACAACAGTCCTGGGAGATAAAGGTAGTCAGAGAATTTTACTCTAAATGGGGTGGAGAAGTTGACAGCTCTAACAAACACTGCAGCGTGACGTTACCAAAGTAAACGGTCTCTGACGTTACGCCGCCCCGCTCACAGACAGCAGCGTGCTCGGAGAGACAGCTGTCCTGGAGCTGCCCAGAATGGTGAATCACATTTGTTCGGAAGCATGGTTTGATGCAGACAATAACCATTTTCCATCCAACTCATTTGTATTTAGGGATGTCAATATTCGATAATTTCCATTATCGATCGTCGTTTAAATTAATGATCAATTAATAACCTTAATGCTGCAAAATGCGTCTGCAGCGGTATTATTATTATGTGCAAAAGCCACTTGGAAAAAAAGCTTTCTCACCCGAATTAAAGGGGTTTTAGTCTGAATAAAATGCTAGTAGCAGGACTATGAAATGAATAGATGTGATTATGATCATTTGATAAAATGAAGAGAGCGCGCCATACGTTGGAGATCATTTTACTTTGTTGACTGTTTCCCGTCAAGGAAGACCGCTGAATGCGCCTCTTTAAATGGTTTCGTGGTGCTCGTTGTTGTATTTTAAAACGCAACTGCAATGTTTTCAAATGACACACTATAGTAGTGGTGCAACGGATCATCATTGATCAGTATCTTCGGTTCGGCATACACGTGACCCCCGGATTGATTTATGAAAAAAAAAAAGTTGCGCATGTTCAGTCCACACTCAGTGGTCATGGCGAGCGGAGGAACGGAGGAGCTTGAACGCCCCGCGCATTTTGGATTTCCTGTCAAATATAATGATGAAGGAAAGAGGTTAGAGTGAAAATATTGTGCCAGGTCTTTATGAACAGGATAAGAAAAAAGTTGTGGATGAACTATCCCGAGCATCCTCTGTTGCGCTCACGACAGAAGGGGGACGGAGAGCTCTGTGACGATAGCTGATCACTTCATCACAGCACACTGGAAAATTAGAAGTCGGGCTATTATGTTAAAAAGAAGATATTATGTGCACTAAGTTGATTTCATATATTTTAATTTAATAATTTAATGTTAATAAAAAAAAGACAAAACGTATGTTTATTTGTCTTGGCCTTTTTTTTTTTTTTTTTTGCTGATCCGAAAAATGATCCGATCCATACGAGGACGTGCGAGCGCGGGTTTGACGAGATGTATTTGGAGGTTATTGCTCACGTCTCGTTCTGCACATATCCAAATGTTTCCATATTCGCAATGTATCTGAATAATAAACTATAATATTTTTTATTTATTTAATGTAAACTAGACGGAAAGATCATCCTCTACACATGAGCAAAAACCTCCTTGGCATAACAGCAGAGTGGACCGGTATACGGTCTATTTAAACTGACCAGTGTAAACTTTTAAATGTTTGGTTGACTGTACTTTATTTTAATAATGAACAGACTGCGATGTAAGTTTGAAATTAGAATGCACTTTAGATGTTCTGTGTCATTTATACCAAACACAAATGTTGCTGGTTGCTAGTGTGTTTGCAGCACTACTGTTATTTATTTTTTATATATTTATTTTTTTATATTTTTCAGTTTAATTGATTTTTATTTCTAAAATTGTATTTATTTAAATGTATATTTAAGTTTACATTTATGTTCAAACAACAAAAAAATTCTACTTGATAAATGCTCTAAAACTTTAATGCAAATGATTGACTTATATATATATATATATATATATATATTACCTGTTTTATATATTTAATACTTGGTCAGTTTATTGATTTTGTTTGGTTAACTTTGGATACATTTTTTATTTTAATACCATGCAGTGCACAAAATTAAGATTCGAGAGATGGTTCAAGTCAGTGCTCAATAAATGATGATAAGTTTAGAAATGTTGTGCATCCACTTATTATTAGTGTTTCATTTTAGCATGCAAATGAAGGGGAAAACTTCAAGATATCGGCCCTAAAAATCGGCAGCACATATCGGCCATCGGCTGGCCCTGACCTCTAAACATCGGCATCGGCTATAGAAAAACCCATATCGGTCGATTTCTAATTGGTTAGTTGTTATATGGCATGCAGGTAAAAAAATTAAATATTTAATCTTCACTAATTCTTTAGTATTTTGATGATAAAATTATTTAATTGTAACTTTTATGATTTTATTCTCTCTTTGTATTTTTTATATCAATGTTTACAAAATTACACTATTTAAATTAGTGTAATAAAACAAGTTAGGTCAAAAGTAATTCAAAAAGTAGTCTGATTATATTGTTCAACATTTTTAATATACCATTATTGAATACTATTATTGTCATGTAATTTGGAATTAGTAACGGACTACAATTTGTGAGTAATCAACCCAAAATGGTTTACAATATACTCCAAAATATTATAAATGAAATTGATTAGAACTCCCTTCTAAAAAGACAAATCCTTTAATGCTGACTAACAAATCATCCAACAATCGTTTTTTTTTATTTTTTTTATAAATGCTTTACCTTTGTTCTGTTCTCAATTTCGTAGACAGTGAGCTGCATGGGAATGTTAAAACTGTGTAAAATATTTCCGCCAAACACCAGGGTATCTTCTGGAGTGTAGACCGCATGGATCCAACCTACACATGGAAGAACAAAAATATGAATGCTCAATTTCAGGAACAAAAATGTTGTAGAAGGGCTTAAACATTTTCTACTCTCAAACGTCTTCTCCTCTTCTCCGTTCTTCAACTTATGTACATCACTAAAGTCAAATTTGCCGCTATTTTTGAATCCGAACGCAAATACAAATGACATTACAGAGCTTTGGTAGAATAATTACTTAAATTTCACTTTGTTCCTCACACAAAGCTATGGCTTGGAATACAATACAAATGTCATAGGGATGGCTTTTATTGCTTTTTTGGACTTTTTCGAGCTTGACGGACCTGATCAATGACCAAGAACTGTTGTTGTATTGAAAAGAGCTTCACAAAGATTCTTCAGAATTTCAGAATCTTTCAGAAAACAGCATGTTGGTTTGGAACAACATGAAGACAAGTAAACAGTAACAGAAATTCAATTTACAGCCATTGGATTCAAGGTGCACATTTCATCAGTTCATGCATTCCCTGGGAATTGAATCTATGACCTTGGCATTGCCACTGCCATCCTCTTCAGTTTTTTCCCCCTTAATTCACCTGAAGGGATGAAGAATGTGTAGCCCTGTTTCAGCTCTACTCGCTGGCAGCCGTCTGAACGGTCACCCAGAAAGATATCACTCTGTTTCCCTGACAGCACCCAGTCCTCATACAGAGACAGATTGTGTGGGCTTGGAGGAATCAGCCAGAAGACCTGGAGAACATATGAGAGAGAGAGAGCAGTGCAGGTGTGATTCTAAACTGGGATATGATTTTTCTTCTTTGAACTTAATTCACACACTTGTGTCAGCATTAATCCTTTAAGTGCAAGTTATTTATCTCTTCCATTTATTCACGATCAGACAGCGTGGTTCAGAAGAACTGCACGCATCCCGTGTAAGAACATTCTAACCGGAGCTACTTCTCCAACTTTATGTCTATGGCAATTCATGCAGGTATGTGTTCCTCTGCAGCGGTGATGACACGAACAGACTACAATAGTCCAAAAATAAGCACTTATTAAAAATGTACCGTAGTGATTTGAGAGAATACAAAAAAGGCGGTTTGGTAGATTAATTTATGATGTACACGCTCATTATATACATTTTGAAAAGTTTGAACACGGAAAAAGTGATTGAAAAAGTGTTGCTTTAACATGAAAACAAAGAAATAATGACAAACTTGTAAATAAAAAAAATATATAATACAAAACTGTATTAAATAATAAAAAAATACTACAAAAGACTATGTCTAGAAATTTTAATATTTATAAATTAATTATATTTATATAAGCAGGCATATAAATTGGGTTTTAAAAAAACATTTTTTATTTAAACTAGGAAATAATTCGAAAGTTTCAAGATTTAAAAAAATAAAAATAATGCTTTATTTCTAGTCTGCAATTGAAATTTCTTAGGAAATTTTAAATTGTTACTAATAATATCTGCTACTAATTAAATGAGGGTAAAACTTTATAATAACCATCCTTAGTTAACATTAGTTAATGTGCATTACCTAAAAATAAGCAATACATTTGAAACAGTATTTATGAATATTTGTTAATGTTAGTTAATAAAAATACGCCCGTTCATTGTTAGTAGTACAGTAAGACTAGTATTAATAATATCTGTTTGTCTCTTCACATGGCAATTTATGCATCAATAACCTCACAAACAGACAATTTATAAAAGACATCATGACAAAAACTTAAAATAAAACATTACAAAACCCACAACAAAACCCAGGTATTAACAGAACACCATTTCTACATATATTAAAATACAATATTTGAAATTAATGGTACACCTTTATCTCAATGTTTCAAATAAGTGTTTACAATCAAAACTGAATTTAAAAAACAAAAGATCTAGAAGCTCTAAAGGTCCTCCACTTGGGCACTGAGGGGAGCAGTTCAAATTCTGGGTATAAAATGTGAGAAGTATCATATAAAATGATCAAGGACTTCCTAAGAACATTTTTCTCCCACAGAGCAGACAACCCCAACAACCCCAACTGCACAGAGCCTGTAATCTTCAGGATTGTTCAGGTTCATTAAATAATATTGATTTAAAAAATGTATTGCTACATGTTGCAATTAACATGAACTATGATTAATTAATGCTTAAGAAGAATATGAGGACATTTATTGTGTTACCAAAGTATGTTATATTAAATTGTAAAATCATTTCACTAATGGTCTCAGACATTTGGACCCCACTGTATGTTGTATGACTAAAAATCGGAGTTACTACGCTGATGAAATAAGTTCAGTTTTCTGGTGAGAGCAGGAGGATTACATCACAGGGATAAACTACTACAACTCTTCCTTTGGTCACACATGTGTCACTCTCGTCTTTCTTGCACTCGGCAGCACTCTTGTTTGACCTTTCAGAGTGGATATTATTTGATACCCTCCAGCAATCACACACACACACACACACACACACACACACAAAGCTTTTCTGCTGAAGCGGCATCCCCAGCGGCGATGCAACAATGCAAACAGAGAAGATATTCATTTACATGGCCTCTAGATACCTGATCTTCACAGATCATTAGCAAAGCCAGTCCTGCAGAAAATCATTATTGCTTTCAAAGTAATAGCATAAACAAACCACTACCCCCAAATATAGACAATAATAATAGTAACAGCACTACTAACTATCAACACCTACCTTTCTGCCTTTAAAGACATGGTACCATACTGATGTGCCGCCGAAGTCGATGTGGAAGTCAGTGAAACAGCCTTTTACACTCATCAGACAGTATCTACAGAAAGAGAGGAACAGGGAAAGCACGAGGATGATTCTCAACATCTGAGTAAATAGAGAAGAACGATAAATCCCTAATGCGGTTTCTAAGTCCTGACAAAAAAGACTGTATTTGCAACCGGGAGGAACCACACCATAGGCATGTTCAACTCCCAACTCAAAATGAATATTTCCTTCAAAACCATATACAGTGGAATTTCCCCTTTTCAATCAACAGCCTCATCAAAGCTCAGCACAATATTATGACTCCAAAAAAATAGTTTTCGCTATTATTTTGGGAAATTAATCAAAGCTAATTTCTCTCTCGGAGCATAGAGAACGATAGTCACGGATGTGGGTTTGTTTCAGATAAAGCCTTCTCAGCAGTAGAACAGGGATGGAAGCTATTTGCGGCTTATGCATTTGTCATCCGCAGCGTTTAGCAAGGAGCGAAATTAATCAAACCCCAAACTACCTCAGTGTCTGGTTAAAATCTGCCCCACTGAGCCGGGAGAAGAAGAAAGCGAAGAAATCGGTTAGCTCTAATGAGCAAAAGGCACCGCTCACCCCAGGGCATCGTGAACTAAAAAATGTCTTGGCATCAATTTAGGCTCAAACCCAGATGGTTGAGTGCCTGAGAAATGAGACTTCTAAATTTAGGGTCACCAAAGTATGGATTCCACGACGTTTAGACATGCAACAGACAGGTTAATTATTACCAGCTGGTCTGCATGTGATATCTTTGCCCCTCAGACTGTGCCTGCTGACGTTCGGGCAGTGTAAATGTCAGATGATGTCACTGAAGATGACATCATATGTTACAGCATCAACAAACTTTGAGCACTTTGGATCTAGATGTTTTCAATAATACAAACGAGGCAAGAGCACTCATTGACTGCAGGCTGCAGAAGGTAACACTAGGGTAATACTTTGCAACCTGAACCCTCAGAGGTTACAACCTATAACTGGAGCTTTTAGATGAAAGGTTATGAATAAATAATCACTGACTACATAGTATCTCCATAAAGGACTAATAATGCAGTCTGAGCGTTCTTACAGCTTACAAGACAAGTTTTCACTAAGATAATTTTCAATTATTCATAAAATTTTATAAAAACAAATTTAACATTGAAATATTTTTCTTGTGTTGTTTTTATATAAAAAGAACCCCATGTTAAACAAATTAATAGAATTTTAATATTAATAAAAAATGTTTTAATGTAATTAAAATGTATTAAAAACAAATTTAAGATTATGACATTTTATTTCAAAAGATAATTATAACTTTAATATAAAAATGACTCATTAATATAACTTTAATATTAATAAGAAATATATTTAAATATTAATAAAATAAAAACAAAATTACCATGAATACGATTTTTAAGTTTTATTTGAAAATATATTATAATATTAATGTAAAAGTTAACAGTAAACAAATATAATATTATACATTACATTTAAATAATATTTAAAATCTGACTCTTTATTTATGGTTGTTCACATCTCCTCTTATTTTTGTGCAGAATTGCATTTTCATGCTGCTTGAGCAGCAGTCTTTATTTTATAACCATATATGTGCATAATCACACCAAAGCAGAAAGAAATGCCATCAATAATTCTGTTATATGAACACAGCGATCTCAAAACTAAACTTAAATGGTGACCGTTGCAGCCGTAAGGGTGGAAGGGGGAAGACAAAAACAAAACTAGAACCTTGATGTGCACAAACACGCCGAGTAAGCTTTTAAAATTTCTGACTTCACATGCAACCCTCACAAACATTTATTAAACCAGACCGCATAACCATACGTGGAATGAGCACAAATTATTGGTCAACTTTTCAAAAAGTAGCAAAGAAAGCAAACTATACCAAACCTCAAAAGAATTATTTACATTATTGCAAAGAGTTTGCAATGAAATAAAACACACATACCCAATAGATGTTCATCCCCATTTGAGGCACTTCGCCATTCTGACATCTGCCCATGTGACTCAACAGAACAGAAGTGAACTGACTTTTACCGCCGAGTTCTTGCTTTATAAAAGAGCTCAATGAATACAGAGAGTCAGGAGGAGGGAGTCAAAGGGAAAGTGAGAGAAAGAGAGCGAGAGTGGGCTTTCCTGTGCAGGAAATACTGCTATGCGATACTCTGATTGGCTGAGGAGGATTCATTGGGATACTGCAGCAGCCCGTGAAGATCCGCCTCTTCTCCGCATTAGAAGTGTGTGCTGCCTAGCAACCTGATGGAGTCACAGCCCGCTGCAGGCCAAAGAAATGCGCAGCATGCGCCGAGGAGCAAAGCAAGGGACTGTGGGAAATGAGCAGACCTCATCTTTGACTAATGCAGGATGTCAAAGAACAGTTTTCAGATTGACTCAAGCTTTGAGCTGATTCTGAAAGCCAGAATACTTCCTGAAGGGAAATCGGAGCAGACAGAAAAACAACAAAACCTTAAACGTGTAATACAACTATGTGGGTAAAATTCCCCTCGCCAAATTCCATTGAAAGAGAGTCACATAAGTTTTCTTCTTCTCTCCAGGTCTTTATTGCTATTTACAGAGCCTAACTTGTCAGAGAATCTGCAGTTTCTCAGGCCACACTCTAGACAAAAAGACTGAAAACGCAACGACCCCTTTTCACATATCTGGGGTCCTCAGAACCAGTAGTTGTTTTAGTTGGATAAACTTGTATAGTAGTGAACAGAAACTACAATAAAAATAATTTAAGCATTTCCTTTTGTTTTAATACTAAAACCCCAATGGCCTCTCTATTACTTTACAAAAGAAGAAAACATTTTGAGAGATTATGTGGGTCAAAATGAAATATTACCTCTGAACTTTGGGATACTTCATCTCACACATGACATTTGTGGCTTCGGTTTGTTTCTGTTTAAGATGCCGCGGCCACATATTGTCCACCCAATCCACCAGATCCACCTAAAGACAATCAGAATTATTCAAATTAAATCAACCCTGCTCTCATCTAACCATTTACATTGACACTGACTGACATGCATAATACTCTGAAGTAGTAAGATTTGCCTTAATAGTGTCATTTTAAATCATGTTTATATGGCAAATGTGCTTTTAGAGAAATCAACTAAACAAATCTTACCACAGTGGGTCTCTTGATCAAATTCTCCAGTTTGGTGTGACTGAACTCCAGGCTGATGACGTTGAGCAGCTTGTCACGTTCATCCTCGGGCGTCTCATAGTAGCGGACAAACTGTGCCATGCTCATCTCTGAGCCCTTCTGTGTGCTAACATCCATCACGTCAACAGCCCGCCTGCTGCCTGAACATCCATGCAGAAACACACACTTAACCACTCGAATGTTCTTTCTTTTAAATCCGTTTCTAAAGTAGTGGCTAAAGTGGTAATGGATTGAGGAAGCTAGGAATCTTGTTTCTGCCATACCAAAAAACTGCAACTTTGTTTCTTTTAATTCGAAGGAAAAAAAGTCAAAAGTTGTGAGATATAAAGTCAGAATTTTTATTATGGAATATTGTACGTTTCCATTTCAAAATTCAGATTTTTTTTTTTTTTTAATACCTTCTTTGTTTTTATTCCATGGCACTCATATGTACCTGATTTTAGATCATTCTGAAGAGAAAGTTTAGTTTTTTTAAGGACTCAGATACACAAGCCTTGGGCTTGAGTTGCAGTTGCATGGTTTCATCACTAGAGGACGTAAAGGATGTTATCATTCCATTTTTTGTATTTTCTGAGCAGGTCTTGCTGTGAAGTTATACAACCAAGTTTAAACGTTTAGGATCTAACTGGAAACTTTATTTTCAAGAGAGTAAAGCCAATAAATATTCCTTAGCGTTTCTGACTTAAGATTAATCACCCTCTTAATACACAGATAATTACAAAGTTATTTACCAGCGACACAAATCAATGTACAGGCCATAAATCTGTGAATAAATACGAGGCCAGATGGTTTATTTTCTTCCTCAACCCTAAAAAGGAGTAAGATTGACTGTGGATATGTGTATGACAACATCATTTCACTGCTTGTTGTATATCATATAACTTGTACGTGACAAACAAAAACTTGAACCTTGAGATCCTGAATCAAATTGATCAGCTAGATAAACAAATGCATATGTACTCATCAAAATACCAGCATACAGAACAGACATGGTGCATGCGTTTAGTTTCATAATACAGCTGCAGAACATTGTCCTGATTGTGCATTATGCAAGGCCTGATTATATAAAACACAATAAAAGTCCCAGACAATGAAAATGAAAACTAAAGATTAACAAAGCATACAAAGTTATCAAAATATTTTACTGCTTTTGACTGAGTACAGTCACCATTCAATCAAAACAAATTATAAATAATAATAATAATAATAAGTAATAGTGTACTTACCAATCAAACCCTTGATTTCACTTACAGTAAATTCTGGATCTGGCATCCTGTAGTACATTAAACAATTCAGATGAGCGATTCACAATGAAAAATGTATAGAAATATGTGAAATAAAACCGTTTTACTTGCTCTTACATGATTCCCAGTCCATCTTTGGCTTGAAATACGAGCGGAGTTCGCAGCGCCTCTCTTTGAACATATTCATAAGTAAAGTCTAGGATGGTATAAAAGTTAAGACCGTTTTAAAAACCAAATCCCTGGATTTTTAAATGAAGAGCATATGAATAACACAAATATTAATTGTAAATAAAGGGGTGTTTCAGATACAGGCTAGCCAGCCTTATTATTCATTATTATGACAATTATGAACTCTGGACACTTGTTAAAACTAATCCATTAACAAATACAATTTCAATTGTATTCACCCTATACTCACCCTAATGTTGTTGCAAACCTGTTTGAGTTGCTTTCTGCTGCTCAAGACTAAAGAAGATATACTGGAGAATGTGGGTAACCATAAAGTTTCTGGTCCCCATTGACTTCTATAGTATTTTCCTATACTAAGGAAGTCGATGGGGACCAGGCTACCCACATTCTTCAAAATATAATTTTTCATGTTCAATAACAGCAAAAAAACTCATACAGGTTTGGTACAACTTGAGAGCGAATAAATAGTGACAGAATTTCATTTTTGGGCGAACTATGCCTTAAATATCAATCATTAAATATCATATTATAAGCACAATTATGAGTACTTATATTTATATTTATAACTTATATTTGCAGGTGCAGGTGCCAACAGGAGAACAAAAAACCCCGATATTTAAGAATATAATAAATATTAGTTGCATGAATAAGCAATATACACACACAAAAAGTACCTTTTCCCTCCATAAACTGAACAAATTCACTGTTGTATGAATTGCTCTCAAGTTTGTCCTCCACGCTGAAGCCCCTGATGTTTGTGATTTCCTCCACATCTGACAAGTCCTCGTTCTCATCGTACATCCTTCTGCAGATCGAGCGCTGGACGAAAACAACACATGATGAAGATGAGGATGAAGAAAACCTGCCTCATTCTGTGCTCGGAAGCGAGAAATAACGCTGGGCTGGGATGATATTTCATTTGAACGATTGTCAGATTCCGTGATTAACATCCAGGCCTTAATCGTCGACCATCTTACAGCTGTTATATAATTAATACATGTCAAAAATCAGCGTGGGAGAGTCAAACTTCCCGATGAATATTAGACACGAGGGACGCGGGCAACAATGCGTGCGGTTTCGCACGAGCGTCTGTATTTGGAGCATCTTGCTCTCTTTGTAATATTATGAAACATGTGTCCTTTCCTGTTTACCATTACGAGCCTATTACATTTAACCTATTAATGTGGCGTACGTCGTTCTAATTTTTCGTATCGCAGTGATTCGCCCCGATTCAGGCCACTAAACACAATACATATCGATGTGAAACTGAAATGCCCGAATTAAAACGAGTCTTTGAGAGGACAGCTCCAACTACACACCAGTTTGCGTCCGGATTCCGCACACGCCTCCATGTCCGAGCCTCTCGACCTCGTTAATTCCCTCAGCGATTAATCTGGACCATATTTAACGCGCAAAGTTGTGCACACTTTGATTGCCTGTGTAGAAAACTAAGTAGGAACCATTTTTGTGTAGTGCACCGTGACGTCACGCTCAACAGAATCAAAACATTGCAGGAACGTCACGCGGGTCGTGTTAATGATGGGTTAAAACAACATCCGATTTTTTTCGGAGTAATTATCGGAATGGTTGGTGTGTGTTTTTAAACACAGAGAAATTGTTTTTTGGGAAGACAAAATTGCTCTTTCTTTCTTCTGTTTGGCACGCGCGCTGCGGCGGATATGCTCGTGCATATGTGCTTCATCAACAAGACACTCACTTTGCCAGTGCAACAGTAACTAAACATCTTTTAATATTACATCCACACGTTATAGCCTCAGTTTACAATAGAAACACGTAAGCATAATCGGCTCGCTTTAAATTACAATTTTTTGGGACATTCTATGAGGTTTATAAAAGGTAATATCGTCATATTTATTATAATTTAGTTGTCATAAAGTTGTCCCCAAATTATGTTAACTCTGACTATTTAAAATAATAAATAATTCATAATTATTATGATTAGTAGTAGTACTATAATTATTATTATTATTTACTAATTACTTTAGAAATCTAATATATAATCAAAAAAGCAATATAAGACAAAAAAATATAATGAAAAATGACAACTTAAATAAAATCATATTTTTATTGAAATAAAAAAGTTTTTATCAAAATGTCAATATTTGCTAATATAGCAAGGATAAACAAAAAATGCTTCCTGTAGACAAACAAAAATATAAAGGTTATTTTTAAATGAGTTATAACGTTAACTATTAATAATTAAATTATGTTTGTATGAGAAATTTGTAAATATATACATTTTTTATAAAAACTTGCATATACATACATATGAAATTACGTTAAAAAGAGCCATTTACAAATAATTGTAAAATAATAATATTAAAATAAATATGATAATAAAAATTATTATTGTTAAGAAAGTATTCAATGCAAAATATTAATCTACCTCGATTCTGTTATGTTCACTCACCAATAAGATAATTTTTCCAGAAAAGTGGCAAAATGGCTTTATTTGTTCTCAATTTTGAGGCAAATATATCCATCGTTCAGTTTCATGTGTTGTCGCGAAGGATTGTGGGAAATGCCTTCGCGATGCATCCAGTTTCACTTCAGCAAGCTGACTGTCTCTACAGGCGCAGCGCTGGAGATTCACCATTAACCCAGCGCAATGCTCCTGATCCAGCTCCGCTGAATCTCTCGGGATACTAGTTTCTCTAAACCTCCGCTCGGATGAACATGAGTCGGAACGAGCATTCGCTGCAGGCTCTGTCCTGGAGAAAGCTTTATCTGAGCCGAGCCAAACTCAAAGCGTCCAGTCGCACGTCGGCTCTTTTATCCGGTTTCGCAATGGTGAGTTGTTTTTCGCGTCTGTTTATTTAGTGATGTCTGTGGAAGTTCAATTTTGTAACACTGGGCTGTTAAAGAGAAAGTGCGTTTAATAGTGTTGTATAAGTTTAATATAAGAATATTTTGGCTTTAAAACGGGCGTGACTCGAGTCTTTGATGCATCTGCAATCACAAACTGACAGCCACAGTTGTTTAGCTCGTGCTAATGCTCAGCTAGATTTTTACTTGGTGATTATGTTTATAAAGAGCATCACGAGAATCTCAACAACTTCTTGAGTCTTCTGCTGCAGTGCACTTTAATTCAGTGCCAAACCTATTTTTACAATTTCATCTACACATGTACAATTTTAAATACACATTTTAGAATCTTCTAAAAATAATTATTTATGTGTATAAAAGCTGTAAAAAATATTCATATATATATATATATATATATATATATATATATATATATATATATATATATATGCATGCATGCATGCATACATACATACATACATAAAGTGGGTACGGAAAGTATTCAGACTTCCTTAAATTATTCACTTTGTTATATTGCAGCCATTTAAGTTAATTTTTTTTTCCTCATTAATGTACACATAGCACCCCATATTGACAGAAAAACACAATTGTTGACATTTTTGCAGATTTATTAAAAAAGGGAAACTGAAATATCACATGGTCCTAAGTATTCAGACCCTTTGCTGTAACACTCGTATGTTTAACTCAGGTGCTGTCCATTTCTTCTGATCATCCTACACCTTCATTTGAGTCCAGTTGTGTTTGATTATACTGATTGGACTTGATTAGGAACGCCACACACCTGTCTATATTAGACTTTACAGCTCACAGTGCATGTCAGAGCAAATGAGAGGTCAAAGGAACTGCCTGAAGAACTCAAAGACAGAATTGTGGCAAGGCACAGATCTGGCCAAGGTTACAAAAACATTTCTGCTGCACTTAAGGTTCCTAAGGTTCCATAATCTTTACATGGAAGACATTTGGGACGACCAGAACCCTTCCTAGAGCTGGCCATCTGGCCAAACTGAGGTATCGGGGGACCCTCCACCAGTCGGGGCTTTATGGCAGAGTGGCCCGACGGAAGCGTCTCCTCAGTGCAAGACACATGAAAGGCCCCCTGCAGTTTGCTAAAAAACACCCGAAGGATTCTGTGGTCTGATGAGACCAAGATAGAACTTTTTGGCATTAGTTTTAAGCGGTATGTGTGGAGAAAACCAGGCACTGCTCATCACCTGTCCAATACAGTCCCAACAGTGAAGCATGGTGGTGGCAGCATCATGCTGTGGGGGTGTTTTTCAGCTGCAGGGACAGGACAACTGGTTGCAATCGAGGGAAAGATGAATGCGGCCAAGTACAGGGATATTCTGAACGAAAACCTTCTCCAGAATGCTCAGGACCTCAGACTGGGCTGAAGGTTCACCTTCCAACAAGACAATGACCCTAAGCTAAACCCACAGCTAAAATGTGGCTTCACAACAACTCCGTTACAGTTCTTGAATGGCCCAGCCAGAGCCCTGACTTAAACCCAATTGAGCATCTCTGGAGAAACCTGAAAACGGCTGTCCACCAACGTTTTCGATCCAACCTGACAGAACTGGAGAGGATCTGCAAGGAGGAGTGGCAGAGGATCCCCAAATCCAAGTGTGAAAAACTTGTTGCATTTTTCCCAAAAAGACTCATGGCTGTATTCGATCAAAAGAGTGCTTCTACTAAATACTGAGCAAAGGGTATGAATACTTAGGACCATGTGATATTTCAGTTTTTCTTTTTTAATAAATCTGCAAAAATGTCAACAATTCTGTGTCTTTCTTTCAATATGGGGTGCTGTGTACATTTAATGAGGATTTTTTTTTAACTTAAATGATTTTAGCAAATTGCTGCAATATAACAAAGAGTGAAAAAATTAAAGGGGTCTGAATACTTTCCGTACCCTATATATATTTAAATGGTATTCCTTTACATTATTATATACATTTATTACCAATAATATAAATTATATTATTTAACTTATTTTTGTTATTAATTATAGTGTATTACTCTGCATATATCTAGCAATTTTTTATATATTTTGTGGTACATAAAATTTTGTCAACACCGTAAGGTTTTCTAACAAATTGTTGAAAATTAACTTTATGGCGTAGAGAATCAGTTAAAAAAAACTTCACTCAAAATGTATGCTAGTTTCATTATAATGACTGATATTACAGAATATTTGCTGGTTTCAAGGACTGTATTTTACCGGTGTTTTCCTTTTCATTTTACAGGTGGCCATGGTGGAAGTACAGCTGGACACCAATCACGACTATCCCCCAGGACTGCTGATCGCTTTCAGCGCTTGCACCACTGTGTTGGTGGCTGTCCACCTGTTCGCCCTCATGGTGAGCACCTGCATCCTGCCCAACATCGAAGCGGTCAGCAACGTGCACAACCTCAACTCTGTGAAGGAGTCTCCTCATGAGAGAATGCATTGCCATATCGAGCTGGCCTGGGCTTTTTCCACAGTCATTGGAACGCTGCTGTTCCTGGCCGAGGTGGTCCTGCTGTGCTGGGTCAAGTTTTTACCCATTAAGCCGAAGGATCAGAAAAATGGTACTATATCCGCTGGGGTGGCCGCTGCGATCACGTCTACCTCCATCATGGTGCCTTTCGGCTTGGTTTTTATCGTCTTCGCTGTGCATTTTTACCGCTCGCTGGTCAGCCACAAAACCGACAGGCAGTTTCAAGAGTTAGAAGAGTTGGAGGACTTACAGAATGAACTGGACCATCGAGGGGAGGCGTCTAACTTGCAGTCTCCCAGTTCCCTTTACCCCTAGTTTTGAGTTTGGGAAAGAGCTTCTGTCAATGTTTTAGATTTGTCAAGTGTTGCAACACATCGTATTTTCAACCATAGTATTGATCTATCTGTTGCATGTGTTGCAGTTTTATGTGTCGAGGATTTGTACACTGTTTCCGCTAGATTTACTAATAACTGACTTCTATAACTGTGAAAGCATGCACACTGCATGTTTCATGTACTTTTTTTCTGTTCTTATAGGAATAGTTCACCCAAAAATGAACATTTTCTAAAAATGTACTCATCAAAGGTGTGTTCGAGTTTGTTTTTCATCTGAACAGATTTGGAGAAATTCAACACTACATCAGTTGCTCATCAATGGATCCTCTGCAGTGAATGGGTACCGTCAGAACGAGAGTCCAAACAACTGATTAAAAACATCACAACGATCCACAAGTAATCCATTGTTAAGATGTTTTAAACTAAAAATATTACTATAATATGTGTCCTTTCTCCATAATATTGCTTTCTCCAGTGGAAAGTCATCTTATCTGAATCAGGAGAGAAATATGCACAGATAGGTTTTCACTGGAGGGCGCGTTAGTATGGATTATGGACTTGTATTTTGGCAAGAAGCGACAGTTTAAAGTAATATGTTTCTTACAAACACAAAGCTTTTCACTTCACGAGACGTTAATTGATGGACTGGAGTGAATTAGCTGTTTAGACTCTCATTCTGAAGGCACCAATTCATTGGTGAGCAAATAAAGTAATACTAAATTTCTCTGATCTAAATTTCTAAAATCTGCTCCAAAATCATCTACATCTTGGATGGCCTGAGGTTGAATACATTTTCAGCAATTTTTCATTTTTGGTTAACTATTTCTTTAATTCACCACAGGGAAAATCCTTTATTTCAGTCCTGTAACTTTCAAAGTTTTTATTTTTACACAAGGCAACCTACATTCTTACAGACATAAGTTTATATAAAAAAAAAAACTATTTTAAACTGATCAGAGGCTTGTTTAAAGTTATTTTGACCAAATCATTTTGCTGAGTTCTGAATCATGGCTTTGCTATTGAACAGCTGAATCAACCAAAAATCTTGAGTCCTATTCAAACTCAAATTTTTTCCCCAAATGAACCCCCTGAATGAGCACATATTAGAAAAAACTAAGGCACTTTATCAACATGTTTGTCTGACCTTTTTTGGTAGTATTTGAAATGGCTTCCCATTAAAGGGACCTCTGTTCGCTCTGAAGTTGGACACAAGTGCTTAGCGCCGTCACGGCTAAAGAGCTGGCAGGATTGTGCGATTATGCTAGCGAACACCTTTCAAACAAAGTGTTTATTAAGCAGAGGACTTTTTAATCAAGTAGTCACATCAGCAGCATTGACAAAAATGACTAAAACAACATTTTATTAACATGTTCAGTATTGCCAAATTGGCAAAATACAATTATTTTTTTTTTTTTTCCCCAAAGTATGTGAAACAATATCCAATGTTGTGTGTAAAGTTTGATTCAGAAGCTCTTTTTATTAGTGCACAGCATGTGCTGGAATTTAAAAACTCACAGTTTATACATTTTAATTAAAGTCTTAAATCAAACTTCAACCAAACACCCTTTTGTGCTCTTTTATATAATTCTTGCCAAAATGAGCATTTTGTGAAATACTAGTAGATGCATAATGTGCCAACAGCTTTTTTGTATGGTGTGCTAGTGTTTTTATTGTGAGTGAGGGGTTGATAAAACATATTTCACAACACTAGTCTGCCTTTTTTGTCTTCAGGATATTGTCAAGGTAGATATTCCCTAACAATGGTATGACTTGGAGTCATGGTCTCTGCCGATTACAGCTCTGCTTTTACGTCCAAATGTTTGCCTTTGGAGAAATCCACAATGTTTCTGAATCTGCATTAGGTAATAAACCATGCAAAACGCTTTGAGCTGTTACACTAGTCTGAACCTATGACTGAAAGCTTGCATTACTGTTAAAATGGAGATCATGCAAATGAGCAAACATCAGTGTTAATCATTTACCTTGGGAATTGGATACACTGTTGGTCTAACTGCTGCTTCTCTCCCAAAATCAGACATGGTTCCACACTTAGCAACGCCGTCAACCAAAAAGCCTTCGTACAGCTCTGTCCAGGTAGAAGAACTTGCCGTGTCCGTTTTTCTGTCCGTCGCTCCAGGTGCCCGCAAAGCAGTTTTTATTAGCTTTACAAAAAACAGATTACAAAAAAAAGTCATTAATAATAAAAATAAATATATATATATATATATATATATATATATATATATATATATATTATTATTATTCTGCAAGAAGAAAATGAAGCCAATTTTTCGGACAATTAAGATTATTTCCATTACATCATTAAAAATACAAATTCCCCCCAGTTCTCATTACCATAATGCAAAAAAGATCATTCCTATCTTTTATATAGAAGTTTATTATATAAGAATTGTAATGTTAATTAAAATCTTATTATTATTTATGATGTATAAAAACCAAATTACTATAATGCAAAAAAAAATGCAATAATACAAACTTTAATATTTAATAATAAACTTAAATATAATTTTATTTAAATATAAATGCATTATATTATAATATGTGTTTACTGTGTTAATAAATATACACACATGTATATATTTAATAAATATATGTAATTTATATTTATATACCATGAATCATATATAAATATAAATATATATATATTTACAGATTTAGATATTTCTTATATGTATGTGTTTCTTAGTACATGTATGTGCGTGTATTTATATATAAATATACACAGTACACACACATATATTATACAAACAAACTTATTTGGATTAATCGATTTGACACTTTGTCATTTAGCCAAGAACCAACATAAACCCTCACATATTCTCCAGTCCCCATCATAGATCAGTCCTGTTTTCTTCCAAACCTGTGTCCCTTTTCTTTATCAAAGTTCAAGCTACCTTCAGGAACATTTTGTTAATGGAGGGAAAATCATTCTTCTAAATCAAGTTTTGATGAGCAGTGTTTCCTAGAAATACATAGTGTAATGTAATCTGCAGAACACATCTAAATAACAAATTAAATTAAGGCTTGTCTATTTAAACTGCCAGGCTTTGTACTGTGATCCTCAAGGCCTGTAATGTTTAAAACATGCCATTAAATATTCAATCCATTAAATATTACCATGTTTATTATTATTCATCCACTCGCCTGTGTACTTATCTCCTTTGACAGAATACAAAGTGTGATGCGGCTCACAATTTTGGGCTTTTTTGTCCAAGAGTTTTACAAGTGGTTCTGTAGTCTGGGGTCTCTTAAAGAAGGGCATACTGCACATAAAATATGATTATTATCATTAAAATATTATTATCTGTCACTATAGTACTTTTTGTAGCACTTAAAAAAAATTGAAGTACAGGTCCTTCTCAAAAAATTTGCATATTGTGATAAAGTTCATTATTTTCCATAATGTAATGATAAAAATTAAACTTTCATATATTTTTTAGATTCATTGCACACCAACTGAAATATTTCAGGTCTTTTATTGTTTTAATACTGATGATTTTGGCATACAGCTCATGAAAACCCAAAATTCCTATCTCAAAAAATTAGCATATCATGAAAAGGTTCTCTAAATGAGCTATTAACCTAATCATCTGAATCAACTAATTAACTCTAAACACCTGCAAAAGATTCCTGAGGCTTTTAAAAACTCCAAGCCTGGTTCATTACTCAAAACCGCAATCATGGGTAAGACTGCCGACCTGACTGCTGTCCAGAAGGCCATCATTGACACCCTCAAGCGAGAGGGTAAGACACAGAAAGAAATTTCTGAACGAACAGGCTGTTCCCAGAGTGCTGTATCAAGGCACCTCAGTGGGAAGTCTGTGGGAAGGAAAAAGTGTGGCAAAAAACGCTGCACAACGAGAAGAGGTGACCGGACCCTGAGGAAGATTGTGGAGAAGGACCGATTCCAGACTTTGGGGGACCTGCGGAAGCAGTGGACTGAGTCTGGAGTAGAAACATCCAGAGCCACCGTGCACAGGCGTGTGCAGGAAATGGGCTACAGAGAAGCAGCACTGGACTGTTGCTCAGTGGTCCAAAGTACTTTTTTCGGATGAAAGCAAATTTTGCATGTCATTCGGAAATCAAGGTGCCAGAGTCTGGAGGAAGACTGGGGAGAAGGAAATGCCAAAATGCCTGAAGTCCAGTGTCAAGTACCTACAGTCAGTGATGGTCTGGGGTGCCATGTCAGCTGCTGGTGTTGGTCCACTGTGTTTTATCAAGGGCAGGGTCAATGCAGCTAGTTATTAGGAGATTTTGGAGCACCTCATGCTTCCATCTGCTGAAAAGCTTTATGGAGATGAAGATCCATTTTCAGCACGACCTGGCACCTGCTCACAGTGCCAAAACCACTGGTAAATGGTTTACTGACCATGGTATTACTGTGCTCAATTGGCCTGCCAACTCTCCTGACCTGAACCCCATAGAGAATCTGTGGGATATTGTGAAGAGAAAGTTGAGAGACGCAAGACCCAACACTCTGGATGAGCTTAAGGCCGCTATCAAAGCATCCTGGGCCTCCATAACACCTCAGCAGTGCAACAGGCTGATTGCCTCCATGCCACGCCGCATTAAAGCAGTCATTTCTGCAAAAGGATTCCCGACCAAGTATTGAGTGCATAACTGAACATAATTATTTGAAGGTTGACTTCTTTTGTATTAAAAACACTTTTCTTTTATTGGTCGGATGAAATATGCTAATTCTTTGAGATAGGAATTTGGGGTTTTCATGAGCTTTATGCCAAAATCATCAGTATTAAAACAACGAAAGATCTGAAATATTTCAGTTGGTGTGCAATGAATCTAAAATATATGAAAGTTTAATTTTTATCATTACATTATGGAAAATAATGAACTTTATCACAATATGCTAATTTTTTGAGAAGGACCTGTACATGCAATAACAGATGAATATGGTTATCATAAAGTAGACCTACTTAAATCTTACCTCATTCCCCATCCAAAACACTTAAATAAACTTAAATAAACCACAAATATTAAATGTAAACTTTAAACTGGTCGATCTCGACGGACCTGTCAAAATAATTCGTATACTTAGCCACAAGCCTCGACTAATATTTATGTTCGCTGACGCTCCCGGTCGTTAGGCGGCGACGTCATCCTCTGAATCTTATGCTGGCCTGTGATTGGTGGACGGGTGAAGAAGCGGAGCTTATATAAATTGCTAGAGCGCCCACTAGCGGCAGTGTGCGGCAGAGCAGCGCCAGCGCAGACGAGTACAATGTCACTGGAGAGATGTCAAAGTGAATGGACAGAAATAGATCAAGAATATCAGCAATTACAGGTTTGAACTGAACGAATGTGTGTTATATTTGTACTCCGATAACCTAAAAATGAATCCCGTGTTAGTTAGGAGGCAAATGCGTCTGTTTTAGATGTTTGTGACGCGGCTAACAGGCTTTAGCTCATCAAATAATACACTGATTTTCTTTTGTTATTGTATATATGTATTTAACCAGCATCAGTTCTCTAAAACCATATTTAAATGACTAAATATATTCGTGTATATATTTTATTCTTTTAATAAATGTGGTGTGTTAGTTAAGTAGATCTGATAATGATTCACGGATTTAACTGGTTAAACCAGGTTAGATGTTAACCAAGAGTTGTTGCTCAACTGTAAATTTGATCGTATGATCGATTCGTGATAGACAGGGTTAGATTACAGGATGGTGAAGCTCTAGACGGTAAACTTCTGGAAGTTCACGAAGCTCCTATTGTTTGAAAACAAAAAAAAGTGCCTTTTGGGTCAAGGTATCAAGGTAATACAATTAGGTTGTTGTTGTTTTTGGATATATAACGTTACCATGGTAGTACTCTGGTATTTATTTTAATTACCCTGGTGTACAATGTAAAAACCTTGAGGAAAAATATATTAGTACTATGGTACAAATCAAAGAACCAGAGTATTTCCATCTGATATATATATATATATATCATTAAATATCCATTAAAAACCAGCTGTCATGTGTTACCAGGCCTGGTTAGAGTTGATACAAATGATTGGCCCATGTTTAAAATGTCCTTCTCATGTTCAAAATACCTCATGCTTAAAATGGAGCATCCAGAGGATGCCATGTGCCTATTGAAAGGTCATGCATGTATTAGGAAACGATTCTGATTTTATTTTGACTTCCAGTATATTTTGTATTTTAGGAAGCGCACAAAGTCTACAGACAGAAGCTGGAGGAGCTGACGAACCTGCAGGCGATATGCAGCAGTGCCATAAGCAAGCAAAGAAAAGGCCTGAAAGACCTCAAGAATAGTCTTCATAAGTAAGAGCCGAGTTTTAGATGTTACTAAAGATCTTGAGCAATACGCTCACGATGACATAAACAGATCCTTTATCTCTTTTGTTGTAAACAGATGTATGAAAACTTGCAATGAAAAAGAAACAGCGGTGATAAATGACCTGAAGGTTCAAATTAAAGAAAGGCAAAATGTCTTTTTTGACATGGAGTCCTATTTGCCAAAGAAAAACGGGTGAGTTAGTTCTTCATACCGATATGTATAGTACCACGGTTGTGTGATTTGGTTTTGAGACTTTTCTACTTTTAAACTGTTGTCTTCTCTTTTCAGACTGTACTTAAATTTGGTCCTTGGAAATGTGAATGTCACACTCCTCAGCAACCAAGCCAAGTGAGTCAGATGTGAGCACGTCCGTTGAGCGGAGAGAGATTTCCCAATACAAAATTGCTGATTTTGTGTTTTCCAAAACAGGTTTGCATACAAAGATGAATACGAGAAGTTCAAACTTTATATGACTATAATACTAATGTTTGGTGCTGTCACCTGCCTCTTCCTTTTCAACTACCGGTAAGACGAGAGATCTTAATAATTAATGCCATTTTGTGGAGGAAAGTGTGCTGTTGGAGTCTAACATGCAGATGTCACATTCACAGGGTTACAGATGAAATCTTCAACTTTTTATTGGTGTGGTATTATTGCACATTGACAATAAGAGAGAGTATCCTCATGAGCAATGGGTCACGGTGAGTTCCACGTTCACTTTAAAACACATTTGGTCAATGCTGTGCCCAAATGTGGTTAACTGTGGTTCAGGATCAGATCTCTCAGATTTCCCTGTCCGTTCTCTATTCAGTCAATAACTTTGGTTGTACTATTTCGTTTGGTTTGTTGTAATGATTTATGTTATTTGTTTATTTATTTGGCCACCATTCTTTATTTTTGTCTATTAATTTGTGTAGTTTGTATTTTGGTTATTTGTTTATTTTTTCGGTTCATGTTTGTTTATTTGGTTAAATTTTTTTGTTTGTTTTGTTTATTTGGTTGTGAAATTTTGTTTGTTTGTTTATGTGTATTTATTTGGTTGTAACATTTTATTTTTATTTCTTTGACTGTTTATTTATTTGTATGTATTGTCTTGTTTGTTTACACAATTTTATTTGTCTTGTGTATTTATTTGGTTGTAGCACTTTGTCTGTTTATTTATTTGCTTGTATTTGTTATAGTATGTTTGGCTGTGAATTGTTATTATTATATATATTTTTTATCTGTTAATTTATTTATTGCATTGATGAATGATCATGATTGATTTTTTTTTTTCTTTTTTTTTAGAATTAAAGGCTGGTGGGTGTCACATCACTATGTCTCAACCTTTTTATCAGGTGTTATGTTGACATGGTAAGTGTTTTAGGTCACAGATCATATAATTGAATAATTCTTCCCATCACCAGCTTGTTTCATCACCACTCTCTGTCTTTTAAGGCCAGAAGGTCCAATGTATCAGATGTTCAGAAGTCAGTTCCTGGCATTCTCCATCTATCAGAGTGAGTATAATCTATTAGCTGCTCAATGTAGTTTGTGTGTCTTTTGATTGTTGTTATATTCTTTATGTTTCTCTGGCAGGTTGTGTGCAGTTTCTTCAGTATTATTATCAGAGCGGCTGCTTGTATCGGTTACGGGCTCTGGGGGAAAGAAACCAGCTGGACCTGACAGTGGGTAAGCATTGAGACCGATTTGAATCCTGGGAGAAATGTTGACCTGGATGATGTCATATGTTTGGCCTGAAGTCAGAGCCCAGATTGACCTCTCATGTTACTCTTACAGAGGGCTTTCAATCATGGATGTGGAGGGGGCTTACATTCCTCCTTCCGTTTCTATTCTTTGGCCACGTGAGTATCAGCGTTTAAGTGTTGCCTTTCATTTTTCATGCATTTTTTTTTTTTCAACTAAAAAATAAGTTGTCTGAAAGGTTTCATGCCATTTACAGTGGGACATCTATGAAGATCATAACATATAAATGTGAGGGTTTTAAACAGTTTGTTAACGTTTATAAGTCTGGGGTCAGTAAACTAAAAAGACATCAAATAGATCAAAACCGTTAAGCCATTTACAGTGCTACTAAAGATTTCTATCAACGTTGAAAATAATCAGAAAAGGTTTCTTGAGCAGCAAATCAGCATATTACAATTATTTATTTTTGAAGGATCATGTGACACTGAAAACTGGAGTAAATAATGCTGAAAATTCAGCTTTGCATCACAGGACGAAATGGCATTTTGAAATATATTTTTCAATTGCATTAATATTTCAGAATATTACTGTATATTTGGTCAAATAAATCCAGCTTTGGTAAGCAGAAAACATGTAAAATATGTACTGACCCTAAACATTTGAACAGTAGCATATATTGATTCAGCTGTCAGGCATATAATATAAATGTGCTGGTTTTCTCTCCTCTGGTCAGTTTTGGCAGCTGTACAATGCCGTGAGTCTTTTTAAGCTGTCCTCCCGTGATGACTGCAAGGAATGGCAGGTAAAGAGAGTGGCTGAAGTTGCCAAACATCATTATCATTGCTTAAATCCCCAAGTATTAATCTTCTGCACATTGCTCATCTTGTACTGAGGTTAATTTTGCCAGTATTGCAGATCGAATTTGCACTTAAATATTAAATTTTTCAGGTGTTCATGTTGGCCTTGACATTTCTCGTCCTTTTCTTGGGAAATTTCCTCACAACTTTAAAAGTGGTCCACCAGAAGCTCCAGAAAAACAAAGAAAAGGTCAAAAATAACTGATGAGACACCAACTGGAAGATTTCATACACCTCATGGCCAGTGAGGAACTCACAGAACTCAATTTCAAAGCGCACAAAACAGTTTCTTCTATAGGAGTTGCATCCCACGAGCTGTTTGGAGAGGGTTGAAATAGATGTTGACGTCTCCTCAAACTTGTTTCAACAGCAGCTGTGAAAATCAAGATTTCGTGTCACGTTGCCCTATCGTCTAACAAGTTGTTTTTGCTCTTATTTATGCAATCACAGCAGATAGAGGGTAACGTTTGGGTTAGAAACCACTGACAACCTTCAGACACTGTATATCCAATAAGCAAAGAGACTTCAATTCACTTGTTTTGTTCCTGTGCATGGATATGTTTACAATAAGCCACATTTAAATTTTATGCAACGCAGCAGGACGGCTGTAGAACTGCAGATGCTCAGTTCACTACTCAAAGGGATTTGTTATGGTTTTTTAAGAAGCTGGGTAGTGATTAAAGTACTTGTTCCCATATAGGGCATTTTAGCTGAAGCATATGTTACATATGTGTGAGAAAGCATTGCAACAATGCAACTCTAAGGGAAAGGCGTGTTTTGCACGTCGTGGCTTGTTAGTACAGTGATTGAGCAAGGCCAAATTCTTGAATTAAAGGAATAGTTCATCCAAAGATGAAAATTTTATTTTAAATTTGCTCACCCTCAGACCATCCCAAGATGTAGATGAGTGTTTCTTCAGAATAAATTTGGAGAAATTTCACATTACATCACTTGCAGACCAATGGATCCTCTGCCGTGAATGGGTGCCGTCAGATTGAGAGTCCAAACTGCTGATTAAAACATCACAATAATCCACAAGTACAGTAATCCACACCACTCCAGTCCATTAAATAACAATTCATTAATTATCCATAATATTGCTTTCTGTAGTGAAAAAGTTGCTTCGTCGGAATCAGGACATAAATATGCACAGATCAAACAATGTTTACAAGTGAAAACAGTCCAAAACCTGGATGGACCTTTTACTGGAGGAAGGAAGTGTTTTTTGTGCTTGTATTTTGACTGGAAGAGACCATTTAAAGTTAAAACATCTTAATGATGGATTTGTTTCTTACAATCATGCAGCTTTTTGCTTTACAAGACATTAATTGGTGGACTGAAGTTATGGATTACTTGTGGGTTTTTGTGGTGTTTTTATCAACTGTTCGGACTCTGAATCTGACGGCACCCATTCACTGCAGAGGATCAAATGGTGTGTAATAAAGTTATGTAATGCTAAATTTCTCCAAATCCGTTCCGATGAAATAACAAACTCAAATACATCTTCATTTTTGGGGTCACGTGACATTCCCTGACACCTTGAAAACGTGGATTTGTATTATTATTATCGATGGAAATAAAGCTCCGATAACAATTAAAATAGTACATTAAGAGCATCCCTTTTCTCTAGCCTTGTTATTTTCACATGTTTGTAGTTGTATATATTTAAAGGCATAGATGTGTAACTGCAAGTCCGAATAACAAATGCTGAACTATATCTTGCATAATGTGAATGAATGCTGTTATAATTACATCTACTGTAACAGGAGGAACCAGTGTGTGTTTCTGCGTTACTTTGAATGTCAAAGAAAAAAAAAACACGTTGTTTTGTTTGTTAAAGCAAAGTTTTTCTTGGTTTACCATCGGGGAGTTTGCACTCGAGACATTTTTCCTATGTGATATTACAGAGGCAGGTCATTACAGAAGTTGCATTTGGTTACAGAACTATTTGTTTGCCTTAATGCTCTCCTTTGCCTGTTCACACCTGGTTTAGTTTAACATAGTACCCAAGTGTTACAAGTTTGGATTTTTTAATGGGCTTAGTGAACTGTACTTGAAGCAAAAAGCTGTAATTAAAAGTATTTCTCATGTTGGGAAATGCTTTATTGCACAATTAACTACTGCGTAAATCCTGCGTCACAGTTGTCACAATTCACTATATGATTTTGTCATCGTTTTGTGTTGAACGTAATAAATGCACTTTTTGCTTGAACGTAAAATAAGCCTTCGGACTTGAGGAAAGGGAGGTTTCCAAAGGGAAAATTAGATATTAAGATGGATTTCTATTCACCTTCTGTTGCTAGTTTAGAGCAAATAAATTCAATCTGATGCAATATGTGTGGCCTCGTGTGAAAATGTATTCCTTAGGCCTTCAACACCAGAGGGCGCGAGAGTGAAGCATGTGCTTCTACATTGGTGGTAAAATAAAGGTACAATTAGCAATATTTATTTAGAAAACCACAATCAAATTAAAAGTTCCACCTTATTAGTAGAAGATAGTATATTTCAGCTCCCTGGTTGAAATGTGTCTTGACGCACAAAACCAGTCATAAGTAGCACGGGTTTATTTGTAGCAATAGCAAACAATACATTATCGATTTTTCTTTTATGGCAAAAATCATTAGGATGTTAAGTAAAGATTTTGTTCTATGAAGATATATTAAAATTATATATTATTTATAATTATACATTGTCAATAAAATAACTGACCAACAGCGCAGAGTAGCTTCATTTAAATTGTCAGTAAATAATAATGATACTATTTTCATGCTGAAGTAACATTTCATTCTTAGCCGTGACAGCAGTATTTGGAGGCTTCCGGTACCGCAGTGGCTTCCTGCAAAACAGGAGTTTTTGCGCTTACCACAATATAAGTCTTGTATTCTGACCAAGTTTGTTTTGCAAAGAAGCAGAGATTTTCACTCATATGTCTGCCTAATATTTCAAAACTGCGTCATGCAATATTGATGTGTGCCGATGTATAACGAATATGCATCTGTAAAAAGAGGTAGAGAATTTTACCACTGACATAGCTTCACTCGTGACTTACTTCATTAGGCTAAATGCATATATGCACAATATTTATTTTATTTGTGCAATAATGTTTTTTTTTTTCCTTTAATTTATACAAATCTCTTGGATTTTATTTTTTTGTACACCACAGGCTTATTTGTTTTTGTTGTTTTTTCTTTCAGAAAGCTTTATAGACTCACAAAATACTATAACTCAAAGGTTAAAAACTGCTACTATTGTGCAAGTAAATAAGATGCATTACACAACAGAAACATGTTACACCCAGTGTAAGTGGCAGGTTCTTCTTCACATTTAAAATGTGACCATGTGATATATGTATAGTCATCCCTGAGACATCAGCAGCAGTTTTCCCATCTCCTATTGCATCCACAATCATGGCAGACCAAATTCCATCAAGTCACATCAGTGACACCAGCAGAAGGATGTGGCGTGGACCATTACAGACTTATCACACACACCCTGGTGACTGACCTCTGTCAAACAGTTAAGCCTTGCTTGGTGGACAGATTGTGAGAAAAAGCATACCACATGTCCTGAAAAATATTCCTTTGCGAAAGCTTAAACAATTGTGAGAAGCTTTGCAGATGTTTACAGAATATCCTAGTTCATATAAACAAGTGTGTTCTTCTGGCAGCGGTCACAGAATGTTACAGCGTTTCTTCTTCTTGCGATGTCTTGCTTTAGCCCTGGCTGCTAGCGCTCGCTTGGTTGCCTCTCTGAAAATGTCCTCTACGTTTTCTCTATATTTAGCTGAACACTCCAGGTATATCTCAGCATTCAATTGCTTCTGGATCTGTTCACCCTGAGAAAGAAATATGAAGGTTATTCAGTTAACATACCTATAACTGTGTATACATATTTACATACGTGTGTGTATACAAACACAATAAATATAAATATAAACATACACACATACATATATATATGTATATATATGTTAATGAATATATTAATATATATTAATTAAATTAATGTTTATTCAGCAGTGATGCATTAAATTAATTAAAAGGGACAGTAAAGACAATGTTACAAAGAGCAAAGATTTCTATTTTAAATAAATGCGGTTCTTTTTAACTTTCTCAAAAAAATATAACATGGTTTCCACAAAAATATTAAGCTGTGTGTGTGTGTGTGTGTGTGTGTGTGTGTGTGTGTGTGTGTGTGTGTGTGTGTGTGTGTGTGTGTGTGTGTGTGTGTGTGTGTGTGTGTGTGTGTGTGTGTGTGTGTGTGTGTGTGTGTGTGTGTGTGTGTGTGTGTGTGTGTGTGTGTGTGTGTGTGTGTGTGTGTGAGTGTGTGAGTGTGTGAGTGTGAGTGTGAGTGTGAGTGTGTGAGTGATACTTTTCCCCCAGAAACTGCATATATGTGTGTGTGTGTTTGTACTGTCAAATGATTAATCGTGATTAATCGCATCCAAAATAAAAGTTTTTGTTTACATAGTGTGTGTGTGCTGTGTATATTTATTATGTATATATAAACACACACGCATTTAAATATTTAAGAAAATATGTAACGTTTATATATTAAATATATTTATATATAATAAAACATTTATGAATATAAATATATACATTTAAATATTTTCAAAATATATGTTGTTATGTATATATATATATATATATATATATATATATATATATATATATATACATATATACATATATACACATATATACACATACACACACGCACACAAACATATACACATATATATGCAGTTTCTGGGGAAAAGTATAATCATTTCCATAAACATTTTAAGAAGCACAACTGTTTTCACATTATTTAATAAATGTAACCCAAAAATATGTTGACTTAACTCAATATGACTTGTTTTTATTAGACACAGTGCTTGTGATGTTCTTTATTTTGTAAATCATTTTGGATAAAACTGTCTGTTAAATAAATAAATAGGCCAACCTGGAGGTAGGTGATGGGCGCCTGATCTAAAGCTTTGAGCTTCCTCGTCTTCTCTTTGTCCTTTCGCAGGTCTGTCTTGCATCCTATCAAGATAATGGGGATGTCACGGCAGAAATGATGGACCTCTGGGTACCACTGTAGGGGAACAGGAAAAAAATGTTTCAAACTGAACGTCTTCTTTTATATAAATACATTTTCCGGTCTTTCTTAAACCCGTAATGATGTACTGTATCTATCGTTAGGCCATGAATGAACAGTCCCTTTGCTGTGCCTTTATTTAAACAGGGCTCGGCACATTCTTCTGAACTGACATGACAGGAAACATCCAGAAATACTGTTTGTTTTCAGAGGTGGTCCATCGGTAATTATCTACTGTACAGGTCAAAGTTTATCAGCAAGCAAAGTTACAACAGACTTTCACCTGACGAACACTACAGTTTCATTCTCAACTGAGGGCAAATCACCTTTATCGTGACATTGTCGAACGACGTCGGATTAGTCACATCGTAGCAGATGACAACAAGGTTTACTTCTTGATACGACAGAGGCCTCAAACGATCGTAATCTTCCTGGCCTGTCGGTAAAAAGATGAGAAGGAAATGACGTCATTACATCACACTGATACCTAAAAAACAATGCTGTATTATGTGGAGCGTGGATGCTTCTAAACAAGTCAGAGGTGGAGACCTCTGACCATATACAGCATCTTTCTGTATGTCGTATTCTATGAACAAAGTATTTTGACGAAAAACTGAGATGTGGTAGAAAACCACATCCTGGCTTCAACATCCTGTTCCTGAGAGGCAGAGAAGGGTGGGCAGCAGTGTGGCTCTGATAAGCAGCTCGATTACTGAAGATGCAGTTCAATTTAGACAAGAAAAAAGCATTTTGAAGGATTTATCATGGAGAAATTCAGGTTACATAGACGTCAGGGGTTCACTGAGGTCAGTAAGTGAATAAATGAGGATTAGATCAATACAAGAATGTGCAACATTCCAAATTAGATCAGTGGGATTAATACAATTTAACTTGCCAATACATTCACTGTAAAAAATAGCCTAAAAATATAAAAATATATCCTGTACAGTTTTGAAATGTCTGAATATTAAGCCCATGTTCAACCAATTTGGTGCTTTAAAACATTTTTTTTCCCCGTAATAATATCTTTAGATATTCACATTTTACAAAAATACACTACTGTTCAAAAGTCTGGAGTATTTTATGGTCACCAAGGCTGTATTTATTTAACAAAAATACAGTACAAACAGTAATTTTCTTTTAAATATTATTCTGACAAATTTTAATATATTTTGAAATGTAACACATTCAGGTGATGCAAAGCTGAATTTTCAGCATCATTACTTCATATTCAGTGTCACATGATCAAATATCAAACCTTAAAAACATATTGTGTCACTTAATATTTTTTTGGTAACCAAAATACTTTGTTTTCAGGATTTTTTAGTGAATAGAAAGTTCATAAAAACATTTTTAATAACATAACAGATGTCTTTACTGTCACTTTTGATCCATTTAATACACCCTTGCTGAATAAATACTCAACTCAATCCAAAAAATTAAAAATAAAGTAAAAACACTTACCAACCCCAAACCTTTCAAAAGTAGTGTACATGATAATTTAAGTACAAAAATTAAATAATTAATTATTACAATTTTAAATACATGCAGTATTCATCCAAATTGAACAACTGTGTTACACATTCAGGAGTGGCTTTTAGCATGTTGCACCACATCCGCAGACAGATTCGGGCCCAAGAAGCCACAGATTAAAAACTGGAGGGTGATAATTAGAATGAGAATTTTTCACATTGGCTAACATGTCATTAATGTCAAGTAAATACTGTAATATACTGTAAATAATTTATAGAGGAAGGTCTTTCATGTCAATAATCGAAGGCAAAAATCTGGTAAAAAGAAGAAAAAAAATCTTGCAGAATGATTCAAAATGAATTTGGACACAATGCCAAAGAAAATTTTTTTTTAATACAATTTAGATAATCATGCAATGATCAAAGTGTGCATGCAGCCTGACCTCAGGGATGACAGCTATGAAAACTATTACTGATGGCCTCACACCCATTAAACTCAACATTCCTTCCTTAATATTTAATCAATGAAGTGTGACACTGAAGAGAATGGGGCGTCTGGAATCTGAGGTGTGTCTGGCATCTGTAGACACTTACCTGCCGTATCGTAAAGGTTCAGCTGAATATCCTTCCCTCCATAGGATACAGTGGTGACATATTTGTCAAACACAGATGGAGCATATTTCTGTTGAACACCAATATAAAATGAGACAAATACAGGCGTATAATTGATGACAGTGCACAAAAAGTTCATGTTTCTACAAGACACATTTGAAGTACATTTAAGGCGTAGACAGAAACCAGAATTGCTGTCTGGAAGTGGAAAAACTTGCTGAGGATGTTGTGCAAATGACTGTTATACATTTTGCAATGTGTCCTTCTCTTGAAAACTGATATCTCTTTTACTATCTTCTCAACTGGTGTAAATCTGGTTTACTTACACACAAAAAGTTGAAAACTGTCAAGCCAAGCACATGAATCTGTACTTTGCCAACATAAAATTGTTATTTTGAGCTTAATCATCATCTAAAAGCTTACCTCTGGGAAATCTCCTTTGGCATACACCATAAGCAGTGATGTTTTCCCACAACCACCGTCTCCTACGATCACAATTTTGAGAGAATCAGTTTGAGTGCCATTGCCGGCCACAGTGCCGTTCTGTGTCATGTCCTTTCAGTTTCTCCAACAGGTGCCCAAGTGCACAGAAGTGTCAGGTAAATTCATTGGGGAGTCTAACGTGAGACTAACAGTCTGCCAGGTAAGCATGCTGCTATCCGGTCTCAACCTCCTCCTCCTCTTGCCTTTTTTCTTTTCAAACCATGTGACTGTGTTGTCAAGAAGCCCAGCAGATCAGAGCGTGTTACTGTAATTGAGGCTGTTAAACAAGTGTGACTCTTTCCTGTGCCTGTCTACACATGGTCTGCACCATCACTAGGCGGGGGACATGAAGGCACTCCCTCCAGCTGGTTTTGGAGAGTTACTTCCTATATACATGTTAATTGAAACCGCTGTCTCACATTTCTCACATTCTCACGTCTACACAAGGTAGGGTTGCCAACTCTCACGCATCTGGCGTGACACTCACGCTTTCAGCATCAATCTCACACTGAAGTCCAAGCGTGAGTGTCACGCCAGATGCGTGAGAGTTGGCAACCCTGACAAGAAGGTGGAGCAGGATGGGAATGTTGCTCTGAATGGTGTGCTTAATTGCAGTGATTAAATGAGCAAATTCTTGATAATTAAGTGAATTATAGAAGAACGTGTCTTTGTTACTAATATACATAACTAAAAGTGTTATTATCTTTTGTGATCTTTTGTGTTTTTTTTATTATTATTTTAATCTTCCTTTATAGTTTTTATTATTATTCATTTCAGTTTTTGGTTATTTCAGGACATCAAGTTAAACCCGAATGAAAATGAGAAATGCTGCTTCGCCAACTAGCTGAAATAAAATAAGCTTCATTTTTTACTTTTGCTAACATTTATTATATTTCAGGTAACAACATTATATATATATATATATATATATAGTTTTAGTTGTTTACGTGTTAATAAATCTGTCCATTTCATGTACATATTTTACTTTTTAATTTCACTCTTTAAAAATTATTTGCTTGTATATTATTAAGAATTATTAAAAACATTAAAATGAATAGTTACAATGTCAAATCCAAAAGGATTTAGTTCAAATTCCCACTTGAAAAAGATTTGCATGTATTATTTTGAGATGAACCCATATAAGAATTGTGAATCACATCTCAGTATATATGTGTGTGTGTGTGTGTGTGTGTGTGTGTGTGTGTGTGTGTGAGTGTGTGTGTGGTCGTGGTTGCTGAATTGTCAAAATAGCATTGCAGTTATGGAAGAATTCACCATATATCATTATATTGTTATCATTATTAAAATTGCATTTCATGTCTCTTTATTCTTTATTTCCCTAATCATTTTTTGTGTTCCTAAATGATTTTAAGTTGACTTTGTTTTCATAAATATAAAAAAAAAAAACACTATATAAATGAACATATCAAGGACTGAATCTTTTAGGATGGTACATAATTAATCTGCTTAACAGTGACAATTACCATGAAAACGTATGGTCTTTAATACAAAGCAAAATAATAAATCTAAACCATGTAGTACCATCCAATATATATATATATATATTTTATTTCCAACATAATATAGAGGTACTGAACAAATATAAACTACAACAAAGAAATTGAAAATATAAAGTATAATATAAATAATAATACAGGTAAAAGATATAAATAATAATAAAATATAAAAATATAAAAAGGTATGAGATCATCATATAAACAACAAAAGCTTTGTAGTACCAGCTATATGCCGTTGTTCAAAGCACCTGTGAGTATAACCAACCTTTCTTAATGTATTTTACAAATGACTAATAGGTGTCAGTTAATGCATCCCCCACACCGTCACAGCCAATGAGAAGCTAGAAAAAGGTTGTTGTTTTTTCCTCTCATTTCTCACAGATAGGAGGCGTCGTGACTGTCTCGGTCACATAACTGGTATCATTTACTGATTCCAAACAGGGCAAGGGAGACAAATAGCAAAAAAGAATAATTATAAAAGTCCGTTATCTTCTCATAAAACAATTTATATGGAGTTTCACGGTGCATAAAAAGGAAGTTAATATCCATTAATGCAGGACAAAAGCGGCCTACACGGATGTGTTTTCCGCCCTGGGCCCGTTTGGTTGTGGGTTGTAAATCAGTTCACACACAGCGAAATCTAATACAAATGTAAATGCATGTCAAAACAGAACGTCAGCTTCGTTTCGAGGAAACCGAAACAAACAAAACGACACATCTGTCGAAACATTTATATTTAAGAAGAGTTATATTTATTGCAACATAAAAGCAGTTAATTGAGTGTAACATCGGTGTGTATATATACTTACCATATGATTAAATGTTACAATCATTTATATCTCAATTCTAAAAAAAGGAGATAAAAAAAGTGTTAAAAGTTAAACATTAGGCTACTAAAATTGTACACGATGAGAAATGCAATTGCGAACCGTCATCAGGATCTGTTAAGTATTTCCTCCGATTTCTTGTGGAAAATTAGATTGACATTAAAAAGGCACATTACAGGGAATTTACACACATTGCTGGCATTAAACCCCCCTTAGATCCAGACATCTCCCAGTCTCCACAAAAAATTACATTAAAAATATACAAAATAGTAGGCTACATATAAAACATATGAACTTGTCAAGCTGAATGTCGAAATTTGTTGAGGATCCACTCCAGCTGTCCAGAGAACAAATGAAGCTTTACGCACACGTAATACGATGCATGTCGGGTAACAAAAAAAAACTAAAGAGGATAAAACTGGTGACGACTGAGATCTCGGCATTTCTTTTGTACCCTTCTATCCTGTTGTTAGAAACTGCTTGCGTTCGCAGGTTACGAGGATAAAGAGGATTTTCCTAATTAAACATGAGTGGCATAAAATGGCCTCGTAACCCACTTCAGCCTTGGGCGTCAGGAAACGATGTGGTCACCACGTCTTCAGTCCCTTTTTCAGGAATATTCGAACATCAGTCCTACTTTTGACTATGGCAGAGAGACAAAATCGTATTGGTGTGCATGCAATAACAAGCGTGAATCATAAAAAAGCGAAAGACAGATGGTGCGTTCCCTTGCGCAACACCATTCGGCTTGATAAATTGGAGCTGGCGTCGCCCCAAACGCACAGAAAGAAAGGGAAAGAGAGAAAGAAAGAACAAAAGCCAATGACCAAATTCCAATGATGAGATGCTTGGGTTATAAAGTCCGTTCTCTACACATTTATAGATGTGTGGAATAAGGTAGATATACAAAATTACATAGCCATAAATTGTGCAAAATCTGCATACCACATACCGGTATGTGTTGCAACAGTGTGATATATTCAGCAGAAGACCTGAGAAACAAGTAGTGCGCAATCCTGCATGCATCACGTCAAATGTTCCTCTGAATGGCTGGCGAATAAACTGCACCGAATGTTCTTGAAAGGGGGACGAGAGAGAGCACAGAGGACTGGATATTCCTTTTATACTTGCTGATTGAAATGCCACACAGTGTTTGAGAGTCTTTCTCCGACCTTAAATGGTTAGGTGGGTGCAGTCATATCCCGGACCCGTGGCATGCATCCAAACATTCAGATTACTGCTGAGTTTTTGTGCCACAGGGTTTTCAGCGCTTTGCGCAGCAGCGTCAAGGGCGCGTTTTACGCACGAGAGATATTACTGCGAGTTTTGTGCAATATCCTCGCTTTTCATACGGCAAGCCCCTCTGAACACATCTTGTCATTTTGTGTTTGCAATGATTGCCACGTACAAAGGCAGAATCGGTTGAAAGAGCGACCGACAGCCTCGCCCATCAATGGCGCGGGCGGCAGCCTTTCTTCTCCACAATGATGTCCTTGTGAAGACGCCATGTTGAAAACGAGAACAGCAGAGAAGCCATTAAACATCAGGCTATTTCTGAGGTCGCTTTGGACATGGGTCAGCAATGAGAGGTGTCTATAATAATGATTTTTACACCTTTATCTGCTTTTTTTCCTCCTGACAATTATAATAAATCCCCACAGGAAAAACAATACTTGTACTATTATAATTAACTTGAAATATAAATATGATTTTAATGTTACATGTTAAAACAAACGGACAGAATAGTCCCAAATCATTTTTTCCTCAAATTAAGTCGTATAAACAATTACCTTCGGTAAGATTTTTTTTCTCTGTCTTCTGAATGATGAAGAGCGAGTGGATTTCTCTTGTCATTCTGTCTTCAGGAAGAGAAAGAGAGGGATTGTTTGCATATTGCAATATCTAAAAGTGCCTCAAGATTTCCAGCAGCTCCACTCGTTGGAGAGTGCGCAGATTGTGTGTTTAATGATGAATTATGTCGAAAACGACGGCTGAAACATGGTTATTGTCGTTTTTTCTTCCTTTTAGGCGTTGCAACCCAACCCCCTCTTTAAAGCCAGTGTTAAAGGATACGAAGATGGGAATGAAAACGTCCCTGTTTCTTCATCGTTTAGGCCTGATAGAATTATTTCAACAAAATGTTAAGGTAAATATTTGTGTTAGTGTTTTGATAATTCTGTATGTTTAAAGTCATATTTATACATTACATCTAGAGTGTGCTGTATAGACTAATAGTGTTATGAAATTAAAGTGTGCCCTTGGCGCAAGGTCAGATATACAGTGAGTGTTCACTTACTTAAAATACCAATCGAAAAAAAGGGATTTCCACTTCATTGTAAAATCAGGAATACACCATTCCCAATATAAACGTCATGAAAGAAAAGTAAATTCCATACATTTCTTTTAAACATCATTTTACTTTTAAAAATATGTTTTGATGCCAGTACTGCTGTAGGGGTGTTTAAAAAAGTGAGACGCAACCAGGATGAGCATTAAAACAACCACAAACCCTATCAATCATACCTGTGATTCAGCATTTTTGCAAAAGGCCAATCGTCCTTTTTCTCTATGGCCTGCCTTGTTTGCTGAAATGTGAGAAGCAATCAATTTAAATGGACATTTTAAAAAAAGAGAGAGAGAGAACAGCATGCAACTGAATGTTCTGAAGACAAAGCTTTACTCAAAACTAATGACACTTAGGGAGCACTAAAATGAAATAAAAACTCAGCCAGTTTACATAAAATGCCTCAGTTTAATTAGCAATAAAACATTTATTCTGCAGCTAAATAAGCAAAGACAATAAAGATAAACTTACTTATTGATTAATGCTTGGCCCTGAACAAGACAGGGCCTTAAAAGCAGTTGGTAATTTTCATGTGTTTTTTTTTCTTTCATTCTCTCTTTTTTCAGTCTAGTTAGTACTAATATAATCAAATTCAAGATGTTTATTCAGTAGCATTTTACTAAATAATAAAATGCTGTTTTATGGGTGTGCCATGACCTAGTTTGCTGGGACAAAGATGGTTTCCAGAAAGAGAAAAAAGTCTAAAAATGTCAAAGGGATATCATCCAACATTTCATCTTCCTTCTTCTCAGATCCTGTAAACAGAAACACTGTATGTATTAAATAGTCCATAAAAGGCTGATGAAATCAAGATTTAGATCCCTTTAGGAACAAAGGAAACCCATTTTGACCATTGAGTCCCAATGTAGGAGAAAATGGCTGCGCCTGCATTCAGCCTTCTCTCTGCTCTCTGTAGGAAGAACTGAAGGCTGTGCTTCTAATAGCTGAATCTACCTCGGTGCTTCAATCTGATTGGCTAGAGAGCGAGCTGCTGTTAACCAGCCAATTGCCCAAGCACCGCAGAATATCAAACAATGTTGGGAATGGTGGAATGGATTGAGACATGTATCACAACTAGTATCAGTACAAGACAAAAACTAACATTAGATGTTTAAACACAATTATTATTATTATTATTATTTTGTTTATATAGGGTGAACCCTCATGAAAGTTCATTTTACAGGCACATTCTGGATGCAAGGCTTAAGGCATATTCCGGAATTAATGTTAAAATGAAAAACAAAAGCAAAAAACACAGTTCGTTTCTAAACGAAATCATTTGGGCTTCCAGCGCGTGTGCCAATTCAGTTTTAACAACCTTCCCCAGCATTGCTCCTCAATGTCCATCTTGTATTTAACGTCCATGTAAATCTAACGCGCAGATTCAACGCGTTCAAAACGTTCGCTTTCCTGCTAGCAATGCAATATATTTCCACTTCATATTCATTTATCGCACATAACTCGTACTTTGTGTTTTTGACAGCCGCACAAAAAATGCCGCTTTGCCCTAAGCATTAAAACAATAAATCGAAAGCGCGTGTCGAATGTGCCGCGAGGTTGGGATAGTGCTGTATTGTGGGAGAGACAGAAACCCCAGACTAGAGGCACACAATATGTGTTGGCTCGCAAAAAGGAGGCAGTATCTTTAAAATCATGTAATGTGATCGGCGAAACGTTGAAGATCTAGCCGTTTTATATTAAACTACTCGATCGGGCACAACATGTCCAGACCCGGAGAAAGAAATAAGCTAAATGAAGATCACGGTAGAAGACAGAGTTCAAGTAAGCTTTCTGTTTTTTTTTCTTCCTCTGTAATATCTGTTTCGGGTATCGCTTCAACCCCCCCCCCCCCCCCCCCCCCCCCCCCACACACACATTTTCTACAACATACTGTTTGTGTGCAAATATCAACCTTTGCCATGTCAGTATTATGATACATTTCTGTCTGTGTTTTTGTCATATCGTCGTTAGGTTTGGCGAACGGAATGGAGAACAGCCATCCTATCTGCAGCTCGGGAGAGAAACGAAGTCATCATTGGAGAAGTTACAAGTTGATTATTGACCCAGCGTTGAAAAAGGGATCGCACAAACTGTATCGCTACGATGGACAGAGCTTCAGCCTTCCGGTGAGCTAACCGAGCCGTTACAACGGATCCATCGAGCCGTGTATCGTGGCGCTGAATGGATATAACATCAGTCGCGTTGTTAACACCTGACACAGCACATCAAAGAGTTTCCCCGTTGCCAAACTTTCACGACTGTCCACTTGTTTTAAAACTAAACTAGCGAGAGACGAGCTCTGGTTATCCCGCATTCATTCTGTTGACAGTGACATGCCCGGTTTGATGCGCTTCCTTACGTAAAGTGTTTATATGTGTTTGTTTTGGTTTTGTTTGCAGAACCCCGGAATGTCACCCGTGGATAGCGTTCGAGATCCGAGAATCGGTCGAATGTGGACTAAGTACAAGGAGACTGATCTCCCGGTTCCTAAATTTAAGGTAGTTCAGTCAGTCACACACCCCCCTGACACGACACATTGTGTGCATTTGTCTTGAGTGTTGTTGTTTTTTAAGTGTCCAACTGCGGGATGTTTGGCGTGCACGGAACGCTTTATATATCTGATGTGTTGCTTAACATTCTGTTTTCAGATAGAATACTAAAAGACATGTGCTTTCATTCAAACAAGTCTATGACGTAAGATAACGAACGTTCTTTTTCTCAGATCGATGAGTGTTACATCGGTCGCGTGCCGCCGAAGGAGGTCACGTTCGCCAGACTCAACGACAACGTCAGAGAGGGATTCCTCAGCGACATGTGCAAGAAGTTCGGTGACATTGAGCAGGTGGAGATTTTGTACAATCCGAAGAACAAAAAACATCTCGGAATTGCTAAAGTTGTATTCGGAACCGTCAAGGCGGCGAAGGATGCCGTGCAGAACTTGCACAACACGTCTGTCATGGGCAACATCATCCACGTGGAGCTGGACCCTAAAGGTAAGTGTTAAAACATTAAACTGGACATTTACGGCTTTGATTTTATCGGAGGAATGTAATCTGACAGAAGGACACCAAAAATACCGCTTGTGCTGTACATTTGAATAGATTGCTTGTGACGTGAAGTCACGTGCGAAAATTTACGTTGGTTGCTTGGTAACCACTAAACTGCGAGTCAGCGGTTGAGGGATTAACCGATGTGTTTGCTTTGACGGTTTACGTAGCTGTAACTGTTAATTAGATATTTAGTTATAGTTTGAAGCAACATAACAACTGTTTAACCGCAGTAAAACATGTATATACGTATTTTAAAGAAAACTGTGTGTTTTAGAAAATATAGGAGGTGGTTAACCAGACTAAAACATTATTGTTATGCAAAAGAAAATGTTATTAATGTTAAACCTTTCGTTTGGACTGTTTACTGAAGGACATGCACACTGATCTTCTTTAACCTTGTAAAAGTTAGATCCTGAAAGCAGGATGACAGCTGTATTGGGTCTCCCCTCTCTTAAAGAGACAGTACCGTTTCATCTGTTATCGTCAGTGACATGAATAGAAAGTGCATGCCTTTCATGCATTATACTGTCATTTTCTTACTTGATGTGTATATATAGATGATGTCTATGTATATAAATGGTTGCGCATATATGTGTACTGTAATTATGTTTTAACATTTTTAACATACAAATTATATAACATTTTACAGACTTGTTTTAGTAATTTTATTTTCAAGTTAGATTACTAGCCAATAGAATTTACACTGAAGTGATTTTTTTCTGACATGTTTTGTCAACAACAAAAGCTTAATATGTACTGAAACTGAAAATGTAACAAAATGAAATAGTATTTGGCAAAAGCACATTTCTATTAAGATTTACAATGAAATTATTTTTTCTGTTATGTTTTTATGACAACAACAAAGACAGAAAATGCAACAATGAAATGTACAATTTGTTGGATAATATAATAAATGCAAATTGCAATTGTATACTTTTTCTTTCTTTCTTTCTTTCTTAATTTTTTCTTAGATTTTAATGCAACTTATAATGTGTGTGTCCTTTAGATGTAGCCCACATTGTATTTCATGTGCATTCTCATCTGTCTGTTCAGGTGAAAATCGCCAAAGGTACTTCCAGCGTCTGATCAATGGAAATTATACTCCGCTCACTCTTCCAGTTGGTGGTGAAGAGGCCTGTGAAGTTTCTCCACGCAGCTTGGCTGAAGCCCTGCTGGTAAAAACCAAAACCAAACCAAATTATGCTATTACTTGTGCCATTAATTATTGAAAGATTGTACTACAAAACAAAAAGTAAAAAAAAAAAAAAATGTGTATTTACAGCTGCATGAAGAACGCCGATATCAAAGTAGCTTTAGGCAGCTGGTTTGTTCAGACTGTTTCAAAAACAATTATTTGATTCAGAACAAAAACAAAAGTTTATTTATTTAATAGTTTCTTTTAACTGCAAATGCTCATATTACGTATTTCTTAAAATTATAGTTTATTATTCTTATGTACATTTAATAATGTTGTAATGTGCAGTATTGAGATATTGAATAATAATAATTAAATGCATTTAAAATGTTTGAATCTTTTATTTACCACTTCATTTTAGTACAAAAGTATTTTACCCCAGCACACTGTATAAAATGCAGCAGTTTTGAGCTTTTTATAATTTTATCATGATAAATAAATCAGTTTTAATTTTAACCTATTAGTTAACACATAATTTTAATACTAAAGGTATTTTACACCAGCACACTGTATAAATGCTCTCCCTCTCTAGCAGAAACCTTTTCATTTCTAATTCAGTTTATCAGATCAACACTGACTGAAATGCACATAATAACTGCTACCAGCAGAGAGCTGCACACTACTACAACTTCAGTTATTAGCACATCCGTTATTATCAGACAAAGGTGCCATATGAAAACAGAGAGTGCCATTAACTGATATTTATATAGTGTATTTGATTAGCATGTTAATTGTTAATGCTATTAAAAAGTCCGGAGGAGTGATTTTGTTTCTGAAAAAGTTTCTTTGAGAAATTCTGAAATGTGTTTAAGTTGGTCTTGCTTTTATGCCTACAGCCCTTGCGGAGACTGTCCGAAGGCAGTTCTTCTGCAGTCATGGGCACAGCCACGCCGGGGGGCACCAACACCCCCATGTCCCTGGATACGGCCTACTCCAGTCTAAGGCAGGATACGCCACAGTCCCAGGGTACCCCACATACCCCGAGACCATCGGGCACCCCGTTCTCGCAGGACTCCAGCTATTCCAGCAGGCAGGGCACTCCGGCGTTCCAGTCGAACCGTGCTGAGTCCTCGGGAGGCTACAAGTCGAGACGGCATGAAACCAAATTCCAGGATGCCTACAACCGAAGACCAGAGAGGCACTACGTCCACGGTACAGGAGGAGGGGCACATCGTGGCAATGCAGAGCAACCACCCAGTTTTAAGCAACATCAGCCCCCCGAGCCACCGTCGCCTGTTTTTGCACACACGCCGCCACCACCAGCCAGTGCAAATTTCAAGAATGCTTTCTCTCCTTATCAGCCCCCAGTGCCCCCAGTGTACACAGAACCCTCCTTCCACCAGCCTGTTCAGCGGGAAGTGGATTATAGGAAACCACCTCAAGCCCCGCCACCCCCCAGCACAGACTTCATGCCCGTCAGAGACAGGCCCGCAACACCACCAACCCCTGAGCCGCCACCCCCTGCTCCAGAAGCCCAACCAGCCACGCCTCCCCCCTCCACGCCAGAGCCCTGCCCGTCGCTGGGCACCCCGACCCAGGACTCCGAGCGCAACAGCTTGGACTCGCGTATAGAAATGCTTCTGAAGCCCTTCCTGAACGTGCGCGGAGACTCGGACGCTGAGGTTCGCATGGACGGCAGTCCGATCTCCTCCTCGTCCTCTCAGCTCTCCCCTATTCCACCCCAGCGGCCCTCGCGGCCTGCAAGCACCGGCTTGGAGGACATCAGCCCAACGCCGCTTCCTGATTCAGACGATGATGAACCTATTCGTGGTACTGCTTCCCTGTTGACAAACTCTAGGTCCATGTCGCCCTCCGACATGCACAGTAAAAACGGTGCAGGAGAACCACGGACGCCTGTTGACAAAATGGACACGGTAAGACCTGAGATATGATCTCTCTTTGCTGAACTTTACTGTCAAATCAAATTTATTTATATAGTGCTTTAAATAATACAGGTTGTTTGAAAGACACTTTAAAGTACCGTATTTTTCGGACTATAAGTCGCACCTGAGTATAAGTCACATCAGTCCAAAAATACATCATGATGAGGAAAAAAACATATATAAGTCGCACTGGACTATAAGTAGCATTTATTTAGAACCAAGAACCAAGAGAAAACATTACCGTCTAGACAAATAAATTTTGATAAATAAGTCACACCTGACTATAAGTCGCAGGACCAGCCAAACTATGGAAAAAAAGTGCGACTTATAGTCCGGAAAATACGGTAATAAAAAAAGAAAGTAATAGTATAAAGGTTGCAGAGTTATTTATATACCATTTTAGCTTGAAATCACCTCTAAATAACAGACAACAGTGTCATTATTCAGTTCGATTTAGTTCAGTGTTGATTCAGTTTAGTTCAGTTTGCAGCTGCACAAACAGTTCTTCTGAAATATTCCCTTTTTGGAGTATTGATTCAGTTTGTTCAGATGGAATGAATTTATTTGTAAGCATCCTTGAATATTTTTTTTTCAGTTTTTGAAACTGATTAAATCATATATTTTTGCCTTTTTTGTAGTAAAATGTTATATGCTCTAAGTGTTTTAAGATATTATCCTCTAAATTGGTTTAGTGGAATTTGCTATTATTTGCTATTACTGGTAGTTTGTAATGTATCTAACTACTCAAAGGCTTCTGATGTGGTGTTAAATATGATATTATGAGTTGCTGTATGGAGGGTTTGAGGACCCAGAAGAAACCACACTCATCTTCCTTTAAAGAGGCTCTTTACTTTCCCTTTTGTTTCACATTTTAGCAGTAAAAGAAATAGTGCAATCTAGGGATGGGACGGTATGAAAATTTAATATCACGATTATAGTGACTAAAATTATCACGATTATAAATATTATCACGGTTTTGTTGAAACGAGATGAAAGTGTTCAAAAATAGTTGAAGCTCACACTGAAAACATTTCAGCAAGTTTTATATTTAATAATCAACAAACAACTAATAAAACAAGCAACTCTATGCACTTAATTTAAAGAAAGATTAAATTCTGTGGCATTTCCTTCCTTACAATGAAAAGTGTAGAAGCATAGAAAAGCATAGAAAAGTCACTGACTTTCGCCATTCCTTCTCGAAAAAAAACATTGTGCGCTGCGCTTGCGTCAGACTGTTGCTGGCTGGACATGATTTAATAGTGAGTTATTAAAACCGCGATAATCAAACACGGTTTTAATGATAATTCATTTTTAAACGATATTACTAACCTTCAGCACATTTTATCACGGTTATCAATAAAACCGGTTATCGTCCCATCCCTAGTGCAATCTGGCTGCAAAAGATGGTTTGAAAGAGTTTTAAACCAAGTTTTTGTTTTTTTCTATATTTAATTTAGATCTCAGTGTGTAGTGTTTATTTAAACCCATAGGTCTAGCCAGGAGACTTCTTGGCATCACTACTTATTTCCTTGTTTACTTGAGATTTTGCAACTCAACCCTTTGTGACATTTCAGCAGCATGAAAAATAGAGAGTTTAGCCTAGCACAGTTTAAGTCCTACATGTTAATCTGTACCAAATAGGCTTTCCATAGAACAATGTGTGAATATTGGGCATCTGCAGTAAGGACATAAATGTTCAGTGCCTAATGAGGCTTCCTCTTGTAAATATACTTGTTTGCATTACAGCCTCTCTAGCTCTGTATAGCAAACCCATGAAATATGATCCTGCTGTGAATGCCGCCTATGTGCAACACACTTTCATTTCCTCTTACACGCAGTTCAACTTGAGAAACAATGAACAGCCGTTAGTTCACTTTTGTGCTTTACTTCCTTCTTGAAAGCTGGACCATCAGGATAGTGCTGTTCTTACTGAATCTCTAAAACTATCGTCCAACAAGTGCTGTGTCATATCTTAAAGTCTTTGGATTCCTACATTCAAGCTATTTACAATGATTGTTTCAAGACAATATCATAACTATTGCTGTGGGTTGGTGATTTAAATAAATAGACTTTTAACACTAAAAATATAATTCTGGTGCAAAATTAGTCTCGTATCATTTGTGCTGTAAACAAGTCATGCAGTTTGTTGAACAGCGGTATGATAATACTCTTCTAGGTGATCTGATTTATGATCCCAATCCTATTGAAATGGGGCCCCACATGCACTGGCGAATTTTGCACACTAGTGTTAAGATCTTTAAAGGGGTGCTATTATGCTCTTTTACAAAGTCTTTATTTTGTTTTGGGGGTGTACCACAGCCTGGAATAAACAGCTCGCTTAGTTCCAGGTTTGATGAAGGCCCGCCTTCAGAAAAATGAAATGTTGTGATTGGTTAGCTGTCCCAGTGTGTTGTGATTGGCAAACAGCTTAGACGGTGTTTCAGTACTGCCCCGCCCCTTGCCAAAGCAGCAAGTTCCATCAGCTCCAGCATAGTTAAGGATGGCGTCAATATTGCCATATAATATTTTACATTTTATTATATAAAATTTTTATAATCATTTTACAACCCGAATTCCGGAAAAGTTGGGACGTTTTTTACATTTTAATAAAATGAAAACTAAAAGACTTTCAAATCACATGAGCCAATATTTTATTCACAATAGAACATAGATAACATAGCAAATGTTTAAACTGAGAAAGTTTACAATTTTATGCACAAAATGAGCTCATTTCAATTTTGATTTCTGCTACAGGTCTCAAAATAGTTGGGACGAGGCATGTTTACCATGGTGTAGCATCTCCTTTTCTTTTCAAAACAGTTTGAAGACGTCTGGGCATTGAGGCTATGAGTTGCTGGAGTTTTGCTGTTGGAATTTGGTCCCATTCATGCCTTATATAGATTTCCAGCTGCTGAAGAGTTCGTGGTCGTCTTTGACGTATTTTTCGTTTAATGATGCGCCAAATGTTCTCTATAGGTGAAAGATCTGGACTGCAGGCAGGCCAGGTTAGCAACCGGACTCTTCTACGACGAAGCCATGCTGTTGTTATAGCTGCAGTATGTGGTTTTGCATTGTCCTGCTGAAATAAACAAGGCCTTCCCTGAAATAGACGTTGTTTGGAGGGAAGCATATGTTGCTCTAAAACCTTTATATACCTTTCAGCATTCACAGAGCCTTCCAAAACATGCAAGCTGCCCATACCGTATGCACTTATGCACCCCCATACCATCAGAGATGCTGGCTTTTGAACTGAACGCTGATAACATGCTGGAAGGTCTCCCTCCTCTTTAGCCCGGAGGACACGGCGTCCGTGATTTCCAACAAGAATGTCAAATTTGGACTCGTCTGACCATAACACACTATTCCACTTTGAAATAGTCCATTTTAAATGAGCCTTGGCCCACAGGACACGACGGCGCTTCTGGACCATGTTCACATATGGCTTCCTTTTTGCATGATAGAGCTTTAGTTGGCATCTGCTGATGGCACGGCGGATTGTGTTTACCGACAGTGGTTTCTGAAAGTATTCCTGGGCCCATTTAGTAATGTCATTGACACAATCATGCCGATGAGTGATGCAGTGTCGTCTGAGAGCCCGAAGACCACGGGCATCCAATAAAGGTCTCCGGCCTTGTCCCTTACGCACAGAGATTTCTCCAGTTTCTCTGAATCTTTTGATGATGTTATGCACTGTAGATGATGAGATTTGCAAAGCCTTTGCAATTTGACGTTGAGGAACATTGTTTTTAAAGTTTTCCACAATTTTTTTACGCAGTCTTTCACAGATTGGAGAGCCTCTGCCCATCTTTACTTCTGAGAGACTCTGCTTCTCTAAGACAAAGCTTTTATAGCTAATCATGTTACAGACCTGATATCAATTAACTTAATTAATTACTAGATGTTCTCCCAGCTGAATCTTTTCAAAACTGCTTGCTTTTTTAGCCATTTGTTGCCCCCGTGCCAACTTTTTTGAGACCTGTAGCAGGCATTAAATTTTAAATGAGCTAATTAAGTGGATAAAAGTGTAAAATTTCTCAGTTTAAACATTTGCTACGTTATCTATGTTCTATTGTGAATAAAATATTGGCTCATGTGATTTGAAATTCCTTTAGTTTTCATTTTATTAAAATTTAAAAAACGTCCCAACTTTTCCGGAATTCGGGTTGTATAAACAATTTATATAATCATTCATTTTTAATTTAAAGATGTCTGTGAATCTGACCCATTATTATGTTCACTAAAGCAATAGAACTTCATTAAAATTCTATGTCTAGATCAAGTTAAAAGAGGGAAAAACAAATACGAAATTGACATTTTCATAGTTGCACAGGAGTTGTTAAACCATAGGCCGATAGATCGTGTTCACCAGCTTAGCTTTGTAAAAGATAAGTAGTGCTCTAATGCAACAGATTTTTTCTAACTGCAGGGCCATCAGTCGTCAGGTGAAGATATGGAGATTTCTGATGATGAGATGCCTGGCACACCGATCACTAGCGGGGACTGTGCCAAAAACATTGTGGTCAACTCTGCGATGTCTCCGATGCAGACCATTCCCATGCCCCCCCCAGGGTTCCCCCCACTGCCCCATCCTCAGGCTGGCTTCCCACTACCGCCACCTCATCTTACAACTGTTACGCACCTGGGTGGCCCCCATCCGATGCTACACCCATTGCACCCTTATCCCCATGGCATGATGCCCATTATGCAGATGGACCTGATGAGCTCCTTATCACAGTGGGGCAGTGTTCACATGTCCTTCCAGATGCAAACTCAGATGTTAAGCCGCATGGCGCAGAGCCAGCGGTCGTACCCTTACCCTCACTTCATCAGCGAGGCTGCTGCAAGTGCTGCCGCCGCAGCCATGCAGTATGGTGGCCCGTATCCGCCTCTGTCTATGGTTGGTGCACCTGCAGGCACTGTAGGTCATGGACAACCCTGGCCCCTACCCAACATGCCCAAGTTCAACCCTGCTGTTCCCCCTCCAGGCTATGAGCTCCAAAAGGAAGACCCACACAAAGCCACTGTGGATGGAGTTCTTATGGTTATCGTCAAGGAGCTGAAGGCCATCATGAAAAGAGATCTCAACCGAAAGATGGTGGAGGTGGTGGCCTTCAGGGCATTTGATGAGTGGTGGGACAAACAGGAGCGTTCGGCTAAGGTAAACCCAGGCCTGTTTTAAATGTTGCATGATCCCTGTTGCTCAATATATAAATACTTCTGGAAATGAATAATAACACCTGCAGCCAATTTGGTTTTCAAGCTATTTAGTTGTGCCAGATACAAAATCACGTTGATAAGTAACTTCCGTAAATATTGTTCCCTTTAAATGACTTCTTGTTCAACACTCATACATTGATCCTAAAGGTTGTTGAACTGCACTGACATGCAAAATGAAATTGACAATTTTGGACATGTAAATATTTTTAATAATATAATAATTGCAATAAGTTAATATAATAATGTTATTACATTTACCAAAACCTTCCTGGGATGGATAAATAAATTGATATTTAATCTGTTGGTGCTTTGGAGGGGATAGTATACAACAGTTAAAAATATCCTTAACTTCTGTACTCTTCTGTACTCTAATTAAATATTTAATCTAAATTAAATTAAATGTTTATTACATTTTCAAATTTGACGTCATGTAATTATACTAACAGAATTATCTGCCGTCATGTTTCTGCACCTGCAGGCTGCGCTTACACCTGTGAAGACAGGTGAGACCAAAGATGAGGAAAAAGAACGGGCCAAACCCAAAGAGACTATATCCTCTAGCTTACTGGAAAACTGGACCAAGGTTGAGGGTCTGGGCTTCGAGGGAATGGGACTCGGCATAGGCCTGCTCGGTGCCATCCGATTACCATCCTTCAAGGTACCAAACTACCATCCTGTGTTTTTGTTAGTTTGCTGTTGTACTGTTAAAGTTGCTCATTGTCAATTTCTACTCGTTTGTTTGCAGGTTAAGAGGAAACAGCCGCCTGAGCCAACATCTACCAATGACAATAAGAGGTTACGTCCATCCACACCTGTTGATGATGAGCTGGAAGATGAAGGTGTGTGATTGACATACTTGCCCAGTTAATCATATTTCTGATCTTTAAACTAAATCTTGAAAAACTTATTCCCACTGTTGGTTTTAAAGTGACAATGCTTTTTTTTTTTATCACATACTAATTAAAAAAAATGTGTAGCTTGAATGCACTGTAAGTTGCTTTGGATAGATAAAAGCGTCTGCTAAATGCATAAATGTAATGTAAATGCTTTACATGATTTTATGACATTTTTGTAAACTAACTTGGTAAGGTTCGTTCTCCGAGTCAGAAAGAACAGATCTTCGCACGGACGGTTCCAGAGCAGATGTAAGTGGTTCTTCTGCCAAGCGAAGACCAGCCAGACCTCTAGAGCTGGACAGCGAAGGCGAGGAGGAGGAAACCTCTGGCAAAGAGGAGTCATCGCTTTCAGACCATGAAGAGGAGCCAGTGGAAGATGCCTCTGAGAGGTTGACCTCTGGCACGGTGAGCACATATCCACAATACTTTTTAATAAACCTTAATCAAGTGTAGTTATCAGGCTATATATAAACACTTATTTGAGCCTAACAAAAACATGCCTTCTTAGGATATGGAGGAAGATGAGGAAAAGAAGAACAAATCAGACTCCAGTGAGAGTGAATCATCGGACTCATCAGATGACGGTAATGGCAAAAGTTTGATTAATATTGTGCCCTTGTGGTCACTGTATTTGACCTGAAGTAATGACTTCACTTATTTTCCCCACTCAGAATCTTCTAGCTCATCTACCTCTTCCAAATCTGATTCCGGTTCTTCTGGGAGCGAGAGCTCATCTGACTACGAATCGAGTTCAGGGGAGGAAGAAGAAGAAGAAGAAGAAGAGCAGGCAGTGGCGATTGAGGATGAAGATGATGATGCACAAACCTCATCGACATCCTCATCTTCCTCATCCTCGTCTTCTGAAGAGGAGGATGTTGATGTAAAAGCTCCTAGTACCCCCACAGGACCACCACCAGAAGAGGAACCAAATGAGTTGGGCAGGCTGGAAGCATTAGATGAGGCAGAGATCGATCACAAACATACTGTGGTGAGCTCAATCAAGCCTGGAGTTGAAGATGTGTGGCCTCCATCTCCCAAAGGATTGCCAGGTCAGAGCCTTGATTGTTGTTTAACTTGATGTTCCTGTAGCAGATGAGTATTCTGTTTTAAAGACAGATCCTGATTGGTTGTCATCTATTTTCAGCTGATGAACCAGACGTTGATTTGGCTATCAGTATTTCAGTGCCCAAAGCTGAAGCCACCCTGGAGGATGTTGGTAGCTTGCGGCCACCCACCCCAACAGGTTCGTTTCCAGACAGTGATCAGGACACCCTACCAAAGAGACCTGCAGAAGACTTTCCCCGTACCCCTGGTCGTGATGGCCCTGTTCCCCTAGAATCAGAGGCTGCAATCCCTTGTTCTCTCCCTACGCCCTCAATGCACCTTCCACTTCCCCCCAATCATGCCTTTGAAGCTCAATCCCTTCTGCCGCTTCCTGAAGCTTTGCCGGATATGCCTGTCCGTGGGCGGTTGCCTACGGAAGAAGACATCCCACGCACACCGGGGAGAGATCTTATGGACAGACCCCGGGGTTTGGGCAAGTCTCAGAGCACTGATACGGTTCCAGTCACACCAGGTAGCGACACGCCATTAACAGGTAACAGCTTGAGCTCGCCGCATATTCCCGGCAGCCCTTTCTCTTACCCTGCTCAATCCCCTGTCCTCAGCGCTGGTATCCCTCGGACTCCGGGTAGAGATTTTACTTTCACCCCAGCTTTCCCTGACTCTGCTGCTTTATCTGCAGGCCTTCCCATTCACAGGAAGGCCTCGTCTGAAAGCTTGGAGGAGAAGTCTCTCTTTAAAGAGCCTCTACTCAGCGCCTCTCCCCAGGCGATCCTACAGCCTAACAATGCCGCTTCTTCCCCACTCCCTGGTCCTCCCCTTCCTGCTGCTTCACTTCAGGAGCCACCTCTGCCTCCCCAAGGCTCCTCTCCCACTTCTGTTGAGACTTCCTTTCCTGCTGCTCCAAAAGACCTTCCTGTTCCAATGATAGATGTTCCTGTGCCCTTAGATACTACTTCAAGCAAGAAGAAACCGGGACGCCCCAAGTCTAAACAGATACCTGTGGCGACCCCTCCAGATTCTGAAGAGCCTCCAGATCCAGTGGTGGCCTCTACCCCTCCAGATCTACCAGTAAAAGATCTGTACCCAGACCACCCTTCAGAGACCTTCAAAAGAGAAGATGGTGACTCCACAGCATTGGAGGAAGATGAAAACCAAACCCAGACAGTCATACCTGAGGCAGAAGACAGGTTGTCTTACGTCGAGGAACCTGTTCAGAAGACGCGCAGACAGAGGCGGGGCTGGCAAGAGTTGTTGTTGTCCATGCACTCCCCTGTGACATCACCGCTCCGCCCCAGCTTCCTACCCCGCTCAGATTTTGAGGAGATGACCATATTGTATGACATCTGGAATGATGGCATTGATGAGGAGGACATCCGCTACCTGAAAATAACTTACGACAAGATGCTGCAGCAGGACAATGGCAACGACTGGCTCAATGACACCCTCTGGGTCCACCATCCTCATATCCTTTACTGCTAAAATGTAAATGTGCGAATTAGCATTAATTTCTTTTATTAATGATGATGACTTTAAGTGTAAAATCCTTTTAAAGTGGCTGTTGTAACATCTGCATCCCTAGTGGCAGCAAATGGAATTAAATAAAAAAAAAAAAAGATTTGGGGGAGTGCTGGGCGAAGTCATTTAGTTCCTTTTGCAATTTAGAAATGATACCCCTAGTGGGTAAAAATGGAATAGCGCAATTGAATTGCTGTTCATCGGTTGATGTTGAGATCTCAAATAGAACCCCAGTATTCAATTTTTTGGAATTATCTTACTTGTTGACAGTATTGTTATAACCAATTAACGTAATTGTAATAACGTAACATAATTACGTCCACTAAAATTAATTGCTAGTATTTGCATACCTGTTATGTGGAGATCTATCTGTTCATGTAAAGAAAGACTCCTTGACTCCTCTGAACCTACCAACATGGGCAGCACATCAGGGCTGAAGAAGAAGCGGAAAGAGGATGGTATACGCGACCATGTCACCGGCTGCGCCCGCAGCGAAGGCTATTACAAAATCGACAAGATAGACAAAATGAAGTACCTGAATAGCTCACGCCTGCAGTCTGAGGAGCCTGATGTGGACACTCAGGTGGGCCGCAGTGATGAAATATACTGGAGTTTACTAACAATCAACATCAGGACCTTGAGCAATTCAGCTTAATGAAGTATCAACAATGTTTGTGTGTGATTTCTCACAGGGGAAGAGTATTCCAGCACAGCCCCAAGTGTCCACTAGGGCAGGTTCAGAGCGGCGTTCTGAACAGCGCCGGCTGCTGTCGTCCTTCAGCTGCGACAGTGACCTCCTCAAATTCAACCAGCTCAAGGTAGGACAAACGAAACCCAGCTATTTATATCTTGCTCAACATCACCAATCAAAATATCTAACAAGTCAAAAATTCTCCACAGTTCCGTAAAAAGAAGATAAGGTTCTGTAGAAGTCACATTCATGACTGGGGATTGTTCGCCATGGAACCTATTGCTGCTGATGAGATGGTTATCGAATATGTCGGCCAGAATATCCGACAGGTGAGCGTGATGCCAACCAAGCTTTCAGCATCCTTGCTTGTTGGCCAGTCTGTTTGTAACTGTCTCGTCTCCATCTGCAGGTTATCGCAGACATGCGAGAGAAGCGCTACGAGGAAGAAGGCATCGGCAGTAGCTACATGTTCCGTGTGGATCATGATACCATTATAGACGCAACCAAATGTGGCAACTTCGCCCGCTTCATCAATCACAGTTGCAATGTTAGTTTGCTTATACGTTGTGTTTACAAAAGGTCATTTTGAAGTCGAAAACCATATTGATGATGTCTACTTGTGTTTTACAGCCAAACTGTTATGCCAAGGTCATCACTGTGGAGTCGCAGAAAAAGATCGTCATCTACTCCCGGCAGCCAATAAATGTTAACGAGGAGATCACCTACGACTACAAGTTCCCCATCGAGGACGAAAAGATACCATGCCTCTGTGGCGCAGAGAACTGCAGGGGAACCTTAAACTAACCCCAGTGAATAGGTGAAAACTTTCTTAAAACATGCACTGCCCAACAACAAGCCCAGACACCCCGTCTTCTGGATCTACAGAGGAAATAGTGGGTGAAATACAACACATCCACTGGATATATCGTGCAGCTAAGTGTCTGGGACTTGATTATTGTACTTTTTCATGATTGTTTACGAATTACAGGTGCTCTTTCAAGCATAAAAAATGAGTTTTCTACCACTCTTCCATAGACCTCTATGGAACTGGACTTAGTTTGTCCCCTAAATGTTTGGGCACTCACTTTGCGGTCTGCCCATTTGGCACAGTTTGTCCTTGCCGTGGAGCTCCTGCTCCTCGTTAGTCCCCTTTTCCTCTGCGGTTTAGTTATGGAGAGACCTCCCCATCCCTGAACTCGGACCCGAAACACTTTAAGCTGCTCACATCTGTCCCACACGCACAAAAGTAAAAAAAAAAAAAGCTTTGGTCAGGTTTTTTTGTCCTTGTCCTTCCAGCCCAACTTGTATGAAGTTCAGTTTTTTGTCGGACTTCACTGTAACAAGCCCACTAGGTTTAGCATTCATCGTGACACTAACCATTGTTGGGGGAATTGGGTCAGTTGTCTTCAATTTGCAGAACATTCAACAAAAGCACACCTGCGCCGGCCACAAAACAAATCAGTAGAAAAGATCCACAGCTCAGGCAAATTTACACAAAGCGAAACGCTCCTAGGATATTTCAGCCAGCGCTGCATGTGGCACCTAAGGATTGGACCTTTTTTAAAGGATCAAAAGCAAAACTAACAATACACTACACTTTATTCTTTCATTTATTCAAGCCATTTTTACAACGTCTCTGTGATCTTTGGATTTGAGCGTGTCTGCTGCCCTCTAGCTTTTATAAGGTGTAAAGGCAGAGAGCTGCTTGTTTTTAATCAGATTCCACTTTAAAGCTGTACAGCTTAGTATTAACTCTGTGTTTGGCATGTCAGCTCACTATTTCAGCAGATGAACATGCAGAGGTCCAAATGGCTTCATGCATATTCAGTCACTACTGCTGAATTTTCTATTACGGAGCAAATCTCACCAATATGTTGCTGCTATTCTGCAAACGTATGTCCCCAATTTTCTCCACCAGTTCACTTTAAGAATCAAAATCCACCTGCACTGGTTTCAGCATGGGTTTTCATAGTATTAGGAGTTCTCTGTAAGTGCGGTAACTGGTGCACAGCACTGAAGCTTATCAAAAAGGTTGGCTAGGAACCAATTCCACTAATAAATCTAATCTAAGTAGATGCACAAATGTTTAGGATATCAGACCCTGGAGTATTAGGTCTGTGAACCTGAAAACGTCAGCAGTGGACCCAGAAAATCAAGTTCAAGTCGAATGCAGTGCCAAATTTGAACTTTAATGTGTCAAAACTCCAAAGGCGAACCCTCTTCCATTCGTCTCCTCCTATGTGTGTTTTTGTACGAATGACCTACGTTCACTGGTACTTTGGGTGACCCTTTTGAGGTCCTTCTGCATTTTGCTCAGTATTTAATCATCAAAAAGTTTGAAAAGCTATTGCAGCCTCATTCAGCCAAATTTCCCTTTGAAAGCAGAAGACGTTCTGATCTGCAAGGCAGTGTGGTCACTTGCTTTTCTTTTGTGATTTGGTTATGTTAATAAATGCACTAGAGGCTTCCAACCCCCATCAAGACAAATGGCACTCACAAGACCAAGCTATGAAACGTGTCCTTTACAGTAGTTCACTCACAGGGTAAGGTCTCCCAGCTTTTTGTTGTTTTTATTTTTAAATATGTTTATATTGTACAGGATAATAATGGTTTGTATTGAGGAATGAGACTTTTTTAAATCACAATGGGGAGTGATAATGCATCATTCTGCTTTTATGAGCGACAAATGGAGTATTTAAAATGAATATTTTTCAGGGATCATTATATGAAAAAGGGGTTGAATGGCTAATTTAAAGAAAATGATGCATCTTGTACATAAAACAGATTTGTACTTCCTTTTGAAAGATTGTTTCTTGTAGAAACGTCTTTTTTTTCCCTGCCCATTTTCCTTTGGATTCTTATGTGTACATACTTTAACTGTGAATATATAAATATAAATATATATATATTTTTGTTCCTGAGGATTTGCTACAGCGTCACAGCTCAGAAAGGTCTATCTGACAGTGAGTACAGAGAGCTGGCGGCAGTATTTTCAGCTTGTGTCAAGCTTTATTTTTTATTTTCGGTTGTAAATTCTATGAAAATCTGTTTGCAGTGTGGGGGAAAAGCATTATCATTCAAAAATGGCAAGGGAGATTGGCGAAATTGACCTTTAGCCCGTCTATTTATTATACCACAAATGTATGAAAAAAAGATAATGGAAAAATAAAGATTTTTTTTTTCAACTGCCTTGTCTTGGAACTAATCTTTTAATCGTGTCTCACTTTTATGTAAAGTTTATTGATCTGAATGTTTTCTCCGGATGAGTTCCTGTGTACAGTTAGCAGCAGTAGAATTCCAAATGTGAGTTTTAATTACGATTAATAACTTTACATATTTTTGTCAGTAGGAAGTGGGGTCTCTCCATATGGCCTTCATATTGGCTTACATTACACATAGTTCTATTCATATGTTTACCCTTTACTGTTATTAAAGACTTTCAGCTATCATTTGTAAGATTCAGCTATTAGTTGTAATGTATTTAGTTTCTATTTGCAAAAATTATAATAATTCTGTCATCGGTTCCACAAAAACAAATTGATTCCTTATTTTTTTGTATATTTATTACTATTTCTTTATATTAAATTATAAAATTAATTTCAAATATTAAATTACAATTTATATTAAAAAAGTAAACAAATAACAGTTTTGTCTGTGGATATTTTCTTATTACACTCAAACACCATTCTAATACATAATTGCCACAGGACAGACATTTCAAGTACATTTTCTGTCATATTTGCAGGAATGTAATAGAAAACAACAATGCAGAAACAACCATATGTTTTCTCAGTGCAAAAACATTGTGTCGGTGTTGATAGAAAGGCCAAAACGTTGAGGGAAAATATAAATTTTCAAATTTATCTTGATTAATATGGATGTAGCCTAATATTTATAATAAATCTGATGACACTACTCACTCCTGTTACTTTTACTCAGTTACTATATATAAGTAGCTATAGGTTATATGATATGAGTAACAGGACTGAAAGTAACAGGATTGAGATTTTAGGATCAAATTAGCAAATACATAAAATCAAGCCACATGGAGTACATGCTAATATTATCAGAATACTCAGCAAATTATAAGGATTCACCAAAGATTTGTATTAAAATAAACAAATAGCATATAATACATAATTTAGGTAACAGGACAGTACATTTCCAGCCACCATTACAATATCATCAAATATACAGAAAAGAAAATAAGACCACATGCTTTCAGTCATTTCATTGCCTTCAGAAGATCCAGATGTTGCAATATTATGTTGAAAATGTGTCTTGTGGAATTTTTCCAGTTTTTTTTTTTTTTTTTTTTAGAGGGGGGAGTGTGTTAGGGTAACAGGACTGAGTGAAAACCTGGGGACACGACTAAAATGTGTATTTTATCAAAAGTATTATACATTTATTTCGAAATAAATGTATTTAAAGCACAGATGGGATATGGAGTTACACAAAAATGCAAAATAAAAATGATTTCTAAAGGATTTTAAACATTATATAAAATGTTAAAATGTAGCGTTACAAAATTATCAATAATTATAATACAAATGGCCATACAAATTACGGGAGTTTTACCGGAGGCGAATGTAGCAAACACACACACACACACACACACACACACACACACACACACACACACACAAAATATATAGAAAGTTTAAAAATACAGTAGAAATACGAAAAAACATTTAAACTGGATGATAGCGGAATTAAATTGGATAAACACTGCACGGGAGAATCCCAGGGAAAACGGGAGGGTTGACATGCATGCTATAATGTCCTGGGGACAGAAATGAGAAAAACGCAAGGTCTCGAGGTAAAAACGTCTAATGTTTCTTTTTATATTACATTATCTTAGTTGTTACCAGTTAAGCTAAAGTACAATGATTTATAGGCAAGTAGGCTAGTCGTTGATGAGGTCCACTTCAGAACGTCAGGCTGAAATAGTGACTGTTCTGTCAGTGAGCGGCAGGGAATGACCTCACTGACCAGATTAGCAAACCTAGTAGCCTAGAAAGAGACAGAGACAGAAACAAGGGCTCTTTGTGTTGAGTGAGCAGTGCCCCCAGTGTCAGTAACAGGACGTGAAGGGTATGAGCACTAAAACAATACACTTGTGTGTGACTGAGCTAGTCAACATAGACAAAACACACCGATAACAATGTCATTTTATTTCAACACTTTGTTATTTGTAAAAGAACACTTTGCATTTGAGTCAAACTATTGTTAGCTGAGCTATTGTATATAGCCTACATCAAATAGTTTGTCTCCTGAGGTAAGTTTGTATTTTTCACAGAATAACTTTAATGGTTCGTCAAGTTTGGTATAGGTGTACTTACTTTTGTAAGGTCATAAACTCCCCCTAAATGTATCTTTCTGCTGTAAGGTGTCATTCCCACTAAGTGGCCTTTGTGTATGACTGGGGAAAAGGCTTTGAGTGATCCAAGTTCACTGTGAATGAGGGGAAATACGTAAATGGGGATACCCACTAAGGAAAATCACTCATCAGATAGTAGTCTGGTTGAAAAACTCAATGGGGGGTTGTTGTAGATGTGTGATCAAACTCGCAACTATTATTTGTTTCTACATACATATAATTAACACAATCGTTCTTGGTGAATTAAAATGGATTATAATTCCATTTAACTAGAGAAAAGACGATGACTAGAAAAAGTTAGTTCTAATGGTAGGAGAATAGCGAAGTCTACCAAAACAAGAACGATAGTGACAGAGGTACGTTATCGTTGGAATAACCCCGAAACAATTGATTTATCGGCTGATTAACGATATATAGAATGACATCCAATCAGAATCCACCTTGTGCATTTAAAGCGACAGGCGACATAACAGAACTTTAACGTGCATTGGTGTAAATTCTGTTATCGTTCTTGGTGTGAACGGGCCTTATATATAACTAATAATTATACGGTTATAATAGTCGTTCAAATTCGATGAGAATTGTCCACACCCTAGCTATAAGGAAAATGACACAGCAAGGATATGGTTGTTACACTATCGTTTTTTTTTCCCGCATTAAATCTGCATTTAAAGTGGCAGAAACATTACTGTAGGCTGCTTATAATAAAGAGAACGTTATCATTTTTGTTGTGAACTGGTCTTTAGACTGGCTACTAGTGGCTACGTTTTGACACAGTATTTTAAGTGGACGTTTAATAATGCCATTCTGCAATACGTTTAACACTAAATGTTTAAAAATCCAGTAAATAAAAGAACATTAAAAATATTAAAAATGGCAAGGGGGTAAACTCCATTGGTGAGCATCTTAGCATCTTTGGATGCGTACACAGGCCGACCGTAGGTTGGATGGATGTGTCTGTAGTTGTTCTGCAGGTGAACCTGTTTATCAGCTAATTCCTCCGTGGAATATATCCCTTTTACAAACAGCTCAAACTGTCAAAAGAAAACAAATGTTACAAAAATCTTTAATACATTTGTACAACAATTGTATAAGTGTAAGGTCTACAGACAACAACACAATCTACGCAACTAAGCAAATGCAAGTTGCAAGTGTGCGTCATTGTGTGCAGCGTTATTGTGTCGGTTACAAACTGCCATACCTTAAATGTCTGCTAGTAAATGTGTTACTCATTGCAATCATATTGAGTGTTTACATTTTAAATTGTAATTTGGCAAGATTCCCTTTAAACTGCTGCTTCGCCATAACCATAAAAGAAGAATGTTTATGCTAATGTCACTATGGCGCCCCCTTGCAGCAACACTGAAATTGCATTGTATTATGAAATGCATAAAATTGTTTTACGGGTATCTAGAAGCTCGTTTTCACAAACTTGTGTTGAGTATAATTTGGACGTCTTACCTGAGCCCATGAGATATAGGTGGGTACTTCATATACGGTCCACAAAACCACCTGTGAACAGGGCGGCGTTGTGAGGCTGCCGTGATAACGGTAATACTGCGTTAGGTTGTTCTGAGGTAACAGATTCATCAAAGGAAATGGTCTGATCGATTTTGTTTGTCCTTCAAGAAAATTAAAAGATTTAAATTTACTCATTTAGACATATGCACAATCTTTATTTTTATTTTATTTTTTTTTTAATGGAAGCCCTTTTCAACTACGAAAAAAGTTTAAAAAGCTCATTGTGATTTCTATCTCACAATTCAGACTTTTTTTCTCAGAATTTTAAAACTCCCAATTTTGTAACAAAAACGTCAGAATCGCAAGATACAAAACTCCGAATTCTGACATTTTTCCCGTTGCAATTCCAATCCATATCTCTCAATTCTGACAAATTTTATATAAATATGAAAATATATGTATGCATGTAAATATTTCTTAAATATATAGATGTATTTGTGTGTACTTGTATAAATATACCCAGTACACACACGTATTATGTAAACAAACTTTTATTTTGGATGCGATTAATCATGGTTAATCTATTTAACTAAGCCCTAACACATACATATATAATTTCCTCAGAAATGCGATAACAATTTTGAAATGTTGTGGAAAAACCACAACTACATTTTTTAATTTTTTTATTAAATGAATGGATTACATTAATCAAAGTTCACTTTCTCAACTAACCTTTGTAGGCGACAGAAGGAAGTGCATTTGAGATGGACTGGAAGTTTTCATTGTGCAAATATGTCACCTGTGAAAGAGTGATAACGATAAAATACAAACCTGTGGTGTACCACTTCATATAAAACAATATCTTACACCAATGAAGACTCCAAGCACAGCAAGGCCCGTTGGGTCTTCAAGCGCGGACGTCAAATTTGGATGTGTTGATTTAATGTTGACTATATGCATCTGCCCACAAACATGGACAAACATTACAAAAAGTGTAAACATCATAAACAGCTTAAAGATATGGATAACTTGAAGCCCCAAACCTCCATAGGGAATCTCAGGTGGCCCAAGGTGTGTTCAGAACCATTTGAAGACACACTTCCCCAATGGAAATGAAGCTGGATGGTGCGGTAGATTCCAGGAAGCCCTCCGCCACTCACCTGCATACCGTCACCCAACTCCAGCACAACTACACACAGAGACACGCTACCTTCAATAAAATACAGCTACACCTTCAAGATGCTTGGGATAAAAGTGTCCAAAAACCTTTCTTAAGGTCAATAGTCACTTACCAGAGTGACCCTGGTTTGTCAGCCACCATTGCCCTTTATGAGTCAAATTAAAACCCTCCATGTGCAGAGAGTCTAAAGATTGGTTCTTAATCAGCTGATGGTCCAGGTTGATGGGAGAGTGATGGCTCTCCAGAAGAGGATGGCAAGAGGGGTAGTTTTCTCCCCATGCATATGGATCTACCAAGAATAGTTTATTATTGTTTTACGACATGACAATAGTAGCGTTGCAAAAATTAGTTTGTCCTTCTGAATGAATTCCAACAAGAACAAGCTACAGAACCAGAACTCACCACAGTGCTCCTCATCATAACAGAAGTCTTGAGGGAAAACAGTTAAAAAATATTTATCAAAGGTCATCAAATCACTTATTTCAGTCAAAGGCACTGAACTCAATTCCTTCAAATGAAAGGTTTTGTATCAATGAATCATTCGTCACTCACCATCATCACTGTGTGCCAATGAAACCACGGACAACATCAGCATCAGAAGCAACATCATGCCCTGAAAATGAATGGAAATGTTCCCGCTGGTCCTACGCTACAAAAAACACTAAATGCCAAGCAAACGGGGGTTTAAGTAGTGATCTTCTTGAATGGAGGTAGGATGTCAGGTTTTTTCTCTGACTGTGCTCACTTGAACACGTCGCTGCCGCTGCGCTCGTTCACAGTCTCACACAAATAACTTTTGTTGAACGAGGAACCAGAGAACCAACACTGATTATATGAAATGAACAAAGCAGGGACATGTTGTGTTTTATATATATAAAATAATGGAATGGAATGTTTAACAAAGATAATTAATCAAATGTGGGGGATTAATCTAACAAATATTTTAACAATAATAATAACCACAACAATACTTATATATATATATATAATAACATTATTTTAATAATACTATTATGATTATTAATAATACATATTAGTTCACAGAGGCTCTAAAAAAGTATCCAAGTCAGATTTACACTAGAAATTGATACTGTATTCAGCAAGGATGCATTAAAATGATAAATGTGATAAAAGTGACAGTAAAAGGTTATAAAAAATATATATATATATATATATTTCAATCAAATGCTGTTCTTTTTATACTTTTAAAGAATCCTGAAAAAAAAAAGTTAGCAAAAAATATTATTAAACATCTGTTTCTAACATTGATGATAAATTCCTGATTATCAAATCAGCATATTAGAATGATTTTTGAAAGACCATGTGATACTGAAGACAAGTAATGATGCTGTACATTCATCACAGGAATAAACTACATTTTATTCAAATAGAAAACAGCTGTTTTAAATTGTAATATTTTTTTTATTATTATTGTTTTTACGCTAAACTGCCTTGGTGAGCAGAATAGACATCTTTCAAAAACATGTAAAAAAAAAAATTGCACCCAAACTTTTGAACGATAACACACAAATGATTTTTTTTGTAGGTTTCGATTGCTTCTGTTGTGCTCATTAGAAGTCTCTTTGGGTAAAATGACTAAATGTAAATGCAATGACAATTGTGAAACAGTAAATCTTTTATTCAGGAATCTCACAACTCTGTCACCGATGTCTAATCTCTCAGGGAGCGAGAATTCCCAAGAGGCTTGAGGAACGGTTTTTACATCAGAGAACTGAGTGCTTCCTTACATTGGGGATCCCCTCTTTGGCACACGTGACATTTAAGAGCGATTGATTTCCACGACGGACCGGGAAATCTCTGAGAAGGCATTAAAACGTTCAAAGGAGTCATTCTGGATGAGTCATCATGCTCAAAAGAATCAAATAACACACATTATGAGATCTCAACCCCACAAACGTCATCTGAAACGAGTGATCTGAAACACAAGGAACACAAACATGACTGTCCTTCATGGTGCAATTTATTTGGCATTTGATTAGATGTACATCTAGTTCAGAGAAAAAAAATCTAAACTAAAGCCCTCTAAAAAAAAACCTAAAAAAAAAACCAGTACATGACAAAAAAACTAACTTCAAGAATAACCAACAAATTCACCAACTGTTGCATTCTACAGAAAACATTTCATGATGCTTTTTTCCTTGTTGCACCAAGTCTATCTAGAAGAAATCATCTACATTTTTTCTTTTTTTAATTAAAAAAACGGTTGCAAATGGGAGGCGGGAAGAGAGGAGTCAGATGTGTTTCGAACCGTCTGTAAGCATAGCAGAAATGAAGAGTACAACAGCAGAAGAGATGTCCTCTCTGCATGCGCAAAAGAGTAAAACATGCTAAACATTCATGCCAACTTTTACATTACACACATTTAACACACACACACACACACACACAAGAAACAAAAGCTGATGTTCACAGAGTTGTCTGTGCTGATGAAACCCTGGAATTAAACAAAACAGACTATACAGTGAAAGAACATTGACCTGGATGACAAGAATGTCTTCGTCCTCAATTATTTTGGCGCTGGTGATGGATCTTTAGAAACAGGGATCTGCTGGCCGACTTGTGTGCTTTTCTTGTGCAAAAACATCTTTATCTTTGTACAAAATGCCTGATTGTCATTTAGTTTGGGCTTTTTGTTGCTTTTCCAGTCAGAAATAAATCATATTCCCTTATACAAAAAGCAGTGTCTGATTCAGTGAGCAACAATGCATTGCAGACCAAATCTAAATCTTTCCCATAACATTTGTATTTGAGTACATTATTCATTCAATTGTCCAAATAGCAATTAAGTAGTCTGTAAATTGGTAAAAGAAAAAAAGCAGCATTTTGCTCTTACTTACATGTACATTTATGGGCTCATGTGTGCAAATACACGCTCACATTTACTTCGTGTCAAGTACCGAACGGTTGTTATTGGAGATTTACATCAAAATAATATTGAGAGCATGTGATTTACAGGTGCTGAAAACGAAAAACAGTCTCACACACAGACAGACCGGCCATGAACACAACCTCATCATTCATCGTAGGCAAGTCTGAACACATGAATCCTAACTCAGGATCGATTTCAAACACCATGATCTGCTTCAGCACAAGGTTTGAGATCAGTTTGAGAGGCGAAAATGAGAGGGGACATTTATTAGGCAGGTAAATGTTGAGCTTTTTTGTAAGAGTTACATTCTGAATTCAAAATGTATGTAAGTGACAGACTTTCTGGATGAATCTATGAGGAATTGACCAGATCATATTTCACCACAAAAGTAAAATAAATAAAAAATTATATTTTGCATAAATATTCCTCCCTGCAATTCTCATAACCACAATGAAAATGATAATAACGATTTTTCATTAATGTAATGCAGAAACAAGCTCATATATATATATCTATATATATATGCACAAGTATATTATTTAAAAAAACATGATGCAAAACATAAATGGTTCAATAAGCTTTCATGCAAAATGTAATCTCTTATTTTGTTTCTTTTCAATAAAAACAGGTAATTTCTTCACAGCTTTCATGAGATTTGCCCTTTTAGATTTGTGCAAGTGTGACATTGCTCACACCAAAATCCGTTTTTCGATAAAGTTCGCCTCCCAAAAGGATCTCAAACGCTTCTGATATTCTTTTCCAAAAACGAGGCGCTGGATTTGCATCACCATGCCACAGCAGGACACTTAAAAATGTCAGAGACTCGTACCTCTATCTAAAAGAATCAAATGTTTTTTTTTTATTATTAGTTTTGTGAGTTTGTGCTACTGATCTGACAGACAGAAAAAGTAAAAACCAGACATCACAGAACTCTATATAGTAACATGGTACCGCTCCATGGACAGCAGTAATGAGGCAAGGAAAAATAGCTTCTTTGTGGCAGGAAAGAGTCAGTGTGTCTCCACAAGAGTCACCACTAAGGCCTAAAAAGCCTGTTGGTCGACCCGTTCATTCGTTCGTAGTGCGTTGATCAACACATGCCAGTGTAAACCTCAGAGAGAGGTGCTCTGTCGGCCCTCCACGCCGTCAACCGATGGCCGACGGAAGTATTTACATGTGACGCTCAAGCTGAAAAAACGTTTTTACGTTCGTGTCTGAAGTTTTTGCTCTGAACAGGAAATCTCCTTTGAGTCCGACATCCTCTGACATGTAGTATAGTGCAGTCTGGACACGTACCCTACACCACGGTGCTGAGCGAGGGGCCGCTGCAGTCTGCCGTGGAGCTCTGTGTGATGCTGCTCTCTGATTCGCTGGGGGTGTCTGGAGACACAAGCAGGGTGCTGCTGTCGATGGAGTCCTCGCGCATCTCCAGGGGCGGCGGCGGCGGGGCGGGGAGCGCAGGCTCGGGGAAATCCCTCTGGAGAGAGTCGGCCGCGCCGCTCACGTGACCAGTCACGAGCGGAACCCCGGTCCGTCCTGAGGAGAGAACAGGAAATTAACCAAAACCATTCAAAATCATTTTCATTGACTGAAATAAAGCTGAAATAAAATGAACTGCAAGATTAAAAGATTAGATTAGACAAAAAAATATTTAAGCATGCAAGTAAATATAAAAATATTAAATTATTTTAATTTGAAGTACCAAAACGGCCAAATTTAAAAAATAGTTTTTGACCAGTAAAATAAGGTTAAATCATTTACATAAAAAAACAACTGAAAATTCTAAATTAATAAATGTAATTACTAAACCTTAAATAAAAAGAGCTAAACAGAAAAAAATAGAGATATTTGAAAAAAAGAAAGCACACCAAAAACATTAAAAACTCAACTAAAATAAAAATGCTAAAATTAAAAGCTAATTCTAAATATTAATAAATATTATAATACCATGCAAATAATACTTATAATACTGAAACTGTATAGCACAACTGCAAAAACAATAAAGAATTAAATGCAAGACAGATTAATTAATTTGTTTGTTTATAAATATTAAAACACTTTATTTTAAATTTCAAATAAACATTCTATAAAATGACCATGATTTTATTTTATTTTTTTCAGTTTCCAGGAACTCACCACACAAATTAGCAATATTCAACTGCTAAAGAGATTTAGAATTAATTCCAATAGTTTGATTATAGCATTGTTATAAGCTAATGTTGTTTCATGTATCCAATACATGCAAAACATTACAAAACGCTTATAATCGATTTGACTTTTTAATCAGTATTAAATCCACTATAATATTTTCAATTGATAATCCTCTCAACAATATTTTTTCGGGGGATTCATCCACTGCAAAAATGCATTCTGGTTTTGCTTTATTTGCAGAAGAAACATATGACGCTTCCTTACAATTTGGCCATTATTATGTATCTTAGAATACAGAATAATTATATTAAAGTTTCACTAGGCTCACTAGGTTTTGGATCAGAGCTCCAGAATGTAATCCATGAAGAGTTTAAATATCATTCATTTGAAGATGATGAATCATTAGTTATGTGCACATGCATAGAAAAGACCTAAAAATACAGCGTCTGTTGTTAATTTTGGAAAGACATACTGAGGTCCATGTAGAGGATGCTGTCTGGGTTGATGGAGGCCTCATATGAAGGAGGAGGGTCATCGGGGTGGTGGATATCTGGGTATTTGTAAGCAGCATAAGGGGGCGGAGGCTCCTGGAAGTGGAACGCTCCACCTTCACCATCATCAGAGAGGTGCAGAGGCGTCAGGCCCGTCCCGAATGCATCCGGCCCATAGTCAAAGCCAGGGACCCGCCGACCCAGATTAAAATGATGCACTGTGAAAGACAGAGATGATCCAGAAAAACAGCACTTTAACATGCGCAGATATAATCAGATGAGGCCTTACGGTTTCCTCCAATGAGGGTTTCGATGCGCTCCCGCCGGCGCTGCCTCAGTCTGTGCACCATGAAGAGCAACAGCGAGAGGATGAGGAAGGACGAGATGCAGCTGACAATCAGCCTCATGCCGCTGGCCATCGAGTCAAACAGACTGCTGCCGTCTGAAACAAACAACACCGATGAGACCGACCTCTTAACTGAAAACTTAAACTGAAATAACAAAAATGACAAATTTAAAAAAAAAAAAAAAAGAATTATATATATATATATATATATATATTATATATATATATATATATATATATATATATATATATATAATATAAATATAAAAGCTCATTCAAATCATTAATAAAAACTAGATTAGCATATAGATATTACAAAAAATCCAATAACTGTATTTTCTTAATGAATGTACAACTAAGCATAACTACAGAAACAATAAAATACATTACAGAAATTTTCTTTTGAAATTTTTTTTTTAAGTAAAACGGGTTTTATTATTTGTAAATATTTTATAGCATTTATAAACTAATTGATGAATAAATTGTCTAGAATGGCTATAATTGATTTGACTACTTTTCAGCACATTCTGCTGTCCAAATAATCGAAGAAACAAACACATTCAGTGCTAAAAAAAACAAAAAAAAGTCTTAATTTAGTCTATTAAAGTAATGATAGTTTGCCACTTCAAACATATTATAAGAGTTTAGTTTTATAGTAAAATAAGGCAGAGTAGCGCCACCTAGTGGTGAGACATGGGCACTAAAATGGATGCAAAATCACATACAGTGCACATTTAAAGATTTATCTTCAATTAAATACATATCCGTCCCCTAATCTTCAGATGTAATACAGGGATTTCATTCAAGAACAACTCTGAAGAGACTGTGTCAGTACCGGGATCCAAGCAGGTGAACTTGCAACACTCTTTAGGGTCCTTGCGGAAATGCTGGCATCCCTGTGGACGCTCACACAGGGCGGCCACACACATCTCTGGCTCGCCGTCGTGGCACGTGCAGCTCAGACACGGGTCGTCCCCTTTAGGAGTGAAGTAATAGCCCTCGTTCACCACGTTGTCTCTGATGTCCACACACGTTTGTCCTGGTGAAGAAACGGGTCAGACTGAGATCAGTACATTAGTACTAACATGAAGAACTCCTGAATGTTATCAAACATGTTTCTTCTGTTCATAGGGTGCTGGACGTACTTCTCTTGCAGAGGAAGGGGAATTTTTTATAGCAGTTTTCGGTGTGCCAGCTGTGCAAGCCCCGCTCGTTCATGCTCTTGATCTGAAAGCGCTGCAGCTGGGCACAGAACACGTTATCCTGGGATGGGTTCGCCTCGCCCAAATTAGCCAGACCCTCCGGAGGCAAAAACACCTGCATGGACCCTGTGAGGAACAGACAGACGGATGAGGGAACAGTTTCAAACCCCACAGATGTGCAAAATAAATATAAAAATCTAAATGCATTTTCTTCATAAGTTAAGGAAATTATTAAACCAATATTAATCATTATTTACTCACCCTCGTAAGTCATTTGAAATCAGGGTTATTATTTTTAAATGAAACTAGATCTTAAACTATTAAAAATCATTTGGTTTCATTTTTATCATAAACATAATTTATGTTACCTTGGCAACTTTGTTGAAAATAAGTTATATTTTCAGTATTACAAGTACTAAACTTAAAAAATATATTTTTTCAAAGCACAATTATAATGAAAAAAAAAAATTACAATTACAAATACATTTAAAAATGACAAAATTACTAAACCGTAAACTAAAATGAAAATGGAAAATACAAAACTAAAAGCAACCTACCTGAACTAAAATAAAATATAAATATTAAATGTAAAAAAAAAAAAAAAAAAATCTTTTTATAAAGTAGAACAAGTTTTTTACAAGTTTTGTAAAAAATCTGAAATGTTGCCTCTGCAACTAACAGCAGTAAAATAAGTAATACAATTATTACAACTAAAATAAAAATGAAAGTATATTAAAAGTACATAATATATTATTAAATACACACGTTTATATTTTTTTCAAATGTTAATAAATTCCAAACTGTTAATAAACTATAAAATAAAGAGGAAATATAATAGAGAATTAAGTTTAAAATTAATTATTCACTGAAATCAATGAATCAATTGATCAATTTCACAAAGCCAGTCTGAATAAAGTTCAACTCACTGATTCAATGATCCAGTGACAATGAACATCCTACTGGACCATTTACTGTGAGAACCAACTTCAGTTTCACTCTGTTCTTTACACTCTGTTATGGTAAGACTTCATAAGACTTCAAATATAGTAATCAAGTCATTAGGACTACCTTTATTGTATTTATTTTGGCAAAGGTGCCGTTTAACAGCTCGAGTGCTCATTCATTACAATAAAAACATTTATTCTTCACCTTTTTTTTTCGTTTTTGTTCACTGTATTTCTTAAAATAATTTTGATTAATACCCACCTTTATATGCCACTTCCCAGCGGCCCTCGAGCGAATGATTCTGGTTGGTAATCACATACTGATATCCCACCCAGAACCTGCAATGACACATCGGTGAGAACCCCAAACCGCAAAAGCAGCTCTTCCTCAGGAAACAGATCCACACACACTCACTTGCACTGGTCCTTTCGCTCGCACACTTTCTCGTCGAAGTCCACCTCGATCTTGAGGATGAACTGCAGCTCTTCGTTGGTGCCGAACGTGGCGAGGGAGCCGTTGACCTTCTGACAGGTTTCCACCGCCTGCCAGTAGTTCTCGCTCCTCAGGTAGACTTTATAACAGCTGGCGGTCTTCTCATAGTGGTGCCAGCCGCTCGGACACTTCCCTGTGGTTAGAAATTTCTAAATTATAAACATTTTTAAATATCATAATTTAACCATAATGAGCATTTTAACACTTAACACATTTATTTCAACTACCACATTACTGTTGTATTGAATTATATTATTTCCATATAAATATAGTATATATTACAAATATATATAGTCTACAATTCAGAAGTTTGGGGTAGTTCCTCATGCTCACAAGCCTGCATATTATAAATATATATATATATATATATATAAATAATTATTAAAGAAGAATTATTAAAATGACAATTTTGTAATATATTTTAAAATGTAAATTATGCAATTTCAGCATCATTACTCTCATACTCCTCAGTCTTCAGTGTCACATGAAGCTTCAGAAATCATTCTAATATGTTTATCATCAATTTTTTTGTGGAAACCGTGATGCATTTTTTTCCAGGATTCTTTGACAAAGTTCATCGGAACAGCATTTCTTTAAAATAAAAATAATTTGAAACATTCATTACTGTCACTTCAATTCTGTTCAATTCAATCCAACTTTGCTAAATAAAAGTATTAATTTATTTGAAAAAAAGAACAACTTACAGACCCCAAATTTTGAGTGGTAGTGTATATAATAAAGTGATCTACCAATAGTGTAATAATAATAATAATAATAATAATAATATGCCCACCTGTTGCATAGGTTAAGCTCTTCTTTGTATTTATAATTTTGCATGACATTTATTAATCAGTTTTTTTTTTATATACTGTCAATTTTGTAATGTTTTTTTGTGATTACTAATGGAAACATTGACCTAGTAATGCAATATGAGCACATGTTCACAGCATATGAAGAGATGGGGAAGGGTCTTACTGTTGAAGCGCACTGGCTGAGCGACTCCCATGACGTCCTCCACCGGCTCAAAACCATTGCTGTAGCGATAGCGCTCCTCCTTTATAGCTGCAAGAGAGCCAAACACATGCCCTCTTTAATAAGGCCAAAATATACTAGGCTGAAGCATTAATCATATGCCAAAATGATCCACATTTGTTTGGAAGGACATTGTTAATAATAAGATACTACAGGGTGGGTCATTGGATCTTTACACTCGATGGTCTCATCGCCCTCAGCCTCACTTTATCCACACGGCCCAATCTGAACCAAAAGCTGTTGAGTATCACCGGTGTAGGCTGTGTAAGTTAAACAACATGCTTTCGAGGAAATCATGACACTAAAACCCTAATCCAAGCAAACGGAAGGGAACGGAGCGGCAGCAGGTCTGCTAACATGAAACAGAGTTTCTAAGAATCTTATTAAACCTCTTCCTCATTTCCTGAGAGGAGGAGCACTAAATCCGACAATCAAACAAGAATTAAAGTAAGACTGCAGATCCTCCAAGAAATGTGCCAGAACCTCCTGAGAACATCGGCTCGATTACAGTGGTGTCAGAAAAGAGCAGTGAGTAATGTAAACCCACAGTGTTCTCGGTCTAATAATTATTACTGATTTGATTTTTTAAAAAGTTATATATATGGGATTTTTGTGCCTTTTATTGTGAGAGTACACTGGAGAGATAACATGAAAGTATTTGGGTGGAGAGAGGGGAGCAGGATCAGCAAAGGACCTCGAGGCGGGATTCGAACTTGATACATCTAGACGCCAACCACGAGGCTATTGGCACAGACACAATGTAATAAAAATACACACAGCTACAAAAAATGTTGCTAAAATAGTTTAAAAAACAATAACAAGAATTATCAAAAAGTAAAAACTTATATAAATGAAAAAAAAGCACATAAAATGACTCAAATGTAAACTAAAGATCAAATGAACAAATAAATAAAAGCTCATTCAAAATATTAACAAATACTACAATAAAAATTGTCTTCGTTCTAATTTTATATAATAATGAGATGGACTTATGTGTTTTAATATTTTAATATAATAATAATACCTGTAAAAATGTTACTACTACTAATTATTATTATATATTTAAAATATTCAACAAAATAATTAGTTAATAATTATTATTATTTCAATATTTTATTTATACTGTATATTTATATTATTATAATTACACTTTGAACTGTTTTAAAGATATTTTTAAACATTTTTAAACAGTTTCAAAGACACTATTAAAACATCTCAAAATGTTCATAACTGTGTAACATGGCTTTATAGTTAAAATGAACTGATTCAACTTTCTTTTTTTTGTGATCAATTATTTATTTATCTTCTTAGGCTGATTACATCATCATTGAGAATATAACGAGGCACAATAAAGTGCTGCTTATTCTGCCGCCTGTTTCTCTTCTCCTCCCCATGTCATCCATATCCTACCCATCCCAAGGCTACCCTCCAACCCCTAAACAAGATTCGCTCAAAGTATAGAACAGTAAAAAAAAATGTCCCAGTCTATGGGTTAACACAGGCTACACACGCTTTCTGGTTATCTGGCAACACCACCAATACAAACCACTAATCTTCAGTGTTTAAGGGTTAATTTTGTCCTGCTTGAGGTGTGACTCTGAGACAGCAGAGCGCAGATCACATGCTCAGCAAATCCGCTCTGTAATTCCTGTTATCCCATCCAAGAATCAGACTTTGAGTAACGTCTCTAACTCCGAAGTTAAGACACAGAAACCACAGCACATGGGCAAAACAATCCAAAACCCACGATGCCCAGCACTGGCATCTGGAAGCGTTCCACGTGCGGTCATAAGCATAAGTGTGTTTTTACAGTGCATTGCACAAGAATGTGTCTATGTGAGCGTGTGTGAACTTACTAGGGCAATCCATCTCATCGCTTTTGTCATCACAGGCCGTCCATCCATCGCACTGCCAGGACAGAGGGATGCACTGCATTTTTCCGCTCCGGCAGGCAAACTGGCCAGGATTGCAGCGCAGGTCTGAAACACAGACAATACACTGAGCCACACTAATCTGGAAAGAGAAAAGCTGCAGCAGACTCTATTATGTGTAATTACTAACAATCATGATTTAACATGCAACAGGTACAGTCTCCAAATTTAGATGAAGATATGTTCCACGTCATCAGGGACATCAGTGTCAATGTCAGGCTTAGCCAAATTAGACTCAAACAGGGTCAACGTGTCAAACCGAACCAGCAGGAAATGCTAAAGATCATTTGTAGGAATTCCAAGGATCGCAGTTTACCTGACAACAGTCTGGCCAGAGCGAGCCGTGGACCTGCTGGAGAGAGAGAGAGAGAGAGAGAGAGAGAGAGATTAGTGATTCCAGCTATATAACATAACCTAATCTCTGAAAGGCTCAAGAGAGACAGTCCGTCTCCTGATTAGCAGGGTATCAATAACAATAGATAGTACTGATACATCCACATTTGCAAACAAAAGTCAATTCAAGTGACCGGAAAACTCTTTATTTTAGATTTAGAAAGCATTTATTTCATTCAAACTTGAGCTTGCAAAAGCCCAGCAAATGTAAAATTATATTTTACTTCAAGAAAGCAAAACCTATTTTAGGATAAGTACGATGTAGACAAAACTACTGTTGTTTTTTTTTTTTAATGTTAAAACACAATGTTTTATTGACAGCCAACACAAAATCCAAAAAATGTGCATCATTTTATACATACTTAAATGCCATCTAATATTATAATTAAAATAATTTCTGTTATCTGATGTTAGCAAAAGACCCAATTAGCTTGATCCTCCAATCCACAAAACAATCTCTTGAGAAAACGAAGCAACAAACAGATTAAAAAAAAGAACACATTTTTAAAAAGAGCTTCCCTTCTTGGGAGGTCCAGACATTTAGACGTTTAATCAATCACCTGTCCAATCCTTGAGTCTAAAGTTATCCTAAAAAAAACACAGCAACACTGAGATGCCTTCAGAAGACCAGTGTGTTCTCTACCATGGATGCAATACTAGAACCAGATCTGCCCCACATCACCGCTGCATAGAGTAAGACCATTGAGAACAGATGAACACCTGTCTGACTGGTAAAAACCTTCTTCATGTGCCCATAAGTTCCAGTGATCACCAAAATAGTACCAATAACCAATTTGGGTAGTTGAAATATAGATTTTTCAAAAAAAAATTTTTGTTAATATCTAATAAAGGAAAATAATAATTGACTGTCTCTCCTTTGAGTAGTTTGAACATGTTTTTGCACATGCACCACTTCAAGTTTGTTATGCATTGAGTCTTATGGGTCAGTAGCAAAAATATACAAGAGTCTCCTTTAATGTTAACATCACAGTGATCATGTGTAATATTATATTATTATAATATTATTACACTGAGATTTAACACCATCTGTGGGTTTATTTGATGAGATTGAACATGGAGACAGACCAACCCATCTTGCCCTCAAAACAAGTGCACATAACCTGGGCTTCGCTTCCCCATGGAAATTAAACTCAGAAAAGCACATCACAGGCCATTAACCTAAATACTAGTCCTATTTATTTGATCCACTGGGTTTCCATGCATCACCTTATATCAATAGGATTATTAAACTTCCCATTTAACAGAGGAATATCAGACACCAGCAGAACGCTGCTGCACTGATGTTTCCCTGTCCAGACCATTCTGCTTGATCTGTCTGCTCCTGTATTGAACTGTGTGGCCTACCAGAAACATTAGATTAAATGCAAATGGTTGGCATGTATGGCAAGTTGTTTAAACATTTATTCCTTACAGCCTACAAGCATCTTTTTTAATGTAGTTGTAGGGCTGTGACGGTGGCTGATTTTTACCACCGCAGTAGTCATTGACCAACAACCGCCGGTGGCGCGGTGTTGAAAAAAATAAAAATAAAATTATATATATAAATATAATTGTCGTGGTCAGTTAATTCATGGAATTACCAAAAAAGATGATTAAAGCTGACATAAACTGTGCATGCATGTAATATAGCAGCATTGTCTCACTCATCTAACACATCCTATTTAACTCGTCAGTTCGTGTTTACTTGAGCACTTCTGTCAGTGAACGCCGCCTGCAAAACACTAAAATAAATATCAAAGAAATAATGCAGTTAAACAAGAAAGTAGCCTAAATAAGAAAGTTAAATACACCCTGTCTAACGGACGCGAGCAATGCAGCGCAACAAAATACTCATTATAATCAGTGATGCTACACTGGATGCAGCACAACACGACATGATAAATCCCCGTCCGGTCTGTGAGGTAGGCTACTGACACAGAGTTCAAATGTCCTGTATAGACACTAGAGAGACTAAACCTGTTGCAGCGCGGTTGTTGCGTCTGGTTTACTTTTCCGCCACCAAGCAAGCTCAGTAACTCCTCATCTGCACGTGCTCTCTTTGAAATAGGAATCGTTGCCATATTTCTTGTTACCATCTTTTATTTATCGCTGTCTCGTTTGTATTTGGCAAGTTTGGAGAGAGCCTCACCAAACCTGACCAGCCAGCGTTTGCGATCACGAGAACTTGTGCAAACGCTGATGGGTGACATGAATGCAGATGACTCCAGATCGGTGATGTGGTATTTGCTTTCCCAACAAGATCCATCGCCCAACACTAAATTCATTTGCTGAATGCATAAACTGTATTTTCCTGCGCTCAAATCTGCCGATCTTAAGGAAACACTGTGTTTGAGGTAATTTGTAAATTACCATAGACTTAAAATTTGCAACTATTACAGTTATTGCACTTATATACAAAACTTTGTATCATGCTTGCTATAGAGTTTGTGATGTCACGTGCACTACCGCCGGTGGCAGTAGACAACCGCGGTAGCAACTGACCACCGCGTTGACGCGGTTGTCACGGCAACCGTCACAGCCCTATGTAGTTGTATTCTTCATTACTAGAAATCCAGTGGTGACCAGTAACTTTAGATTTTCATCAGTTCCACAATCATTCATTACATACTAGTATTTGTTTTATTGCTACTAGTCATTATCCCAACAGTGACAAGTAGCATTTACAGTGCTTATTTAGGGGGTGTTTACACAACACCATTTTCAACTAAAACCGTTTTTGTGTGTTTTGGCTGTTCACGACAACAGAAACTACAAAAATGCTACTTTGTGAAAAAGTTACATCATGGGCATACATTTTACGTGTTTACATATCTGTGCAGGTGCAGAGTGTTTCTTTATGGAGTAACATCACCAACTAGTGGCCTGGCATGCATAATACAGCATTTTCATTTGTGTATCTGCGTGTTTTGACTATTTTTCCATAGGGATTAAAAAAAAGTTTCGTTAAAGAGTATGTAGTACATGTAGTTAAAGAGAGTAGGAAGACTGATCATTAGCAGTTCTTTATGGGAGTAGGCAGTTCTTTTAGCACCATTTGTTTCTCTGATTGGTGCCGATTTCTTTGCAGAATCATGGGTCACGTTGTTTTTCCACAAGGAATTCCTCTTTTAAACTTGATTCTTTTAAAAACAAGTTCAAATAGTTTGGGCTGATGGCTTCGGCAAAAGCATATTCCATCAGTAAACAACATCTTAGCTCACAGTATGTTTGCTAAGGTTTTTTTAATAAATTATCGCTAAAAATCTGTTTCCCTATGGGATTTTTTTTTTTACTTCTGTTACTCCACTGGACTCCTTCTGTTACTCCACTACCACTGGAATAGATATGCATAAAATTCTAGGACTAGTAAAACTGGAAAAGGTATCAGCAATAACTTGAGCACTAGTTAGAATTAAATAATTGGATTCACCAGAAATGGCAAAATTAGCAATTTGTTACAAGTAACAACGGAATAGATTGTATTGTGATTAGAAGCATGGGAATATGTAAATAAGTAACGAATAACGAACATACACCATGTAGTTTTAAGGAATAAATGTTAACACAGCTTGCCACATGGCATGTAATAAAAAAGGCTTAACGCTAGTAACATAAATAGACACTATGTAGCTTTCAGGATTAAATATGAAAACAGCTTTCCATATGGAATGCAATAAAGCGTAAGGCTTAAGAAATAAAACGAGGCGATAATAATTTGATAACATAGCTGTAGTAAAAGGCCCTGATGGCCTGCGAAAGAGCCTCTGCAGCTCAGCCCTCATGACCGAATACAAGCAGAGCCGCAAGCCTTCACCAGCCCAGACTGCAGCAAATGCATTGATTAAAACAACACCTTTACCTGTACGTGACGGGTCTGTTATTGTCAGAATGAAGAGGAGAAGCACAAAACCACCGCTGTCAGCCTTCGGCAACATTTATCCTCCATTCATAGTATCTTACACCGGAGAAAATGTGCGAGAGAAAATGCAGTTAAAGCAGCAGCCAACGATGTGGAGAAATAAACAACAACGAACAACCGATTCCGCGTGCTGTGTATATTCCGTCGATCAGAAATAAGCTTCGGTACTCGGATGTGTTGGTTTTGAGTTGGCTAGGGTCGTGATGTAGTGTCATATTCCATGGCTGTTTCCTCTGGCTCAGTAAACGAGCTTAGGAGGACGCATATAAAACAAGATGGCTCCGCCACCGTCACATCAAAACAATCCCAACCATGTTCTCCTCCAGCCCACAGACGGGAGGAGGTGCTTCATCAAGCCCTCATAATAATACATGCATGACATTTCCTTCATGACTCACTGTTCACACGGATGTTTCATGGAATATTATACTCTGGCAAGTAAAAGTGTTTTAAGCGCATTTGTTTTATTGCAGCCAGTCACATTACCAGGATAAGAAATATAGTTAGCACTAAGGGCCTAAAAACCCTGTGTACTATTCATTAATTGAGACTACTGTTCAAAAGTTTGGGACCAGTAATACTTTTATTCAACATAAAATTGATCAAAAGTGACACTAAATACATTTATAATGTTCCATTTATTTATTTTTTTACTTCAAAAATATGCTTTTCCTTTTTAACTTTCTATTCATCATCCAAAAAAAATATATCGCTGTTTATTAAAAATGTTTCTTGAGGGGAAAAAAAGATACAAATGAAATGAACAATTTAGCCACTATATTTTTCAAAGTTGTAAATAAAAGGGATTACCTTTTATGAGAAAATACTAAAGTTTTTCAAGATTTCACATTTAATTCAATGTGCTACTTGCCATTTTTGTATTATTAGTTTCTGCCAATTTCAAAGTGAAAACGGTTTCAAAAGTAAACCCTACACCTTTTTTACAGTGTAACATTTTGCAACAAAAAAGCTATTAAATCATTTAACACATTTGAGCAAAGCTTGTTGTCACACTATATGTGGTAAATTGTCAATTATTATTATTTTTTTTTTTGAAAATTTAAACAGTAAAACAATTCTGAAACACTTATGTGTTGTTTTGGCTAACATCGATTATATACAATTGCATCATATAAAACGTGATGAAAAGCAGATATTACAAAAATAATCAAACACAGTTTCAAGAAACAAATTCAAAGAGTCTGTCCCAGCGTCATGTTAGTTCAGTTATGATGACAAAAATAAATAAATAAATAAATATTTCCTTCCTTCTGTCAAACCCAGCAATCATAAACTGTGTTAGTGTAAGTTCACTGAAAGAGTCTGTTTGCACATATGCAAGCTAAAGATTGATTCAACAAGTGAGTCATGTAAAATATGGAGGATGAAATAATACACACAAATCTGTAGAACACCCTTTTATCGTGCCCCTGAGATATTCAAAGACGTCTTCAACATCATAAAAGATCCTAAAACTTTAGGAGGACTGTATCAGTTTTTGTTCAAAACAAATCTAGGAAAGAACTGAATGGACCACGTGATTCACCTGATTAAATCAGATGATGTCAATGATGCTGAAAAACTGAATATATACTAGCTATAAAATGTTATAAAATTTTTTACAAACTGTAGGTGTAAGTTGCAGACTTTTTTTCCTTACAGATTGAAGTCCAAGAAAAATATGATTAATCCGGTTTCACAGTTTAAAAAAAGTAAAACATGACACTCAGCAAAACATGACACAAGTACTTTTATAGGCTTTCAAAAACTCTATGCTCTTCTGTTTAAAAAAAAAAAACATTCTTATGTTAAAGCCTTTGCATATATAAAACAATTAGCTTTGCATGTTAAATTGAAATATAAATTGTGTAATAACTATAGAAGTAGGCATGGATTTCTATATTAAACTTGAATCAATAAAATTAGTGGCACTCACCAGGAGCAGGGGAGGCGTCTCCTTCAAATCCGTATCCATTCACTTTGGGGGATTCGTGAGGCAGGAACTCTTTGCCGTCTGGAACAACCTAACCTTGTTTAAACTAGTCAGAATGCAGAGCAGAGAAATACGCTATTAGTTTAGTCATATATCATGAAAGTGGTTTAAAATCTGATGCTGCCCAATAAGTTGCAGAGGTCAGTGTTACCAGTGCATTGAGCGCAGCAGCTTGCTGGATTTGTGATTTGTTCAGGGCTTTACAGAAGGGGTCAGCATCAAACTGAGTGTTCTTGTACAGGACCTCCCATGGCTTCTTGAACAGTGTGTCATCTTTTTCACATTTTTGGGGAACAAAATAAACATGCAATTTACCAGATGGCTCCTTGGCCATATACATATTAAAATGACACCAAAATGTTGCTTGCATGCTGTTTATTTTCTATTTGATGCAGATCCTCACTGGAATATTTACCTTCAGGGTAGTACATAAGTGCATTTTTGGCCTTGTACTGCCATGTTTCCAATCCTGCCTTGGTGCACTCAATCGCCTGTTTCTCTGTGGATGGCAGAGCGAGGTTCTTCTCGTGCCTCTTTAAATGACAGAACAATAAGCTTTGTCAGAACTCAAAACAACACCCACCAATACAAAAATCAATGATATGTAGTAGCTATTGTTGTGTTGTACCTCTTTAAATTCATTCTCTGCCTCATAGAGCCACGCATGCCTCAGCTTGTTCTTGTCATCCGCAAGCTTCAATATCTGCTCAAAGGATGCGTTGTCTTCACTTGTGTTTTTAGCAAGAAAATGGTCCAGAGACAGAAGATCCTTTTCCTCTGTTTTTTCAGCAGCTTTTCCTGAAACATAATACAGAACACAAGTAGCATACATCTTTAAAATTCCAAAAAGACCCAAAACCCCTCTGTAAAAGCTGTGCAGATTTTGTGCATATGTAATTAGATCGTGCCTTGTTTGCATATTTAAATTAAAAAAATATAAATAATACAAAAAACAGCTTTCAAAATGTACTTTAATCAAATGCGTAAGAGATGATATGTATACGTTTAGCAGCAGTCACTTACCATCCTCTTTCGCTGATCTGTGTTTGCTCTGCAAACACGAGGGAGATGCACTTCGACCATCTGGGGTCTCAAATGTTGAGGGAGTCTTGTCTAAATGGGAAGAAAATGATTGAAAAAACATTCAAGATGTGAATGAGTTTGTTGCTTCATCAGAACAGATTTGGAGAAATTAAGCATCACATCTTGCTCACCAATGGATCCTCTGCAGTGAATGGGTGCCATGGAATCCAAAAATCTAATAAAAACATCACAACAATCCAAAAATAATTAGCCAACTCCATTATATCAATTTATTATGTCTTGTGTTTGTAACAAATCCATTATAAAGGCAGTTTAACTTTAAAGCTTTCTTACAAACATTTAGTTTTTTGCTTCACAAGATGTTAACTGATTGGCTGGAAGTTGTGTGGATCACTTGTGGATTATTGTGATGTTTTTATCAGCTGTTTGGACTCTCAATCTGATGGCACCCATTCACTGCAGAGGACCCATTGTAAATGTTTTAGTGAATTTTAATTTTCAGGTGAGCTAATCGCAAAGCGTAAGAAACATCACTCACAGGGCACATAGGTTCGAGGGGTATTTAGCCATCACAGACCCATATTTGATGGCGGCCTCCCTCATCTGCTCCAGATCTCTGTTCTCCTCTGCCTCCAGATAATCCTTCTGCGCTTGAAGTTTGGAGGCATCTGGGAAAAAGTCCCTCTGGATGATCTTCCCCAAACTCTTTGGAAGAAATTGTGGTATGTATGTTAAAAGCAAATAAAGGGAAAATAATTTAAGCAGATATAAGCATTTTGTTTACAGGTGACAGATGAAACTCAATCAGCTGTTCCTGTATAACACATTATATGCTGACAAATGGTCTGAGGTTTGGTATTTTGTGTAAACACTGTGTGGTGTTGACGGTTATTTAATAATAAAAACCAAAGCCAAAGTCAAACCAAGTGTATTCAAGGAACACATTTCAAAAACACATGATGATTAAAACGGTTAAACAACACAAATTATTAAATGTATTAAGTATAATACAATGAATAATGCCAGAAAATCCCGTTGTAAACAGCATACTGTCTTACCTCTATATTGATCTTCATCAAGAATCTTCCTCTTCGGTTTGTTAGTCCTTACCACATCACTCCTGACAGCGACTGTACTGTAGTAACATCAGACTTCTGACTCAAATCTTTCTCTTTGGACTCTGTAATATTTTATTTTAACAGGAGAAACTGTTCTTTTACAGTAACATCAACTGAAAGTCTAATTGTGTAAGACGTTGTTTACCGTTAGCCTCTACGCCAAGTACTTTTTTCTCTCTCTAACGAAATGCCATTAATATGTGTTTAAAATGTATTTGTTTCATATTTGAACGATAGCTCGCGATAAATGTTCATTTTAACCACCACTTGGTCAAAAAAAAAAAAAGAAAAAAGACCGAAACGGACGCTGGAAAACCGTCTTAATGGCGTCTTTTTGCCACTTATTTGTACTGTACATTAATTTTAATGACTGAAGCAGTTTAACATTTCTAGCACACGTAAACACTTAAATAGCGCATTACCTCAGTGAACATGGTAAGCGATAAACATATTTTTTCAGTCCATAAGGTGCAATAAAAGGAATGCTAGGTGTCAAAGCCTTTAATACATCTGACAAAACACCACAGGTGAGTAAGGTACATATTAAACTAATAATTATCATCATAATTCCCTAGTTCATTAATTACAGTAGTTTAAGACAATTTCTGAAATGTCATGTCTACATATGCAAATCAAACATCTAATTAAATATGCATATATTTGCATTTATGTACACAACAGAAAATAATAAACCCTTAAAAGTGTATTTTGGATATTTTGTTTGCACTACTCTTAAAAGAAAACTATAGTGTCTTGCCTTAGCAGATAATATTCAAGTGAAGATATGTTTGCATTTAATTATGTATTAATAAAAAATGCAAAGCTTCAGAGTCCCACAAAATGAACCACATGACTACAGAACATTATATACCACATATGCATTAAGACTAACAACACTTAAAACGTTACGGAAATCAACAGAGAATAGTTTAGCTGAAAGAACATGAAAATGAATATGTCTTTCCTTTCTATAATCATCTGCCTTCATGATCACAGTCTGATACATACCGAAGTAGCTATTTTATAAGAGATGAACAAAATCATAGTCAGACGTAAAGAATCAGCTTTTTCACTGTCATGTGCTAGGTTAAATGCAGAATCCAGTCTGTCTTGAAACTGGTTACAATGGCGTATGAGGATCTTTTAATCAACATAAAGATCTGAACATTTCCTGTATGACCAGAGGCAGAGCTAAAAACAACTGCATACTAAAATAAAATGTAACAGCAGTATGCTATTAAATGGATGGCTTATGTGATCCTGTACATGAACAACATCATTAAGCCTTCAGTCTTTTTAAAAAGGCCAAAATATGTAATGGCTAAGACAACACTGCAAAAAAAGTTCTTACTTGGCATTTTTGACCTACTTTCCCATCACAAATATCTAAATGTTCTTAAATCAGGATATATGTGCTTGAGAAAGTTGAAAAAGGTATTTCTGAAAAATGTATCACAATCAAGTGAATTTATGCTTAAAGCAAGAAAAAATATGTCAATTGGGTATGAAAAATAATCGTGTTTTTCTTTTGATTTGCATATATCTTTTTAGGTTTTAAGCATAAACTCACTTAAATTTGTTCTTTTTTTTCAGAAAACGAGACTTGGATTATTTTGTGATTCTTGTATTGGAATTGTTTTTTTTTTTTTTTTTTTGCAGTGAATACTTAAATATGTACAGGTGTTTATAGGTGAAGTGTGTAATTTCTGCAACATCGAACAGAATGAACTAGTTTTAAACAAAAGGAAGCTCACAGAAGCCATGCATTTCTATTTTTCCGTCACGAATTCTTGAGGTCACAACTTGTCTTTATTTTTGCAAATCCATTTGATGCTGCTAGTGCTAGAAACTACACAGCTCAACTTCAAGCTCTTATTAGTCACATTTGGATATTACAGAATTAAACTAATAAATATAGACTGCTAAGATGTGATGATAGAGGCCCAGTGTCTTTGTAGCAATGTTCAGCAGGGACCTTCTTTGCCCTTTGGGAGCTTCTTGGCAAGTCGCTGTGAGGTCAAGAGCAAAGGCACATATTTCGAAGCAGAAGCGATGAAATCACCGTAAATCCATCACATTCACACTTCCGTCTGTGATTGTGACGTGTTGACTAGCCTGAGCCCAAAACACAGATGAAGATCATTCATTATAGTGCACATAAGGTTAAAGGACAAAGCAGATCAGTAAAATGCAGTTTAAGGAGTAGTTAAATTAAAATTGGCTGAAAACGTATTCACCCTCAGGCCATCCAAGATGTAGAGGAGTTTGTTTGTTCATCAAAACAGATTTGGAGAAATTTAGCTTTACATCACTTGCTCACCAATGGTGCATTCTGCAGTGAATGGGTGCCGTCAGAATGAGAGTGCAAACAGCTGATTAAAACATCACAATAATCCATAAGTAATCCCCACCACTCCAGTCCAACAATTAACATCTTGTGACATGAAAAACTGCATGTAAGAAACAAATTCATCATTATGATCTTTTTAGCTTTTAATTAAAACCAGTAGCTTCTGGTTAAAATATGAGTCCTCTATAACATTGCTTTCTCCAGTGAAGTCATCTCATCTGAATCAGGAGAGAAATACGCACAGATCATGCATGGTTTTCAATCAAAAATCACTCCATAACCGCTCTAAACAAATACATTGGTGAATTTTGATGTGGACAGGAGATGGACTTTATCACTAGAGGAAGTGCTGTTATGGATTATAGACTGGATATTTTGGACAGAAACTACGTTTTTAAAGTTAAAACATTCTAATGATGGATTTGTTTACAAAGAAACGTTTTGCTTCACGGTATGTTAATTAATGGACTGGAGTGGTGTGGATTATTGTGATGTCTTTATCAGCGGTTTGGACTCATTGTGACGGCACCCATTCACTCCATAGGATCCATTCGTGAGCAAGTGATGTAATACTAAATTTCTCCAAAGATTTTCCACTAAAGAAACAAAACTCATATCTCGGATGACCAATTTTAATATTTTGAGTAAGCTATTCTTTTAAGTACTTAAAGGATTCACTGATCTCTAATCAGGCATCACTCACAGAGAAGAGGGGCGGCTCTCTTGGATGCGGGTGGAATCCTCTTTGTTTGCAGGAACAGATCTCGTCCATCCCGTGGTCTGTCAGCCGAAAGTAGCCCGTCCTGGAGCACAAGTTATCAGACTGTTATTTTTCCATTAATCATGCTAACTATCACTCAAATTAATTAACATGGCGTTTAGACAAAAACTTACTCATTAAATTTAGGTGAGCACACAATGGCTATAGACTCTGGAAGCATGATTTGATAAGAGCAATGTGTGTGCAGGTCCACACTGGATAAAAAGGCTGTCTGGGTCGGGTGAGTCTAAGATATATATATATGATTATTCTCAAGACACAATTACAGTGATACTATAAAAATAAAACATAAAAAGTCTAGGACTATACAGAAAACATCCTACATGAATCCAGCCCAGTGTAATGAGATCATTCTGATCCTGGATTAGGAAAAGTTCCTCCTCGTTCTCTGTGTCACAGTAATCTGGTCCTCCACACTGCTTGGGTACGATCACATGTGTCACTGTGAAGGCGTTCTTCATCTGTGGACGAAGACATCAAACCGTTTTGTGATTTGCTCATCATAAGACAGATTTCCTCAGATATGTTATTTAAGGTTTAAGGTTGCAGTTTGCACAAATTAGATTTAAGAGATAGTAAGATTTATATACACTTCCATGCAAAATTATGTGGGGTTTTCCTTCTTTTTTTTTTAAAGACATTAATACTTTTTTCCAGCAGGACTGCATTAATTCAACCAAAAACTATAATTATAAAGTTAACACCAATTTCATTTCAAATAAATGCTTTTCTTTTGAACTTCCTAAAAAAACTATTCTTCTGTCAGTCTGCTTGTGTCCGAGCATGTTTTGGACGTACCAGCTTGCCACAGAGAATCCCACAGGTCTCCACGGTTCGTGCTGTGTTGGCATCTGCTAGCTTTAAAAATCTTTGGCAGAGCTCGGCGGGCACAAAGAGCTGCCGCAAACCGCTTACCAGCGCACCTGAGAAAACACATATAATCTCAACTTAATTACTGAACAATTGTAATATCTGCATGTCAGCAGTGAATAAGGAAATGTAAACTGAGAAGCCTCACTGTGTCCTGCACTGACTGGAACACTAGGCTTCAGTGAGCGGTCAAACGCTGGGAGGGATGTAGTTTGAGAGACATGGTTTGGGGTTCCTCCGGGGCTCGTCGGCGGTGAATACGAGGCCTGCGGAGGTCCTTGAGCGTCAGGCACCAGGAGATCTATGGGAGAGGTGGGCAATACCGGGACGCTGAACTCCTGCATGATGCGCTGGCGCTCCTTCTCCAGCTGCTGCCTGCGGATCCTCTCCTCAAAGGCACTGAACTGCTCCTGCTCACGCTGACGCTGCTGCTGCTCGGCCTGTCTCTGCTTCTCTGCCTCCTGCTCGCACTGCTTGGCCACTTCTCGAGCCTGGGCCTCATCCTCCGCTCGCTGCCAGAAGTCACACACCCGTCAATAAACACTATTACTTTAATTAGTTTGTAGGTATCATTTAAGAAATATCGGTCCACCTTTCGGATGAGATATTCGGCGTGTTCTTTTTCGTAGTGCTTGAGAAGCAGCTTTTTCAGTTCCTCAGCTTTCGGAAAAGCAACTTCCTTTAATTTCTAGCATGGAAAATAAGGAATATTCATTAGCTTGAGATATTCTCTCACATTTGGCACGCTTTGTGAAACATTTAACTTTCTCCAGGAAGAGGAAAATCATACCTTCATCGTATCTTTCTTCTCAGGAATGTTGGCGGTTTTATATTCACGATGTTTAGGAAGTTTTTCAATAAACAACCTAAAAGGAAGTAAAACGCAGGAACATTATTGATTATTTTCAAAATATTATCATTCAGTAATAATATTTATACATATTTATTATCTATATAATATGTTCTAAAATGTAATTTTATTATATTAACTTATTTTAATTTTTTTTCACACACACACAATATATATTTTTTTATATATTAGTTTTGATGTTTAATAAATGTTTCTTTATTTCCTAGTATATTAAGAAACATATTTCTAGTAAATAACAAGGTCACACAAATGGTTTTATGACTTTTAATTTTTTACGTTTTTCATGAAATGTAATGGAATTTTTTTTTAATAGAAGGAAGCTAAATAAGAAACCATTCAAATAGAAAAATATTTTAGCCATGCATATTACTAATCAAAAATTCATTTCATTTCATTTATTTACAGTAGGATATTTAAAAAAGATATTTATGGAACATGATCATGTTTAATATCCTAATGATTTTTTGGCATAAATAAATTAAAAAAGGGTAATTTTGACCCATACTGTGTATTTGCTGGCTATTGCTACAAATATACTAATGCTATTTATGTCTGTTTTTTTTTTCTCCAGGGTCACATATTATATATACAGAATATAATAGTTATTATTTTATGTACTTTTGAAATCTATTTAAATTTGATGCTTATTCAATGTTTAATTCTAACTATTTATAATAAACAGCAAAATCACTCAAATCAGAGTTTTAAACCATCTACACATCTTAAATTTTGTTTTTGAAATCTCATAAAATAAATAGAACATAATCATAGATCAGCCTACATAACGTTTAGTTTGACCTCCCAACAATAACGATTAATATTTATGAAGGTTAAGCACCTCTTTTCACTTATCAGTAGCTGAAAAAGTAGGAAAAAATTTACTTTTAGAGTTTAGGCCCTATTTTGTACGCTACTAATGGAAATTTTCCATTAGGAGAGTGAACAGTTTAATGAATCTGATATGTGGAATCAATAACCAACCTGCCAGGCATTTGGCACTTCCAGGCTGCTCTTGCTGTACTTACGTGATGTACTTATTGTAAAGAATGAATGCATGCTCGACATTCCCCTCCTCTGCATAGATGTTGGCCATTCGGATGATTTCCATCCCGGAGCGGAAGTACCGGCGGGGCGGCACGTCCTCGCTAACGTCCACAGAGCTGCCCAGCTTGATGAGAGCACGGACCCTCTCCTCAGCCGGCAGACTGGAGTCACTCTGCTCAGACATGATGGCTCCTGCCTGCAGATCAATAACACACTTTAACATGCTGTTTACACTGTTTGGGTGGAGTTACTTCTATGTAAGGTTATGATGTAGATAGTCTAAAAAGGGGTTTCAAAAAGCATTTGAGCACTTTAAAATGTCTGAAAGTCACTGCATCAGACATCAAAATATGAAATCAAGTGTTACTGTAACATGCTAATAAATGGTCTTTACTCAGAATTCGAACAGGTGTTGATGTTTTATAATAAAACGAATGTCATTTGGTTTGATAATTTGTTTTTGAATTCATTTACTTTTCCACATTGCTAATATGTCAAAATTATTTTTATGTAATGTATAGATTATACATAATGTATATGTATGCACTCTTTTTAAATAAGCTGACAATACTCGACTTTAACTTTAAATGAGTCTGGTGGCACCCGTTATTGACAGGCCAATCACCAGGAACAAACAATGATAGCAAGAGAAGTCTCGCATGAAGGTAAAATCACTTTCCTACCTGATTACACCGCACTTCTTTAAGCTTTCAAAGATGCTTTGATGCTTTTATCTCATATATATTCGTCATATTTAGACATTGTGAAAACAAAGCGTGTAGTGTTCAGATTAACTGTGATATCACAAGACTGACTTCCTGCATCGGAAATACCCCGCCCACCGCAGTCAGCTGACGGTGAAGTCATACCTCACGTTGACCAATCACGAAGCACTTCGAAGCATATTTTTAGAACTTTGTGATTCTATCACTATGACGCTTGTATGTTCCTTCAGGATGATCGAAATAAATAATTCTGAGGAAATATGCATAGTTTCACGACTTTACAACACTGTATGGATAACAGAAAATTTAAAAACGGTCAGACATCTCATCTCACTCTGTCCCTCTGTTTGAGTATATGTGCTGAGACTTTCTTTATCGTCCAATTTATCTGGTGTACACCCTGGAGTTTGAATTAAATTTTATAATCTTATATGCTAAGTTCTTTATACACAAGCAGCAATTTAATAAGTCTTCCTTATGTTTTAAACATTATATTTTGGAACTTAATATGCTTCTTAAATCACACAAGCTTGTAAAGAACAAGAAGAATGGAAAACTTTTGTATAAATATTATGACCTATTTCCCGAATCCTCGCTCTTAATATTCTTATTTTTCCACCGCTATTTAGTATGTATGTTTTTTTTCCCCTTCTTTTTGTTTGTTTGGTTCTTTGTCTCTGGTATGGTATGTCTGTATAAATGTTTGATTGGATATTGATGGTTTTACACGTTTGTACCCAATGTTACCTTCAATAAAAGATAAAAAAAAAAAAAATCTCGAACGTATGTACCGCTACAAAAGTACATGAATGCTGTTTCTTTTAATTTTACACAGAAGACACAGTTTTATATATTTTTAACCAAAATACTGAAATTTGTTGCTAACGTCTATTCGAGGTAAAATTGTATTTAAAAACAACTAAATTCTTACATTTTTAAATAATTATGAAAATCTAAGATTTAAATTGACCAATGTTAAAAAGGTTAGTCATATTCTCTAGCTCTCTTTATACATGTAATTGTACTCGAGTATTATATTGTACATTTTTAATGTCAAATAATTATTAAAATAACTTATAACTAAATTAAAGAACTTTTTGTAATATTCCACAAAAACAGCAATTAGTTTCGTATATTTAAATAAAAAATTTCGGTCATTCACAGTTGTGATGCCCAGATATCTGCTACTTATTATTATCAAGTTTTCTAAAACCATAAGAAAAGGTTTTGCATAATTACAAGCGATTGTGCATTTAAACCTTTTATTAGGTTGATTAAGCACTTTGAGTGCCTAGAAAAGCACTATATAAATATAAGGAATTATTATTATCTCGACCTGGGTTCTCTCGGATCACGGAGAACATCTAAAATGTAGACTTGCAGCCTAAATAATAGATCACAACAGCAAGAATATTTTAACTGATAAAAAAAAAAAAATACAAAATATGTAAAATATAATAAAAGATAATAAAACAACTGTAATTGCACTTGCAATGCAGTTTAATATTTCACTTCATTTAAAACAAAAGGAAAGATAGATCAGCAGCAGTTATAGATTATGTGTGTGAATTATATTTGCTGGATAAAATGAACTTCTAACAGATAACCATGACAAAACCTAGTAGTAAAATAATTAGAGTCTAATAAAATAGTCGACCTCTTTAGGAGACCAAATTCATCGAAGAAAAAGTATGGTTCCTCCACAGAGAGAAACATTTAACCATTGGACTGGCTGTTTGTGTTCAGAAAAAGCAGTCCAGCAGTTCAGGTTGAAAATGTGAAGTCTCTTTGTTTCACCGAGGAGTCCTATCTTTCGGACCTTTTCTGTGTCTATATCGAGGTTTTCGGTGATGCCCTGGAGGTCTCGTGGATCCCCCTGGAGGCGCGCCTGGATTCTGGAATGGCTGGTCAAACCTGTCGAAGGGAAGCGGAGGTGGATAATGTCCCGAGTGAAATTCTCTGACACTCTGGTTGGGAAAACAGGGTCTCACGCCCTGCGGTGGTTGAGGAATCAAGGGCGGACGGAAGAACTGCTGCTCAGGTGGTCTGAACCAAGTCATGTTGTTCTTCTGGTGAAACGGTCTGAGAAGAAATTGTGAGATTGAGTAAAGAAACAGCTTTCATCCAGGAAGATCGACCATTTTTATATCATATTGTCTAAAGATTTGATGATTTGAGCTTACGAAAACTGATTCTGGGGTTCCCCGTGCCATGGGTGATGCCCTTGTCCATTAAAAAAAGGATCATGGTTATGCTGTTCCCTTCGATGATGATGATGATGATGAGCATCTTGTGGCTCGTTTGCAAGTCCCTGGGTGGGTTCTTGGACTGGTTCCTCCATTCCATCATTGCTGCACAAAAAATTGCAACGTTAATTTCAATAAGTCATCTTTTTTTTTTAAATGGAACAGTTGACTGAACATTTAGACAAATTATAAAATAAAATCTAAAAAAGTCTGCATGTGTGTTATGTTTTGTATCATATTCGATACATTAGGAGTTTTTATGGCTCATATAGTAGGACATATTGAAAATATGAAACTCAATCGAGGAGGAAAAAAACTGAGCAAATTTATGCATTTATATTTATGCAATTAGCAGATGCTTTTATCCAAAGCAACTTACTGTGCATTCAGGTTATACAGTTTGTTCCCTGGGAATTGAACCCACAACCTTTTGCGCTTCTAACGCAATGCTCTAAAACTGAGCAACAGGAACATATACAAATATATAAAATTTGGTGAAGTTATGATATTAATATGGTATTTATATGGTCAAAAGCATGAAATTCTGATAACATGTAATGTAAATAATGTAACCGCATAACTGACTACTTGCATAAAATGCATATAAATATCACTTGTCATCTTAGTAAGATGATAATAAATGCTTAGTTTTTATTGTGGGAGGCAAAACATAATGCAATCCAATACAATGATGATTAAGAGATGAACAAACATTTCTTAAAAGACTGATGATCATAATTGATAGTCACATGATTTTTCTGAGAAACAAAAAATGGTGTATGAATAATCAAGTAACCATAAGTTGTTTCAGGCCAGCAAATGTTTATCTTGGATATTACAAACAAAATAAAAGTTCTTACGTTTACTTTTTAAAAAGTGGTAAAGATTACAAAGAAAAAAAAATGTGTGTACCATGACCTGAACATTTCTATATTGCTACTAAAAGGCCTTTTACTTGCTAAAAAAAGTTCTAAACTAAGCACCAAGGCATGTAGTAGATTAGTTTTAATCATGCTGACAATTTAGAGACCTTAAAAAGTCATGCATTAAATATAATACAGTGTGCTTTACAGAAACTCGCTGATCAGATCACAGACACAGAACAACAACACCCGGACTCTGTTTTAATCATTCTTGGGGACTTTAATAAAGCCAATCTCTCCCGTGAACTGCCAAAATACAGACAGCATGTTACCTGTCCCACCAGAGACAGTAATATATTGGATCACTGTTACACAACAATAAAGGATGCATATCACTCTGTTCCAAGAGCAGCTTTGGGACGTTCTGATCACCTTCTGGTTCATCTTATACCGACCTACAGGCAGAAACTAAAATCAGCTAAACCTGTATTAAGGACTGTAAAAAGATGGACTAATGAAGCAGAGCAGGATTTACAATCTTGTTTTGACCTCACTGATTGGAGTGTTTTTGAAGCTGCTTCCACCGATCTGGATGAACTCACAGAGACCGTAACATCATATATCAGTTTCTGTGAGGATATGTGTATTCCTACCAAGACTCAACTAAATTACAACAATGACAAAACGTGGTTCACTGCAAAACTCAGACAACTCCGTCATGCCAAAGAATATGCTTACGTGAAGGGGGACAATGTCTTGTATAAACAGGCTAAATACATACTGGAAAAGGAGATCAGAGTGGCAAAGAGGAATTATTCTGAAAAAATAAGGACTCAGTTCACTTCGAACGACTCCGCATCAGTGTGGAAAAGTCTAAAGAAGATCACCAATTACAAGACACCACCCCCCAGCACTGTGGAGAATCAACGACTGGCAGACGATCTGAACGAGTTTTACTGCAGGTTTGAAAGAACATCCATCACCTGCCCTGAACACCTCTCCACACAACCGTTCACACCATTAACAGCTCCTGCAACCCATCCTAAACACCTCTCCAAACAGTCGTTTACACCATTAACAGCTCCTGCAACCCATCCTGAACACCTCTCCAATCAAGCACTCTCACCATTCACACATCCTGCATCCCCCCTCTCCCCCACACCTGCAATACAGATCAGCGAGGATGCGGTGCGCCAGGTCTTCCGGAAGCAGAAAAGGAAAAAAGCACCAGGCCCAGATTGTGTTACACCAGCCTGTCTGAAATCCTGTGCTGACCAGCTGGCCCCCATCTTCACAAAGATCTTCAACAGATCGCTGGAGCTGTGCGAAGTCCCTTCATGCTTCAAACGCTCCACCATCATCCCCATCCCAAAGAAATCCAAAATTACAGGACTAAATGACTACAGGCCTGTGGCTTTAACATCCGTAGTCATGAAGTCATTTGAAAAACTGGTGCTGGCCCACCTGAAAGACATCACTGGACCCTTGCTAGATCCTCTTCAGTTTGCCTACAGAGCAAACAGGTCTGTGGACAATGCAGTAAACATCGGACTGCATTATGTTCTGCGACACCTAGACAGACCGGGAACCTATGTGAGGATCCTGTTTGTGGACTTCAGCTCGGCTTTTAACACGATCATGCCAAACCTCCTCCTGCCCAAGCTAACTCAGCTCTCCGTGCCCACCTCCGTCTGTCAGTGGATCAACAGCTTCCTGACAGACAGGCAGCAGCTAGTGAGGCTGGGAAAATACACATCCAGCACCTGTACAATCAGCATCGGAGCTCCCCAGGGCTGCGTTCTCTCCCCACTGCTCTTCTCCCTGTACACTAATGACTGCACATCTAAGGACCCCTCTGTCAAGCTCCTGAAGTTTGCAGACGACACCACACTCATCGGCCTCATTCAGGACAGTGACGAGTCTGCTTACAGGCAGGAGGTTAAAGAGCTGGCTGTCTGGTGCACTCTCAACAACCTGGAGCTTAACACGCTCAAAACAGTGGAGATGACTGTGGACTTCAGGAGAAACCCCCCTGCACTCCCCCCACTCACCATCATGAACAGCACTGTGACTGCAGTGGAGTCATTCAGGTTCCTGGGCACCACTATCTCTCAGGACCTGAAGTGGGACATTCACATTGACTCCATTGTGAAAAAGGCCCAGCAGAGGTTGTACTTCCTTCGCCAGCTGAGGAAGTTTAACCTGCCACAGGATCTGCTGAAACAGTTCTACTCCACCATCATCGAATCCATCCTCTGCACTTCAGTAACTGTCTGGTTCAGCTCAGCTTCTAAATCTGACCTCAGAAGACTACAGAGGGTAGTTCGGACTGCTGAGCGAATCATCGGTTCAACTCTCCCATCTATTCAAGAACTGTACTTATCCAGAGTGAGCAAAAGGGCTGTTAGAATCACTCTGGACCCCTCACATCCAACACACTCCCTCTTTGAACTGTTGCCATCTGGTCGACGCTACAGAGCACTGAGCACCAGAACGACCAGACACAGGAACAGTTTCTTCCCTCAGGCAATCCATCTTATGAACAGCTGATACACACTGAACACACTACACTTTATATTTATATACACATACACTTAATTTATCTAACACACATACTTAGTATACACTTAAATTTTGCACATAATATACATGTACATACATAACTGCATTTTTGGAATATACCTGCCTACAATTGTCAATTTGTATATTGTCATTTCTACTTTGTCAAATCTACTTATTTGTATTTTTTGTATTTTTATATTCTTTTATTATGTGTTTTATGTTCTGTCGCTGTCATTCTGTTGTACTGCGGAGCTTCTGTCACGAAAACAAATTCCTCGTATGTGTAAACATACCTGGCAATAAAGCTCATTCTGATTCTGATTCTGCTTTACATGGCTCTTATGACATGCAGAAGAGCTCACCTTCTCTTGTGCCCCATCCTCAGGTCTTCAAGATAATTCTGCCTCTCAATTGAGTGTCCCCTTGATTCATTGAATACTTGGAAGAAATCAGAGCATTCAAATAAAAATACCTAAAAGCATGCAAATACATACAGTAAGTTTAAGTGAGCTTACTTACAATCAATCGCTTTTTGGGGGTTCATCCCATCAACATCGATTAGGTATCTATGACACAATATTTAACAGTGACAACTGCTGGATGTACTCGTCTGAAGACAAGGTTAAGAGATCTTGAATATGGAAAAAGAGCAAAAAGAAATTAATTTTACTCACCGACATATTAAATAGCCGGTGCGGTTCAAACCATGCGTGCAATGAACACCAATCAGCTTATCTGTTAAAAAAAGTTAAACATATAAATGAAATTTTTCTCAGTGAAACGAGATATTAAACATTAGGATGGTTGTTAAAATAAAATAAGAACAGCATTCAAAATGTTTGCATTTTGATGAGCATTATTTGTTTTTTTGAATGACATGCATTGATGAATTGTTCACTATACAACCAGGAACATTCACTGCTGTTAAAAAAAATATATATATATATATATATTTTTATTCAGCAAGGATGCATTAAATTAATCAAAAGTGACATTTATCATGTTACAAAAGATATCAATTTCTAATAAATGTTAATTTCTTTTACTTTCTATTAATCAAGAAACCCTGAAATCCATACAAATATTAAGCAGCACAACTGTTTTCAACATTAATAATAAAAATACATTTTTGGAGTATCAAATCAGCATGTTAGAAGAACAACTTCTGAAGGATCATATGATACTGAAGTAATGGCTGCTGAAAATATTCATATTTACCATCACAGTAATAAATTATATTTTAAAATACATTCAAATGGAAAGTAGTTCTTTTAAATTGTAATACTATTTCAGAATTTTTACTGTATTTCTGATTAAATAAATGCAGTCTTGGTGAGCATACTAGTCTTTTTTTTTCAATAACATTTTAAAAGATCTTACTAAACCCCAAACCTTTGGATGGTTGTGAATTAAAGTAATTTTGGTTTTCACCTCATTAATTTACTTAACTATAACTTACCATTGTTTTCATTATCACGCAGAAAATGCCTGACGGCCTTCTTGAAGCTGAGAATCGTGGCATCGTTTGGCACTTCATGCCCTGCTGTGAAGATCTTCAGATGGTACAATGTGTTTGGCAAATCCTGAAACAAACACAATCACACATTTAGAGACAATAAATACAACCACGTCCCTCCACCCTGACAAAAAAAAAACACAAACTCCAATCTCGTTAAGCTGGATTCTCCAGCAGGGAGGAGCTGTTTACACCTTCATGAGGAGAAAATGTGATTAGCTATTTATTTAGTCTGCAATCCCTACCTCTACTTTGTAATAGCGAGTTGTGAAGGTCAGATCGATGATGAGACCCAGTTCTTGTCCTTCCTTCTCCAACATTCGCACAAGATCAAACGGTCCAAAGACTTCTGACTGCTTTAAATGATATCTGAAAGACTACGACAAAAAGCACTGGAATTAAATCTAAGCTCTCACACACATTTCAAACAGGTGGAGGATTTGTCAATGTCTTCAGACCTGTTTTAAGGGGACTTTAAAGGCGATGAAGCGAGTTCCAGGGATCCGTTTACCCACTGCTGTATACTCTGTCCATCTAAAGGAGACACACAACTTTAGCAAACAATCCTTGAAGCTTAACTTCAGTTAATGAACGAAGTTATAAAAAAACTAGCCTGTCAGGAACTGCATTTTTCTTTTTTGCAGGCATGTCTTCACAGCAGCTGCTTGGCCCATACACTTCTGCAAAACACAGCTGTGTCTGATTGCATACACATCGTAAGCAGAACTCGTACAAACTCTAAAACATGAACTATTTAAGAATGAGTTTGTTTACGTGTCAGATATGAGAGATACATATAAGTATCAGACACCGGTTCGGTTTCGCTATGACCAAAACAAACTTCATTTAACAGATAAGTTACTGGCTTAATCAGTCTCTTTAAGCGTGTTCACGCCTCGTATTCCATCACAACATATATTATAATTAAATACAATAAAGAATAATACATTTTACTGAAAAGTAAACCACTAACGTTACCTCTGTAAGATTCTCCCACTTCCACGTTACCGACACAGTAGCGTGCCCTGCTCCAGCTGACGTAATTCATCTGCTGGGAACTGCGCGCTCTGCCGCCACGCTCAGGCCGGGAGGTGAACCTACAGCCCGACCACAACTGAAGCGCTTGGATGGTCATTCGAGGCTTGCTTTCTGCTTGTGGAATATTTTTATGTAACAGCCGCCAACTGTATAAAATGACCGTTGTCTTCCGATTATAAAATTGTAAAGCGCTGTTCACACCAAGGACGATAAATATAAAAAAGCCAGCGAAAGCGCAAAATCAGATTCCCATTCTTATCACGCCGGTGGGATTGTATAAAAAAAAAAAAATAAATAAATAAAATAAAAATAATATATATATATATATATATATATATATATATATATATATATATATATATATATATATATATATATATATATAATTTGTTTTTTGGAAGGTGCATTCTAAATCCACTTGGCTCAAAAAACAAAACAAAAAAACAGGGTTAGGCCTACTACACGTTTACTACAGTAAAACCATGGTTCATTTTCGTAAAGGTTTGAATGGGCATGAGCCTCTGTTCCAAATTCAAATGGAACAAAAGTCACAAAAGTCTTGTGCCACTCAGAAAAAAAAGGAAGGATGAAGGTTAAAGGGGTGTAAATAAGATCCCAGTCAGTTTGGGGTCGCTCCATACCGCTCACTTTATCCCTTCAACACTTTTTAATCGAGTAATAAATGAATCATTAATATATATTAATATAACTAAATTTACTTTTACACTTTTTAGAGTGCAAGAATGAATATGGCTCTGAATATTATTTTGAGTAACTTGATAACAATGAGTAAACATTATAAACTTGAACTATTTGAATGCATGGTAGAAGAAGAAAGAACTGAACTCCCACACACAAGGAAACACTTGACAGACTGGGGAAGTCAGGCGCACACACAGGAAAAGCTGCAATGTAAGAAATCTAAAGCAATGTTTCTCTGGAACCACTTGTGACTATATAATCATTGGCTAGTTGGACTTTGGTTGGTTTCAAATCTTATATCATTTGTTTATTATAGTATCTGTTGGCCAGTGCTTATGTTAACTTCTTGATAATTGTTAAGATCAGATGAGGTAAGTTGTCCTGAACATTACGTAGAACAACTTTAACACTAAAGGAAACCCGCAGACAGTGGGAATTTGATTCTTTACCAAGAAAGAAGACAGACGAGGGGAATGCAGTGTGAAATTATCATATAAATTAGATGCATGCTACTAAACCACGTGTCCAGTTTAGTCTATAGCTGTGAACTCCAGATTATGTCTTTCAATTTTATACTGAAAAAAAAAAAAAAAATATATATATATATATATATACATATATATATATATATATATATATATATATATGTATGTATATATGTATATATATATATATATATAAATTACAACAAAAACCACATAATTGGCTATTTAATGCAAGTTTCCATTATGACAATTTACCACATATAGTGTTACAACATGATAAAGGTACTCAATATCTTATTTGCTACCAAGACGCTACACTGAAAAAAAATGAGTGTATAGAATCTGAAAGAATGTTAACTTAGAAACTGCTAGTCGTTTTCACAAATAATTACAAAAAAGGCATGTAGCTCATTGAATTAAACATCACATTTTTAAGTAGGAAAAACTGAAATGTGTTTCCTTGTAAAATGTACTTCAATAATCTTTGTTTTTACAGTGTGGCTATAAACAGAGAATTATTTCCAAAAATAATAATAATAATAGTAATTAACTACCCTGAAAGGTTTATTCCCTTTTATGTTGGCAGTCATTTTATAACACAGAAGCAATGACACAAAGGTGTTGCCTAGAAGCGGCATTCTCCATAACGAGGAAATGATTTCATGCAAATAAGGGCTGGACTAGAGTATAGAATGCAGACGGATTTCTAAGAGAACTCATCCATCACGATTTGATTGCACCGAGGTTCAGAAGAGAAGACCATGCCTTTTTGCAATTTTCCTTTCACTGCTGATAAGACTGTGAAGAACAGGGCGTTGATAGTGTCTGTGGAGAGCTTCAACCCAGGTGAAGATCTGATCAAGAGAAACGGCGTGAAGAAAGACACTCAAAGACTTCACAAAACCCTCAGCAAGCTCGGCTTCTCTGTGGACATCAGAATAGACATCGATGCAGATGATATCTATGAAGCCTTCAAAGCATGTAATGTGAGCCCATCATGATGTACTGATGTTTTTCCTAATAAATAAAATGTGCTGTTTCAAATCTGCAGTGATATTTCATGTTATGTGAAAAGACCTCCTCTTTATGATTAACAGTAAATTAATAGCAAACTTATCTCTAACATGAGCGCTTTTTAACCAAGTATTTTTGTTGTTAAGTCTAGTTGATAAACAATTAGATAATTTTATTAATTAAAAGAAAAATATATTGTATGGTAAGATTTTGCCATTATGAATCAGTCCTAACATTATAATGACAGTTAGGACCGCAGATTTTTAGGGTAACAACAGAAACGTAACTTGCACTGTCCAATCAGAATACTCACTAACTCTGCCCTCCATCCTCAGCGAGCAAGAAGACGGTCAAAGACTGTTTTGTGGGCGTCATATCCAGTCACGGTGAGGAGGGTGTTGTGTTCGGTGCTGACGGACGTGCTGTGAAACTGGCTGAGATCTACAGCTACTTTGGAGGTCCGTCAATGGCAGACAAGAGCAAGCTTTTCTTGATTCAGGTACATTTTGTGAAACCTTTCTCACAGACAAACCATTTTTAAGATCCTACTTCAGCAAATATCGATGGCTGTGTTGATATTACATTAAAAGTCCTTTGACTCTGTGGTACTGTTTGATCATTTAATGCCTAAAAATGTTATGAATTTGAACTTTTGAATATTTTACTGATTAAATAAGTGTCTGCATGAATTTTAAATGTTAATTTGTTTAATTTAAGTAGATATCATTTCATAATTTTACCTGGGAATTTTCTTAAAGCTAGTATTTGAATGTTTCTGATGGTCATATCTTTCTGCTCCCCAGGCTTGTCGAGGGCATGGGTTGGATGAAGGTGTGGCGGCCGACTCTTCATTCTCAGAGGAAGAGGACGTGTCTGAGCTGTTTTCCATCCCTATTGACACAGCAGTCATGTACGCCACATCTCCAGGTCTGATTTATGAACTCCATCACATTGTTTGCATAGTTTGTAAAGTCTCAAACTCTTCAGTTCTTCACTCACATTCATTTGTTTTCTAGGTTACGGTGCATTCATGCATCCTCTGGGCTCAGAGTTGATTCAAATCTTTTGTAAGTTGCTAGAAGAGGAAGGAGGTCCAGATCTGGAGATCACAAGACTCCTGACTCGGATAAACTTCCAGGTGGCCTACAACTTTGAATCCAGAGGGAAAGTGTTGGGCGGCAAGAAACAGATGCCCTGCTTTGTGACCCGCTTTACCAGAGAGGTTTTCCCGTTCAGAAAGATGGCAGCAGCAGAAGATTTGAGCTTGAGCTTTGCAGCCACACAGCTTATCGATGAACCCAGTCGACCACGGAAGAGCTCCATCAGCTGAACAGAGACTGACTGGAAGAACACGTGGAGAAACGGATTCATCACGTTATCTCATTTGATGAGGTAACAAAGAATCACGTAAAGTCGCACGGGAATAGGAAGTGAGGTGTTTCGAAACATGCAGAATGTGGTTGGTTTTATAGTGCTGTGTTTGCTACTTCCTTTTATATGTTTTCCTAAAGTAAAACAATCATTTTCTGTTTCATTTCAAAGAGTATTGAGGAAAAAAAGAAATATATCTAAATCTTTGAAGTGTTTATTTAAGTGCCTGTATTATATGTGACATTCAAATAAAACCTAAACCGGATGATTCTTGAAGCTCATTGTTTTACTAAATTCTAAATCATGAACTCTGTTGCAACTGCATATTAATGAATCACCATTTCTGGAAAACACTTGTGTAACATTAAACCTGATCCCAATCGAATTCGAAACTAAAGTCATGCCCAGGTTTCTTTGTCTCAGGTTACATCATATTCATACCTTGCCCTTGGTATATTTACTGTACTTCAAGGTGTGAGTGTTTATTACACGCTCTGTCCTTCTGCAAGTGCTCATGATGTGAGTTGACAGCCAATCCAGACATGTAGGATTTCAACATGGCCTGTTGGTCACAAACACTAATGCCAGGTTTAATTTAACTGTGTGTAGAGTGATGACTGTTACGTGCACTTATGTGCTTATTAAATGAATGTCTGGTATGTGAATTAGACAGACTGTGATATGCAGTTAAGTATCTGGTGATTCTCTACCTACTGGAACTACCAGAATGATGCTGCAATACTTATCTATGAGCATCTTAACCTGAGAGACGTGTATAATTTTACTGAACTGAAGAACTTGTTCTTGACGTGAAGAATCAGAACACAATGTACCAAGAATAACAGACGTCAATGCTAACAAGCAATCTGCATGTAGTCTGCTTAAGGTTTTACATTCATAAAGGATAAGGAGGTACTGATAAACATCAAAGGCCCACAGAATTCATCAGATATTAAACTCAATATTTTGTGTCAGAAAATTATCACTTTTTGCAGTTCAAATAGAGTTGTAAACAAATTGCTTTTAATTAGTCTATAAATTAAATGTTCAATATTTCTATTCATATTTATAATATGAATAAAATAACGCCCAACCTGGAAAATAATAATAATAAACTGACAAAGACAGTATTATTTAAATTCAGATTTTTTTGTCCAGGGTCTTATGAGACCATAAACGTAGGCTATCTTCCACCAAGAGGCGCGTGTGAGAACACAAAACATTGAAATTTAATTTATTTATTTTTTCACCTTTTTAAATTTTAAATTTATTTTGACTATAAAAATTTAAATCTGTTGATGACAAGAAGTAGTTCTTGACAAACAACTGGAAAGTCCGAGCTCGGACGTGGTCCAGTGTTGCCAAGTCAGCGGTTTTCACACGATATTAGACTACTTTACACAACGTTGCCGCGTTTTTTTTTTTTTTCATGTCTACGGGTTGATATTTATCCTCTGTAATGCGAATTTTAGCAGGGAAGTCCGCCAAAAAAACCCCGTGTAATTTAACCTCCAGAATGCGATTTTTAACTGGAGACCCCCTCGAAACGCAACAGGGCTAGATCATAGACTGGGTTAGATTTGAGTAGCGATTCTGCGGGTTTTCTTTTGAAAACCTGGCAACCCCGTCTTGGTCTAAACAACAGATTTGCTGATCTGTGTTCATTGTGCCACATCATATAATTTTAATATATTCGTTTCTGCTTGCTTTACCGTTTAAGAGAAATCACAAAAGCTTTTAGGGTGAGATCGCACACCTTTATTTGTAGCAAGAAAGGGCGGATATGTATGTACACAGTAGACCGACGGCATGATTTACAACTCAACGTTGTGTCAGCAACACATTAGTTCTGCAATCGTGTTCTTTCCACAGAAGTTCAGCTTCAGCTGTAGGCTACAGGGAAGGCTAAAGAGCACAGGGATTATTAGCATAAAACAGCACGATGTGCTTTTCTTATTTTGTGTTTACTTAGTGTCAATAGTTTTTCAAGTTTCTTAGTGACAGTTTTCACATTCAGTATGTAAACTGATACTATAATATATATATATATATATATATATATATATATATATATATATATATATATAGTAATCTCCCTCTCTCTCACCATATATACATAAATAAGGAGTAGGCTATTATTTTAATGTAAAAAATCAAAACAGTAATCATATACAATTTTAATTTATGCCTGGATGTCTTATAAATACATTTGAATTATATTATTTACTGAAATAATTTTTGTTGTTGTTGCGATACACTTTCCTTATAATCTGTTACCGACAAACCATTGCAGGTTATTTGGAAGATAAATACACCTTCAAATGTAGTAAATTGCCTTTTTATAAGCTAAAGATGAAGCTTCTGATAGTCAAGGAATTGCCAGTGTTGCGTAGATCAGATTGATTACAGAAAATGGGAGGAAACTCCATAGAGGGCATGACAGACATATGATCAGTCAGACTCATAAAGTAGGCTCTCCTTATTCTCACACAGTTCGTGACTGCATTACACCTCAGTGTTTGATAGAAGAGAAAACGATGTCTTGTAAAATTTGACAGCAAACAAGAGAATGAAGAACAGGGCGTTGATAGTGTCTGTGGAGAGCTTCTATCCAGGTGCAGGTCTGAACAACAGGAACGGTGTGAAGAAAGACACTCAAAGACTTCACAAAACCCTCAGCAAGCTCGGCTTCTCTGTGGACATCAAAATAGACATTGATGCAGATGATATCTATGAAGAATTTAAAGAAGGTAAGATATGTAGTCTAATAATTAAAAAATAATAATAATAATTCTTTCCAAGCAGAATTCAGGTTTCACATCTGCAATGCTTTTTCTCTCTCTCTCTCTTTCTCTTGAGTTTCTTAAAAACATGTTACATAAGCTCATTTATTGGTGCCAAAGTCCCACGCTTGTTAATAACACCATTCTCATTTATCAGCAAGCACAGATTAAACAATTTATCTCTGGCGCAAACTCTTTAAACTTGATGAAAAACAACTTGATTTTAATATGCAAAGAAAAGAAGATTCGTGTTGGGTTTTGAGGATGTTGCTATAATCAGAAATGAATTCAGAATGTTTTGAGCAATAAAACTACTAGTTGATGACTTGAAGTCACGCAGAATCAAATCTGAACACGATATGCAGTATGAATAAATCAGATTGTGACCACAAACAATGACAGCTTGTTAGACACATGCAGAATTTGTCCATTATATTAAATTACACATCACTAACTTTAACGAATTATCTGCCTTCCATCCTCAGCGAGCAAGAAGACGGTCAAAGACTGTTTTGTGGGCGTCATATCCAGTCACGGTGAGGAGGGTGTTGTGTTCGGTGCTGACGGACGTGCTGTGAAACTGGCTGAGATCTACAGCTACTTTGGAGGTCCGTCAATGGCAGACAAGAGCAAGCTTTTCTTGATTCAGGTACATTTTGTGAAACCTTTCTCACAGACAAACCATTTTTAAGATCCTACTTCAGCAAATATCGATGGCTGTGTTGATATTACATTAGAAGGCCTTTGACTCTGTGGTACTGTTTGATCATTTAATGCCTAAAAATGTTATGAATTTGAACTTTTGAATATTTTCGAGTGTTTTCCTCTGTTTATTTCATAAACTCATCTACTCATCAAATAAGTCACTGCATGAATTTTAAATGTTAATTTGTTTAATGTAAGTAGATATCATTTCATAATTTTACCTGGGAATTTTCTTAAAGCTAGTATTTGAATGTTTCTGATGGTCATATCTTTCTGCTCCCCAGGCTTGTCGAGGGCATGGGTTGGATGAAGGTGTGGCGGCCGACTCTTCATTCTCAGAGGAAGAGGACGTGTCTGAGCTGTTTTCCATCCCTATTGACACAGCAGTCATGTACGCCACATCTCCAGGTCTGATTTATGAACTCCATCACATTGTTTGCATAGTTTGTAAAGTCTCAAACTCTTCAGTTCTTCACTCACATTCATTTGTTTTCTAGGTTACGGTGCATTCATGCATCCTCTGGGCTCAGAGTTGATTCAAATCTTTTGTAAGTTGCTAGAAGAGGAAGGAGGTCCAGATCTGGAGATCACAAGACTCCTGACTCGGATAAACTTCCAGGTGGCCTACAACTTTGAATCCAGAGGGAAAGTGTTGGGCGGCAAGAAACAGATGCCCTGCTTTGTGACCCGGTTAACCAGAGAGGTTTTCCCGTTCAGAAAGATGGCAGCAGCATAAGATTTGAGCTTGAGCTTTGCAGCCACACAGCTTAAGTGAGTGGTTGGGAAAGTTGCAGGTCACATTTTTAGTTCTCCATTTATGTGTCATGTGTTTTTGCCATTGCTACCTCATTATGCATATAACCTATTTATTCTCTATACACTACTGTTCAAAAGTTTGAGGTCATTAAAAAAAAAATGCTTTTGAAAGAAGTCTCTAACACAGAGACCCAGGCTACATTTATTTGATCAAAAATACAACATAAATTGGAATATTGTTAAATATAATTTCTATTTAAATAGCTGTTTTCTATCATATGATCTTATTTTTTATTTTCACAAAATATTATAATCATTCAAATACTGTTTTGGTGTTCAAGAAACATTTCTTCTTATAATCGATGCATAAAACAGCTGCTTAATAAAATAATAATTTTCAGGATTTTTGTATGAATAGAAAACCCATATATATATATATATATATATATATATATATATATATAGTTGTTGTTGTTTTTTTGGAAAATAAACTGTCACATTTGATCAACTCAATGTGTCCTTGCTTAAAAGTATACATTTCTTTCTAAAGATATGAATGAAAAATGACAAACCCCAAACTTTTGATGTGTATATAATGCACCTAAACAGTAATCAAAATAACAATTTAAATAATTTAAGTAACATTAATTTAAGTGACATAAAAAGAGCTTGAAATGGTTCATATTTACAATACATTTATTCTACTTTTTAAATATTGCAAAACTGACCTAAATTAGAACAACGAAACTAAAATAAATACATAAATAAATAAACAAAAATATTAAGCAATCGTGTTTAGCCTCAAAAAGACAAAAATTACATAAGGTCTGACGCAACTGCCATTTTATTGTATTCCTGACGATTTCAGAGAAAACTAATGTGCTAAAAATGTTGAGCATGTTTTTTGAGTTTAAAATAAAACTGGAAGAAAGGTTCAGCTGTCTGTGACTCAGATTAAGTTATGGTAGTCACACTTTGCACCTGACATATTTACTGTAACTGAAAGTGTGTACAGGATTACACATGAATGAATGAAATCACGTGAATGAATGAAAGCACGTGAATGTATGTGGTGACTGCAGATCCAGACATGCAGGATTTCATCAGTGCACACGGTCTGCTGAGCACAAATGCTGATGCCAGAATCCATATGAATATATTTCACTCGAGCACTGAAGGGTTTTTGCTCATTTAAATATACACAGATGAACAGTTTCTATGCTCGAAGAGTTAATTGTTTTTAATTATGATAATTGCAAAAAAAAAAAAAAAAAAAAAAAAATAAAAACAAGTGAGGATGTATTCTGGCTTAATTTTCTCACGATAAATGTAACATACACATATAATATAAACCTGAACTGACTGACTGCGGTAGGTGCCAACTGTGACAATTAACCCCGTGACATCATGCCACGCGACACAAAACGTGCGCTTAACTGTATATTTCATTTTGGGCAACAACAGTGAACATGTGTTTTTCTGTAGCCAAGATTTCAAGGTTTGTGTCTATACGGAAATATAAATGAGCAAAACAAAACAATCCTACCGTGAGAAACCTTCCCGGGAGTGTGTGACAACTAACCCCGTTTTCGTTTCAAAGGGACTGAAGAAAACAGCGCCATCTACTGGCCGAACGCCTTTAGCTCGACTGACAGACAATAATTTGATATTTATGTCTGTCACTAGGGGGCGGTCTCCGTAATATTAATTTCTAATGTACAACATAAGATCACATAATTAATATGTAACGTTTTTAAACGTAGTATTTAGTTTTCGTTCATATCTGAAACACTCAATTCTGATATTAGAATACATAGTTGTTGCAGATTCTGAGCATATATTCATATATGAAATACATTCAAAGACATACTTTGTTGTTGTTTAACTTGTGATGTAGTGGGTTACTGCCATGTGGACATGGTAGGCTATTTGTGACCCTGGACCACAAAGGCAGTCATAAGTAGCATGGATATTTTGTAGCTATAACCAACAATACATTGTATGGGTCAAAATGATCATATTATCTTTTATGCCAAAAGTCATCAGGATATTAAGATCATGTTGGATGAAGATATTTTGTAAAGTTCCTACCATAAACTTAATTTTGATTAGTAATATGCATTGCTAAGAACTTAATTAGCACAACTTATTTATTCAGCTTTCATATGATGTATAATTTTCAAATTTCAGAAACATTGACCCTTATGACTGGTTTTGTGGTGTATGGTCACATATATCAAACATATTTATCATAAACTCTTGTTTTACCATCGGATACAATCACTAAATCACATAATCACAGCTACTCACAAAACTAAATCAAGGAGCCAATTTCATAACAAAACATAGCGTGTGAAACAATGACTGAATGCTACTTCAGCCATTCTTAGCACCTCGAGTGTGTCTTGGTGAACTGTCTCTTCGTCTGGAATGTGATTTTAACTCACCACAACAACCACAATTCAACTGTCCTGGTCATCTCGAAATTATGGGCTTCAGCAGTTTCCTTGAGAGCGGACCATGAGCAATGCTGTTTGTCATCCTTACACAGTCAGGGCTGCTCTGTTCCTGCTCCAAATGCTGTGTAAATAAATGCTGGTTAACAGCGAATTCAAATTATGCCTGCTGTCCTCAGGACCTGCTATAAAGGCATCCTGTTAAAATTGCTGTGTAAAGACACCTTACTGCCTGGACAACTAAGTGTACTCAACCGTGCTATTTTGGGACACCATGAATATGAAATAAAACTCGCTTTTAACATACCATCTCTGTATCTAAAAATGTATTTAGTTACCACTTGAAGTAACCTACACTTGAGTATACAAGTGTAGCCTATGAAAGAAGGGTTCAAGTGTACTACAAGTAGCATAGCTCCTACACTTAGTTGATCTAAGTTTATTTTAAGAAGTACTAAAGAATTATTTTAGTAGATATTAGTGCGCAAAAATAGAGCACTTCAAGTACATTATGGAAGTGTACTTTTTTAACCTGGGCTACTTAAATCAACGTGATAGCCTAAATGAGTTAGGGCAAAAGTAATCTAAAAGTAATCAGAAAGCAGTCCAATTATATTAGGCTAACTAAAATGTGTAACTAACTACAATTTTTGTCATTTGGAATAAGTAACGGACTAGAATTTGTAAGTATAATCTACCCAGCTCTGCTGATAGTCTACTTACCAAAGCACGTTTTGTTACATAGGTCTACAGAACAGGCTAATATTCTAATTTTCATGTGTTCACTTGCTAGACACGTTGAAGTCCTAAAATTCAACATTTAAGGAATCGAGAAGAAAGAAGATTCTACAAATTGGTCTCTAGATATCTGGATGGTAAAGGCGTCTGTAAGTTAACACACTTAGCTTTACATTAGCCATCCGTGGAACGCGTCTGTGTGTTTTAGTTGAATTAGTTGGTCACTCCGTCTCCTCCGTGAGGGCTAATTGCTCCTTCCTGGCAGCCGTCGGCATCCCAGGGGCCACCGAAACCCATAACCTATCCTTCCATGCCGTTTGCTAATTGAAATAGCTAATGAGATCTCAGAGGACTGGCTTTCCATGCCTCTTCGTTAAAAAACAGTGGCAGTGTGTCAAACCATGGATAATTGTGCTGTAAACGCGTAGAAATATTTAATTCTGGACACGGCTTTTACAATTGTGACCGAGTTTGCAAACTTGCTTATTTACAGCCTTCTGAAAACAGTATGTTCCCGTGTCCTCATCATCACAGAAAGAGCACTTTAAATCACTAGAACATTTGTTTACATTTCTATCTTACAAGCCTGTCAGTAAACCACAGTGTAGTGAAAATAATGTTGTCCCAAACATCATTTGCCAGATCAACACAGTATATATATAAAAAAGAAATATATGGATTTGTTTTTTCTTCTTCTTTGCAATAACCACCTGAACTGAGCACATTAAAACCAAAAACATATTTTTTTAAAAAAGTAAATAAGGTAAATGTTGATTTCACCTTTACCTTAAATGTCTATTTGTGACCCTGGACCATAAAACCAGTCATAAGTAGTAGGGGCATATTTGTAGCAATAGCCAACAATACATTGTATGGGTCAAAAATAACTATTTAACTTTTATGCCAAAAATCATTAGGATATTAAGTAAAGATAGATAGATAGATAGTAATATGGATTGCTAAGAACTTAATTTGGACAACTTCGAAGGCAATTTTCTCAATATTTTGATTTTTATGCATCCTCAGATTCTATATTTTTCAAATAGTGGCATTCCAGAATAATAAAAAAAGACCCTTAAGACTGGTTTTGTGGTCCAGGGTCACATTTTTCATTATTTTGCTCTCCCAGACTACTTTTACCAGGATAACATCATAGTGTGCGCTTTTTTTCTTTGAGAAGCTGTGTTTTACGCCAACAGTGAATTATATAATTAATTTGTGCACATCATGAGTGCCAGCATTTCACACACACCACTTCACGAGCCCTAATTAGATAAATGAACACTGCCAGTGTGTGTGATACTGGCTCTATTCAGAAGATCTATGTTGTATTCTCACATTGTGTAGTCATCACATGCAACTTCTTCTCCCCCCAAAAAACACAATGCAGCCTTTAGACATAACTTGAGGTTTATTAGCTATGGAGTCTCAGGAGAGTCACACACACACACAGGGTTAGGAACAGGGTGAGGTGGTACCAAAATAAAGAAGAAAAATAAAAGTAAAAAAGGGAGAGAATGCAGTAATGAAAAAATCAAACTCCTAACTACCATTAGATTGAAATGAACTAAAACTACAAATTGTATTTTGTCAAAAACGGCTTAAAAAAAAAAAAAGAAAAAAAAAAAAAGAAGAGAAACCTTTATACATTTGTCTTTTATACAAGTAGCAACACTGGAGAATCACGTCGGAAAAAGGCCATTTACAAAAAAAAAAAAAATTGTTTCAAAGAGAAAAGTAGAGAGGTGGTCAAATATTGACCAATAATTATTCCTTTTCATTCTACCTTAAAAACTTGGTCTAATATCTATAAAAATGTAAAAAACAAAAGCAATGTACAAGTGTAAAAAGTTTGTCGTTTTTTTTTTCATTCACTCCACTGATTTAGTGACCAGAGATAGAGGTTGTGTCTGCAGCAAGGCACGATGGGAATGTAGGGCTGCCTGGTGGAAAGGTGAAGATGGGGAGAGCAGGGAGGGAGGCAGGGTGGTGAACGGGATGGGGCGGGTCAGGAGGGAGATGCTCGGATGGGAGGTGCTGGAAGTGGACGAGGACGAGGAAGTGGAGCTGGAGCTGGAGCCCGAGGCTTTCCCTGGCAGGGGGAAGTGGGGGTGGTGGGCTCTGCCCTCCGGTTTGGTGGTGAGGGACAGGGGTTGAGCCTGCTCCGAGTGAGTGGCCGCAGGGGCCGCCGGTGAAGCCAGGGCGGCCGACGGTGTGGCGGGCGAGTCCAGCATGCTGCCGTGAGAGGAGGTAGGGCTGTCACACATTTTCTCAGACGGCAGGTACGGGACGCACTGCTTCTTGAACTGGGGTGAGAAGTTACCTGCAGATGAGAGAGGAGCAGGGTTAAATATACTGCATGACTGGGATTTAAGATTTGAAAACTTGAATAAAAATTTGAAATGTTGCCTTCACAAATAACTAAAAAATATGTTTATGCTGAAGTACTAAAATTACTAAAACAAGAACAAAAAAAAAACATAAATATATATAATTACAGCTTAATATAAATATTTAACATACAAAAACTAATCTAATACTAAAGTAAAATCTGACAAAAATAAATTAATAAAAAGTTCATTCAAAATATCAATGCTATAAAAGTATATGAATAATATTTAATTAACATTGGTTTAAAATAATATCAATTATATTTAATTGAATAATTATCCTTGCAGTTTTCAACAGAAAACAACATTTTCTTAAAAACAAATCAACTAAATTTAGACATTTCAGTCAAGAAATTGACCAACATTAATGATTATGACAAGAAAAATAATGACTAAATGAAAAAAATATTTTCATAAAAATACAAAATCTATGATTAAATATCTACAAAAAAATACTCTTAGTTGCTCCCAAATTATTTAAAAAACACAAACACACATGAAAAAAAGTCAGATTTGGAAAAACATGAGGTTGAGTAAATTAACTACTTCTTGAAAAAAGGTTTCAGTTAAAAGCTAAAATGTCCATCATCTAACTTCTAATGTCAAAATTGAACTGAACATGATCTATGAGCTGAATGATCGGACCAACAGGGATGCTGGAAGAAAAAAAGCTCAAGTTGAGCAAAAGATCATGCATACAGAAATTGAGAAAGAAATCCAGATGTCCAGTGACACTTACTCTCTTGTGGGGAATCAGGTTTATTCTCTCTTTTCCGTTTCTTCCTCTTTCCCTGCGGACAGACATGATTTGGAGCAAATTAGATGTGTTTGATTAAGCAAAACTCCCCTGGCTGCCAAAAACAATGGAGGACTCTGAATCCCACATGATTTGCGTTAAACTCTGCATTCTGGGCTCACTTACGTAGTTGTCTCGCGCAGACCAGCCCGGATAAAGCTGAGAGTGCAGCTGCCGTTCTTTCCTGGCGAGTTCGTAGTATTTGGCCTGTTCCTCACGTGAAAGAGAGTGCCACTGCGGAAAAATAAAACGTATGGTCAAATCTCCCTCCTTTTTCATTCCTTAAAGGGATCGTTCACCCAAAAAATGTACTATTTGATCATTTACTCACCCTTATGAATTTCCAAACCCAAATGAGTTTATTTCTCATGCACAAAAGGAAAGATTTCAAAAGCATGCAAGTCATATGGACCACTTCTATTGTGCTTTTTGATAGCTCCGGCACTTATTTGTTGTAATTGCATGGAATGGAGCGACCAGCACTATCTTCAGAATATCTCCTTTTGTGCTTCATACAGGTTTGGAATGACATGAGGGTGAGTAAATGATGGCACTTTCCATTTTTAGGTGAACTGTTCCTTTAAGACAAGATGAAGAGAAACACACTAATGCATCTCAGCTCCTCTCGTAATGGAGTTGTAAGCGCTCACCCTCCTGCCCAGGATCTGGTTGATGGCTGCGCTCTCTTTCAGGGTGCATTCGGCCACTACTTTGGCCCTCATTTCCTTCATGTAGAGCATAAAGGCATTTAGGGGCTTCTTGACGTGAGGCTTCTTCTCTTCCTCTTTTTTCACAGGCACAGAGGGCTTTCTGTATGTACACAGATGGAGGCAAAGATGACGTCAGTTGGAGAAGAGCAGAGAAATGACAGTGAGAGAGTAATGGAGGACAGAGACTCACCCGTGTGTTGAGTTGCTGCCGTTGTTGGCACTGGGCTCCTGTTTGATGGCAGGTGACACAATGGCGGGGTGAGGGATGCCCGTCTGGTGCAGGCCATGAGGAGGATGAGGCACCATGTGAGGAGAGAAACGACTGGATACCAGACTAGGGAGAAAGACAGATTCACAGTCAATAAGAGACAGTAATAAATAAACCGATAGATCAGCTATTGAAGGTATAGATATGGATAGAATGGTAGATAATTAGATCGGCAAAAAGATAAAATGACAGGATATGACAGACAGAAAGAGATGGAGAATGAAAAAAAATGACAGATAGAATGATTTATAGAATGATAGAGAGAACAATAATTTGGTAAAATAATAGGAAGAATGATAAAGAGAATGATCAAATAAAAAGAAGATAGATAGACAGATAGATAGATAGATAGATAGATAGATAGATAGATAGATAGATAGATAGATAGATAGATAGATAGATAGATAGATAGATAGATAGATAGATAGATAAATATATGCAAATGACAGACAGACAGACAGATAAATGTACAAAAAATATATGAAAACTAGCCAGACAGACAATAAATATATGCAAAAGATAGACACAGATAGATAGATAGATAGATAAATAGTTAGATACATACATAGATAGATAAAAATATATGCAAATGATAGCAAGAGAGAGAGAGAGAGAGAGAGAGAGAGAGAGGGGAGATCACACTGGAGTGACTATCCTAGCAGCTGCATCTGGAAAAATCTTCTACTCTAGACTTTCAGATTCATAACAACTAATACAATAGCAGCATTGTCATTTTCACAGATGAGGGGGGGGAATTGTGCTCTGATCTGTGATTTGCACACTCTGGCAAAACACATATTTCTACTGGATTATAGTACTTCACTGTACCACAAAATGAATGCAGAAAAGAAAGAGATCTCTCTCCTGCTACAGAACAACAAAAGGTGCACAGTCATAAGAAAAGTGTGAATGCAATAGTGGGAGATTAAAAGACGGCGAGATTTCATGCTGACGTACGAAAACTGAACTCATCTAGTAACCTAAGGAAATTTTAAGCATTAACTGAAAGGAAAGAATATGATGAAATCATGCATTAGAGAAGTTTCTATTCAGCGAGAGCTTCAAGTGCTACTTCCATATAATGGCTATAATGGATATTCCATATCATATCTACAGTGATATGGTAGAAAGTGAAAAAATAAATATCTTACACCCTTGAGATTCTGCAACACTTACACTAACTAAAATAAGTTTGGTTGGATTTGCATGCATATGACCATTATTTAACACCATTTTGTATACCAAATGGCACGCTAAACAAACTTTTCTGAGTTATCTAATAATTTTGTTATTAGTGTTGAACATTGCAGATTAAGTTTTACTTTTATCTGAGCCAGATAAAACAAACTGTGTTGCATTTAAAAAGATTTCCTTTCTGGAACATGGCACAGAGTTGAAAGAGAAAGAGAGGTATCAAGGCTCCATTTTTGAGCAAGAAATACATCAGCAGTTTCCTGTACTAACTCTTATCAGAGCCTTCAGGGAGGAATTACGCTGTCTGCATCTCATGTCTATTAATAGATATGAGTTTAACTATAAATCAGTATGTTGGTGCAGAAAAGAAGGTCTTGCCCTCTGTTACATACCTAGACATGGAGGCGTTCATGGCGAGTGCAGGGTAGGGGTGTCTGAAGCCCCCAGGAGGGATGGAGTACATATGTTGGCCTTGCCTGAAGATAGAAAAACAGCACTCAAACAACTGGCTAAAGCAAAATCAGGGACAAACAGATGCTCTTTTTGCTAGAAGAACTTTTAAAAGTAGCAACAAACTTCATTATGCCATCTGCATGGGTAAAATAAGGTTGATGTTATGCATTTAAAGGCCACAGGGTTCAGACTTACTGAGGAACCAACCATCCTAGAGGGTGAGGGATCTGTCCAACTGCCCCAGGAGAGAGAGGGTAATATGGAGACAGCTCTGAAGGGTGAGGGGTCCTTGGTATGCCTGAGGAAACAAACGCTGATTATGAAAACTGAATACAAATATTAACAAAAGTCAATGTAAGGGTGAACTTCTGTGCTGCAACTAGCACCAAATCAAAGTGCAATCTAGTCTTCAAACACTACCCCTTTGTCTACCACTGCACTGCAAATAGATAGTTCTGCCCCAAAAATCTCAACACTGGTTTAGTCAGGCAGATAAAAAAATATGACTGCAATTGCATTTAGTGCCACTAGTGGCTTCAAAAGTGACACACTTAACCTGTAACTGCTTTTCTCCCCAAATTATTGCAATAAACCCCATCAAAACAAATCATGACTCAGCATCTCTGGATCATACTACTTTCTCTAAGCTTTAGCAAATGCTTCTGAAGATTGCTGTTGGTGGCACTTACCTGTCTTTGGGTCAAGAATTTCCGGCGAGAGGTGGGAGGGAGGTGTTCCAGGGGAGAAGTGTTCATTGCTGTAGGTGATCAGCGGCGTAAGGGGATGAACATGATGGGGGTGTTGTACCACTGGAACCTTATTGGACTGAAAAACCAAACGAGAACAAGAAAGAGGTGAGGGAGGGGGAATGAAATAAGTGCATGTTTAAACAACCAAAAAGTCAACTGAAAAGAAGAAAATAGCCATTAGGGCTCATTACTCGTGAACGGTGCCAGAGAGTTTTAAAGAACAATGGGTCTTGGCAGCAGAGTTTACTTTTCCCTACTTCTCCCAAAGGAAAATAAACACCAGTTGGGCATTTGACCGGCAGCATAGGGGGTGGGAGAAATCACATCTAGCACCCTTAGCAGGCATTCCTATCATGTAGCATATTAGCAACAAGAGAAAGATGTTTCCAGATGCCACTTGCCATAATCAACGCTAACACAGGCCTGGAATGTGAAGGGAAGTGGCAGTGATCTTGTTTACTACATCTGCCACAAGAGGCGGCCAAAGGTGCCACCTGTTGTAACAAACCCTTCAGTGCTTCTCATGGAAGGTTGGAAATATTTTAACAGATCAGGACGACTTTTGAGATTGTTAAGGCAGCACAATTTTGGAAACTGACAGGCGAGCCCACTCCTGAAAAAGCTACCATTCTGCAGAGTTCAACACCAACTCCAAATAAACACACCTTAAGCAACTAATCTGGGTCTTCAGGTTTACTTAAAATCTTGTTGGAGCAAAATTGGAACTGAAGTCTGCAGGAAGGCAACTCCCTAGGAGCAGGGCTGGCTACCCCAGAGCTAGGCTAATGTGATTTTTAAAAGGACATATTACCTTTGAGTGCTGCAAGTACATGAATGAAAATACTAAGCAAAGCAAGCTCTATTCCACATTTCAGTTTCATATTCTAAGATTTCCAGAAAGGGGCACATTATAGTGAGCATTAGCAAATCTCTACACTGTTTTCTCTTTCAGGACAACTAACATATTGACGTACCAGCTGTTTGAAGAGAATCTTGCTATAGTTAAATTGAGGTAAACTTTCGATATGTTTACCACAATAATAACTCAATAAAAACTAAATAATTTTAGCACATAGTCAATAGAAGTTGCAGGAATACTGGAGGAACCTATATTAGCATATAATTTACTAGCATGCGTCCAGAACCCTGACCACATAAATATACCAGCAGGACTATAATAATATCAGAAGCAGCACTGCTGTGATGTGTATATAAGCCAATGCAAGGTGGCGAGCCGTAGATTGAATGGGGTACTTGTTGGCTCAGGATGTCACAAGGGAGCTAAAGTGGAGAATGCCATCTTGTTTCCTCCATGCTAACCTTCCCCCACCTCTATGTAGGCAGTGGGTTTGACCTCTGCTCCAACCAGCACTCTGAACATGAACAAGGCTTGCATTGAGACAAGACTGCCTCTTGTTTCCCACAATCCAAACACATCCAGATCTTTGGGTTGCCTCTATTCCTTGCCTTTCTCATTACATCTATCTGTCTGACAGTCTGTCTCTGTATTTGTACATAATTTAGCATTGCATTAGCCAAGACAAGCTAAGCTTGGCTTCAGGAAACCCTGCAAGGTGCATCAAAAGATTGTTTTAAAGATATGTCAGTATGCTGATTGAGAAAAAAAGGTAGAGGACAACTTGCACTGTTCCTCTAAGTTCGTGTTTGTCCACTGCACTATGATATTAGCTGTTGAGGCTAATGGTCTCTCTCTCTCGCGATCCAAATGCCAAGAATCTCTGCTGTGTCAACACGCCAGCCGTTTTGCCTTCGACACCAACATCCCAAGCGTATTCTGCCGCCAGACTGAGCCCCTTGCCCCCCTTACAAATGGACTGGATTGGACCAGCTGACTTCAAACATCCCAAGGATCCATATCAACACTTGGTTGAGTCCTCCTGTTTGTTGTTTGAGTGGGCTCTTTATAACTAGAAGAAAGGAAGTGTTCACCAGATTAACACAATTTAAGTCCTAAATGAATGACTAGGGGGGGAAAACTCAATAGTAAGGGTTGAAGACATAAGCAAGCTGAGTCACTGGGTTCGGTAACGTAAGGATAATAACAATAACACTTTCTCAAGTCAACCCTTCAGGTTGCAATATACAGGAATCCACCTTTAGATGGCAGAACTGGGTTCTTCTTCAATTGTGGTCTGTCAACAAGTACCTGGATCTTTTTACCTTTTGTTCAAACAAGTCCTGTAGTTCATCAAGGGCAGAGCATGATAAATCTCCCTAAATCCACTTTTGTAAATTGGTCTGTAGGAGGAGAAGATGCCTGACCAGCACAGCAGTGAAAAACAGCTGACAAAACACCTCACCAAAGAGAAAAAGTGAGTCATTGTGTAAACATTGTTCCACCTTTTGTATCACATAGTTAAATTACATGGAGTCCAGAGTTCTCAAGCACATATTTACCAAATGTGCCAGGTCAGTCTTTCATTCAACGGCCATTATTTCATGAGACAATCAGAACTTAAGTTAACCAAGGATCTTAGCTCTTTAAACTGAGTTCTTTAGAGTGACTCTACACAAGGAGGTGTCGTAGCCATTTGAAACGACAAAAGTCACAACTGTACAAAAGTGCAGAGTCAGCGCTCTACACCTGCTGATTATTTGGTTGCATTTCTCCGCCCACTAGCAAAGGAATCCTCCCAAAGATAATTTCTGGTGCCACCACATGGAGCTGTTAAAACTGGAGCTCTCCTAAAACAAGCACATTGTAGAGTAAGAAGCAAATGTGGCCTATTGTTTTTTCTTCTTCTTTTGGCTTCACCTCTTCCATCTCTTACTTGAGTTACTGAGCAAATAGGCGTTTGAGCAAGAGGGATCAAGACACAATGAACTGCTTAAGCAGTGGAAGAATGAGAGGCTAAATACAGATTCAAATGAAGGATGAGGAAAGGACATGCCAAAACTAGCAGTATGAGCCAAATAGTATGATCCCTAAAAAATGGGGTGCAATTAACAATTATCACCATCTTTTACAGATACATGTCTTTGAATTTCATTTTAGCATCTCCATTAGGAACTATCTTCTGGGTTTTTATCAGTTGGCATCTGGTTTCATTTAGATTTACATCCTCATACTTTACCAGACAATGTAAATGAAGGCCAAAACAGCATCACATGATTTGGTTTTTTGCATTAACATGCAACACTTTTCCCATCAGCACAAACATCATGCTTTCACTAAGACACATCAATTGTCAATGCCATTAGCAGGCAATTTAAATTGAATTTCCATTTTTTCTAATCTGATTTTTGAACCAAGATAAAGACTTTATTAGTTTATAATAAATTATTTAAACCAACCATTTCTTGACTAGACCTAATGTGCAAGTGTGCTTTCGAGACAGACAATAGCTTAGGTACTGGTTAGCCAAAGTGTGATTGCTGCATCAGCTGTTGCTAATATAAATGTTTCCTAAACATGGTGACTTACTGTGAGTTTTAAGAACCAGGTTTTGCACTTGTGATATCACTGTGAGATCATTTCATATCAGATACAAGACTCTGAGTGCCTATAACTTGATCTGTTGTGTATTTTTTTCTGTGAAAGATTAGCATCAACTTTAGCACTAATGCGCAGAAAAGCTGAGGGACATTCAGTTAGAGTACCCAGAAATCAAACTTTTTTTCTATCTATGAAGAGTATGGGTAGTACCATGTGAAAACATCATGATAATACAGTTTTTTGGACATTAATAGGTTATTCTTTGCAGTTCCTTACAGAACCATGATATATAAAAATATGGAATCAAACTGTACCACGGTATATTTCAAAGTACCATAATATTGCTATGGTAGTATAATTTGATACATGAACCACGGCACTGTTACAGGACTTTTTTTCTATGATTCTGACTGAATAAATAAATCTCACAAACAGCTTACAAAGGGGTTGACAAGTCTGAAGTTCCCACAATGCTGCAAACATCACCTGTGGCCTGGATCCTGATGCAAAGTATGGAAGGCGATGTAAAGAGGTGGGCTTGGTGATGCAATATCACTCTTGCACACATTCAGAGGGATGCCAATGGAATTGCTAAACAAACCTGGTTTCTGAATAATTGAGCCTTTTGGACCGCTCTGGCTCACCCTATTAGCATGTGTGCCTTCTGGACCCAATCTGTGCAGCCACAGAAATGGTTTTCACAGGTCATTCACACCCTCTCGGCAGCCTGGTGTTATTTCAACAGCCCCTGCCATTCATTAGAAACACAATAAACCCTCTAGCATGTCACCTAAATTATTTACTGACTCTAATTAATCCTCCGATCACAAGAGATTCCCCCAGATCTGCATGCCAGAAATTAATCCCCAATGCCAACATCTAATGAGGATGCAAAGTCTGTTTTTCTGACGGGTAAACAGTAGCATTCACTGTTTCTACGTTTTGTAAGGACAACATAATACTGATTGTTAAAGCAAAGTCAGCATCAACAGGCTTCAATAGTCAACTCATCTCCGTATAATTGGATAGAAATCCCCCCGCTGCATATTTGCAGTCAGTCTGAATCCCCAAGCATGATAATAGGCGCTTTATGAAACACATGCTAAGTAAATAAAGAGAAAACAACAGAAACAACAGGCTTAGTATCCCGGTATTACTATCAGGTCATCGTAATCTTTGGCCTGAGAACTTTCAATTGGATTCTCGTTTAGACAGAACTGACCCAAAGGTCTGTTTGGGAATCTCTTGGGCAAACGCTCTAATCTTTCAGCTCGGACCACAGTCAGTGATCACTTTGTCACCGTGGCAAAACCTCAATCATTCTGAGCTGACAATCTCCATGTTTGGAGGGTGAAAAAAAATCTGTCTCCGGAATGGATTAGCTGCCATTTGGAGCGAGCATTCCTGAGGTTCTCCGCCGTGGTGTCTGGAAAGGGTGTAGCAGGTCAAAAGTTGGGTCACATGAGTAGTCGGAGGGGGTGGAATGGCATGAAAATAAGTCTGTTGCTTGTTGACACTTATAATGACAAGCTTAAGCCCTCGGCCTAACCAGGTTTCGGCTAAAAGTTAGTCATGTTTGGGTGGGAAAAACTGTTTCCGGATGCTCATTGCGAAACTAAGTTACGCAGGCCACCAATGTACCTTTGCTCCTAAGGCAAGTTAAACAAGCCTATTCAGTTAAATACCAATATATTGTAATATTTTATTTTAGGTTTAACAGTTTCAGATCAAAATGTTACCTTTTAAAGCATTTGTTTTCTAAAGATGCATATCATGCAAAATCACAACACAAGGTCTACATCCAACTTATGAAAAATACTTTTTTGTTTGCATTGTAAACTATACAGAATATGAAGTTGCTGATGTACTTACTAAGTGCCCTGGCGTTGATGATCTGGAGTCTTTAAGGGCTGCCGTCCCGGGAACATCAAGAAGTGGCCATTTCATTTGTAGATACTGCAGGGGACAAAAGAGAACGTCACAAAAAATCATCAACACATGCACCAGGTTTTCTACATGTCAATGTATAACCAAAAATACTTCTATTATACATAAAAAGTGCTTAATATACATATAGTGATGAAGAAGAATTTGTCTTGACTAAACAAAACCAGATTTTCCCACCTTTAACAGACAGGTCGAGAGTCAAGCTTTTGAATTAAAGGAATACTCAGAGTTAAATAAATGTTTGCCACAGGAAATAATTCAGACTCATGTTAAGCACTTGGATGAAAATTTTATGAAGCTACAGTTGTTTGCCCAAGTATTTCTGTAGACCTGTAACCTGGTATATTCATTTTAAACGGAATGGAATGGAAGAAATCCATTAAATGAACCTCTGAGTCATCCACAGATTCAAGCAATCCAGCTGTTCTTTGTCTTAATTCATTTGAAAGCTGTGGAGATGAACTCTGAGTGCTGTTTAGCACCTGGGAGCATTAGCTGGAACAGTTTGGAGAGCCGAGACAGGAGCAGTCTAGCCCAAGGGAGGGAGCGAAACGTGAAAGTTAAATACGATTTGGACTGCAAGTCCCAGCATAGTAAATGCCCAGCTGGATGGATAATATGTGTGTATCTTAGTATGAGGAACAGCTGGGAGGAAGTCCCATAACGCACTAGGAGAATAGGCAGGGGCTTCCCAGAATGCATGGAGCAGAAACAAAGATCTGATTTCTCTATTTTTGCCTCTTTATAAAACAGTAAAGAAAGCAGAAATGACGCTGTTAGGGTGAGCGTGGTATGCAATGAGAGAAAGAGCATGGAGGAGGAGTATAGGAGACTTCCTATAGGGGGAGACGTTTATTGTGTAAGCTCTCGTAGCTCAGTGTGCGGGTTTCAAAATTTGATGCCTTTCAGCTTTTCTGGGGCCCCTCACATCCAGCGCTTATGATTTTCAGGAGCAATTCATAAAATCTAGTTTTTTTATCCCTCCACGGAGCTTCCCCACTTGGCTCGGTCATCTGGTTTGTGTAGAAGTCAAAGCGTATCAGATGTTCCTGTGGAGTCATCATTCCTGTATCTAAGCTCTTGAGTCTAGGGGCTAAAGGCATCTGCGGTTACAGTGAACATATATACCTCAAAAACTCTTTTCACAAACCAAATTTATAGTTCCACTTAGGGGACAACATAAATATAGACAAATTCTTATATATCAATGTCCGAGCATATATACTACGGGTGGGTTATATGATCAAAATCTTATAATCATGGTAACAGAATATCAAAATAAGGGTATTTTTGCTTAAAATGCAATAAATAAAATAGTTTTATATTAAATAGCCATGCCTGAATATCAATGTCTTTAATAATCCAGTAAATTAAATACTTACATAATTAGTTTTTTTAAAATATATATTTAAATGTAATGGATGCAAATCAAAAGCTGATTATTCATTAAAACAAATACATTTGGCAAAACCCGCTTCAAAGGCAATAATATGCACACATAGTCAACTCTAACTATCAATACCAAAATGGCGTAAACCCTTGTATAGGCACATTTTAAATTTTCCAACCCTGCAATACTTAAACAACAAAATCTCATCTTGCGTAACCCAAACATGTTCTAAAATCAAACTTCATGGCACGTTTGGGGTTAATAAGCCTTTGTTTCTCACTTTAAACTTCATTCATCACAAACAGAATTGTTGTGAGACATTATGGTCCGGTGGACGGGGTTGCTGGGTTTGGTGGTGCGGAAAACAAAAGCAGTTTATGAGCAGGGACTGGTACAGTTTCCTTACAGCTGGCAGGATGAGCCGAGACTTTGTGACCTGTTTATTAAAGATGTTGGGTTCACTTTCACCTTACGTTGTCTGTAGTAGAGTTGATAAGTGGTAGTCACAAGTTAAACATCTAATTTGGCCAGACAAATCAAGATTAATGTGCTTAAAGGGACAGTACACCCAAACATGAACTCAGTTCACTCCAAACCCGTTCTTCTGTTTTATTTTGACAAATGTTAAACAGCTCAAAATATCTTTTTTGTGCTCCACTGAAGAAAGCCAGTCAGGCATGTTTGATATAAGGGTGTGTAAATGATGACAATTTAATTTTCAGGTGAACTATCTTAAAGGGACATCTGTAGTCGGCTTTCAGAGGGCATATGTGAATGGTTTTTGATAGAAACCACTCTAAGGAATGTCTAGTTCTTGTTGGGAGCCTTACCCTGTTTCTGGTATTTGCAGCTGCAGTTAAAGTGGATGGATGACTGAAAAAATACAATCTACCTTCCTCATCATAACCGCCATCACCTGACTGAAAACTTAACATACTATCTTGAAATACAATCTCCGTTTTGCCTTGCCACACAAACTCACAGACTACCGGGCTGCAGGGACCTGTGTACTGCTTTTCTGGAGACACAAAGGGAGACCGGCCAAAGTAAACAGTCTTGTGGTCTGGGGATTTGTATTTGAAAGCCATAACTCTAGGAGCAGATGCTTATCAATATGCAACATTGACTTCATGTTGACAAGAAAAAAGAAATGGTGCACAGACACGAAATCCTCAAAATAAATGTCAAATTTCAGCGACGACCTGCTAAGCAACATAGTAAATCAAAGCTTGGCCAAGAAAATCAACAAAAAACAAACAAATATTATGTAAGAACACCTAATCATAACCACCAAAAGCCAATGTTTTCTTTTTTTCTGCAAACTGAAAAGATGGGGTCCACCAACCAGGGTTTTATACAGACCGACAGCAACATTTAGAGAACAAGGTGGCTAACATAATACAATAAAAAAAAAAAAAAAAAAAAAAAAAAAATTGTGTTGTATTTTTAAATTGTATGTATATATAAATGTAATAAATACTGACATTCACAAAAACAACAACATTAAAGTAAAAACCATTTATTCTTGATATTCACATAAGTCTTCAAATATCAATAACACACACACACACAAAAAAAAAAAAAAATATATATATATATAAAAATATCGATACCAATAATCTTAAAGAAAATGTCAAAATATCATCATAATAATCTGGCTGATAACTGCTAAAATGATAAATAAAATAAAATAAATATGGTGTATACTAAACATAAAAAATATACTGAATTATAAAAACAAATTTTGAGTTATTAAAAAATTGGTGTCACATCACTTTGGGCAGGCTGAGACAGAAGACATAGTTCTAACCAGGTTCGTGCGGTTTAATTTCATAAATCCACCTGGAGTGAGTTTGTAGCTGTCTACCTGATGTCAAGTGCTCACAGAGAAAGATTGAAATGCTACTTAAATGCTTTCTGCACAGCTGAGCGAAGATGTTGGGGATCTTTAACAGGATTACGACAACTTAAAGCTTCACAAATATCAATCCTGACAGTCACATGCTAGACGAAATGAAGCCCTCTGTCAAAACAAACAGAAGACGACACCTCTTTAAGGAGATATCTGGAAGCCTCAGCATGTGCTGCTGCAACCGCAAGCTTCGTTCTGGATAGCAGAGATTTTAAACGCTATACCTCAAACCTCAAGACTTCCACAAAATAACACAATGTTCTTGGAAAAAGGGAAAGAAAAAAACAAACCCGGAATGGGGCGGAGCCAAGTAGGTCATGTCAATCATTCAAAGCATGGCCTACATTTCTCCCTGATGTTTCCACCCATTCCACACACACACACACACACACACACACACACACACACACACTCTCTCTCCACTAGAATGGAGCAGAAAGCTGGTGGCACACAAAGGAATCTATTAAATCTCAGCTTCAGAACAGTTAAACCAGACAAAAGGCTCTGGATTATGTGCATGTATGCCTATGGGCAGTGCCCTTATGTGGCCAGAGGGGTCTGACATCACCTGACGCATTTATTTATGCGAGCGACACCTCTCGCTGCTCTTTTCACTGCTGCCAGAGGGAAAGACAATAGAGGCGGCGGTTTCCAGCCCTCCTTCACCACAGGTTGGCATTCAGGCCTATTGTTTGTGTAAGAGCTGTGAGAGTTTCCAATAATGAAGTAAACAATTCAAAGGCAAACGACACCCCTATCTGTGCTAATTAGAAATTAATTTGTGGGCAAAGGACAGGAATTCTCGACCGCCTCCAAATATGAACGAAAGATCTAGATGGGACAGCAACAGATTTGAATAACGAAAACAAACAACATTAACAAGCAAAAAATGAAGTAATTATGAAGTCTGATTTAAGAGATTAAACTCGGAAGAGGAGGAGAAGCTCATTAAAGCAGACTTATCTTATTATAGGAACAATAAGCGGTTGGACTGCAGAAATTTAACCAACAAATCACCTATTCATCCACCGAACACATTAGGAAGTAAAACCTTGGATCCAAAACCACAGCATTACAGAAATTCCTCGAAACAAAATATTATTCATTTTAGGACAAAAAAAGTCATAATATTAAAGATTAATAATATTAATCATTAATATTAAGGATGCACAATATAATAAGGCAATATAAGGGTTTATCGTATTGTTAAATAAGAGATGCATCTCTGATTTAAATTGGAAAAAATATTTTAAAATCTTAAATATAAAAAATATATATATATATATATATATATAAACTGTTATCGGTCTCATTTGTTAAGTATAGTTAGTTTTTGGTAACTTTTTACTTTAATACTAATTTTGTAACCTATTTTATTGAAAGAATTGACTTTTAAAAAGATTTAATAATCATTTATAAGACTAGTTACTATAATGATCATACAGTTCACAATTTTTTATTAAGTATCAACTGTTAAATGAAATAATCAACTCTAAAATGGTGTATAATTTAAACATTATCCTATTTTTCTATACCATTTATAATCTGTTAAATTATCGGCTATTGTTGTTGAAAAATTTGGTCGAAATTCAGTGCATTCTCCAAAACTTTTGCTTATAAAGCCAATCCAAGCGCAAATCATCCTAATGCAATGAAGCACTTTTTTGTGGTTTGTTCCTGTAGTTTAGTGGCACTGACTGACCTGCCTACATTAGCTGCGTTAAAGTGCCTCTTTTCATCAAGCCAGTGGCTTCCACACAGAACCGGGCTTCAGCCTCAACAGGAAAGACTCATGACTGACAGTTGCTCTCCGAGTTCCCATGGATACTATTGTGACCTCACTGATAACACTACTCCCTCCATTCACTGCCTACTTAAAGAACTGGTTCAGAGGTCAGCCATCCGGAGACCAGGGGTTTCCATGGCAATGTGGCTCATTTAGGGACAGCAACAGAGACCAAGTTTGCATTCACCAACCGTCCGGTTGCAGAAAAAAAAGGAACTACCTTTGGGAGACACCTTCAGTTTCTGATCACAAAAACACTTTGAATGCACAAGCTAAAATAACATTGTTCCATGAAATATACTTCAAATACACATAATGCATTCATTTCTTTGTAATAATTTCAAGAGAAAAGCACAAGCAAACCTTGACAACGTGAGGAATAAGAGTGTTATTGTGGCGCAGGACAAAACAGTAGGTCAAATAAAACCCAACACATAATTACGACCACGAGAAAGTAATAAGCTGTCTGTTGGGAGCTCTGTTTTTCTGCAAAAGAGAAATGCAGCCACCCTCCTTAAAGTCAATTACAAGTCAGTTATGTGGTTTCCAGTATTTCGGTATCTGCTTACAACACTGCAGTCCAAACTATACCCAGGTTTACGATGAACAGCCTGGGCTTGTTAACCCACAAGCAGCCAAGAGGGATAACAAAACCACTTTAAAAGTGCTTGCTATATAGTAATCTACAACTTATCCATCCAACTTATGGTAATAAATATATATTGCAATAATAATAATAATAATAATAATCATTATCATTATAACATAACTTAGAAATAAAATGACCAACAACAATACAGGCTCTACTTGAATAAGACTAAGTGATGCATAGGATATGCATCTGAAATCAGAGATCCAAATGTGGTGCATTGGTCCTAATGACAGTTCAAAATAAAGTAAAATAAAGAAACCTTCATCCTTTTCTCAAATGCTAAGTGCATAATGAAGACAAAGAGCTTATTGTGTTCTCTTGGTAGACTACCTCCCCCCAGCACACACACACCAACTCAAACTTCACCCCTTCCCCAATACACCCCTCCTGCTAAAACAAGTCTCTCCAGCGACAAAAGCGCAAAAAAATTATGTCACCCGATTGGATCTTAAATAGCAGTCACTGCAGTTTTCTTTGTTTAAAGCAGATTAGTTGACAAGCTTTCCTCCATATGAAGAAGGCACAGTAAATAAACAGGATTATTTTTTGTAACCTGTTGGCTGTTAAGTATATAACTTGAATCTACCACCGAGAGGCCTGGGGGAGCGAAATTCGCATTCAGAAAATAAATAAATAAATAAATGAAATCACTGCAATTAAATGCAAGAGAGGAAATAATTCAAATATTTGCAAAATTGCACTAAATGACTTTTATCTTTAACAACTAGTATTGTGCAATAACAGTCCAGAGGGGCGATATGGAGGCATAACACACCGTACCTGCAACATACAGCCCTGACTCACAACTGTGACCGCCCTGCCTAATTTCAAAAACTTTCTGCCTTGTCAAACCAGTTCCCTCCTGCAAACAATTAGTGCTGGACCATGTACCGCTGGAGCGTGTGTGCGTCTGGAAGCACAGGAGGTGAAGGAGTGAAAGATGGAGAGGGAAAGAAGGGGGGAGAGAAAGAGTGAGGAGAGTGGAAGGGGGCTTGGAGCGCAATTATAGTGGGAATTTATGGTCTGAGAAACAATTTATAAATCACAGTGCATGGGCTAACACAATCCAGATTTCACTGCTTGCAGCTGTAACCAGTTCTAAAGTACACACAGCGTGTTTGTGTGGTTTTTCACGAGGTTGGGTCTAGGAGCCGGGCGGCTAGGGGAACGCACCATCGACATTGGCTGTGTCAAACTGTGGGTGTGTTTCAAAGAGTGCGAGATGCGATGCTAGGAATTGTTTACAATCGCAAGAGAACAGTATAAAACCTAAACAACTCAACTAAACGGCGCCGGGGTTGCAAACTAAAAACATGAAAATTACATTAAGAACATTAGCATCATATTGTAATGTCACCAAAGGGAAGAAGAGTTGTGGCTGATGACAATGTCTACAGTTACGTCCTGAAACTTTGACATTTTAAATCAAACAAAACTCCTTTTCTATACTGCTAACTTGATCTTGGTAACTACTGCAAATGCCACTCCACTAATTTTCACTAACTGAGGAGTGCAACATCAACAAAGGTAAAGGACATAATTATTGGAAATGTAACACTTTCAACAAGTCTATAAGAAACCCAAAACGGCCCAAGTTTTGGTTGTGTGCAGAACCAAAGTTAGGGGATATTATTGTTGAAAAAGTAAAAAATGTGAATAATTTCCTATAGTCGGCCCATAAAGCTTTCAAACATTTATATCCCATAATTTGTGACATTGTAGTAAACAAAAACGTATTCTTAATTTTGAGTTACTTATAATCTTGTCAAAAGTAATTTTAACTGTAACAACATTTACTTCTCCTAATTCGTTTGTTCAGCGGTTGTTGGAACTGATGGAAAAGTTATTACAGTTCTGACAGTTAGACGTCACAACTGTTGAAAAAGTTACAACGTTCTAATAGCTGAAGGATGTAACTGTTGGATAATGTTACAAACATTGTGATAGTTAGAAGACAATTGTGACAGTAAGAAGAAAAACCAAGATGGTGGGCACGTCCACACATAGCGGCTTCTCTCTCTCCTGTCAGAATGGGGTTTTCGCGTTTTTGTTGCAGTGTTTTTTGTATGTCTTCATCCCGTCCATCCCATCCCATACCTGTCTTTAAGTGCACATACAGTCGTGAGTTTCTGCTTGAAGTTGGCAGAACACATTTTTGGAGTTAAACTCCGCACAAGTGGAAGAGCTGCGGGATCTCGGTCTGCTCCGGAGGCCTACACAATCACCGACACTACCCTCCTCTCTACTCTGCCGTCACATGACTGCACACCGTGACACAACTCCAACCTCTGCTTTAGGTTTGCGGATGACACAACTGTAGTGGTAGCAAAGTGAGCCGCCTTGCTGGGTGGTACAGTGACAACAATCTCTCTCTCTGAATGTGGAGAAGACGAAGGAGATTGTTGTTGACTTCTGGAGAGTGCACACTCAACATGTTCCTCTGACTATCAACGGTGTGACTGTGGAGAGAGTGAGCAGCACCAAGTTCCTGGGTGTGCACATCAACAGAGGACCTCTCCTGGACTGACAACACTGCAACACTGGCCAAGAAAGCACAGCAGATTCTCTACTTCATCTGCAAACTGAGAAGTGCCAGAGCCCCAGCCCCCATCATCTGCACCTTCTACAGAGGCACCATCGAGAGCATCCTGACTAGCTGCATCACTGTGTGGTATGGCACCTGCAACGCGTCCTGCCGCAAGTCACATCAACGCATGGTGAGAGCAGCTGAGAAGGTAGTTTAAGTCTCTCTTCCCTCCCTCCAGGACATTTATGGAACCTGTCTCACCCGTAAAGCCCTCTGCATCGCAGGTGAGCCCACACACCCGTCACACAGCTTCTTCAGTCTGCTGCCATCAGGGAGGAGACTGCGGAGTCTCCAGGCCAGGACCAACAGACTGAAGGACAGCTTCATTCATCAGGCTGTCAGGAAGCTGAACTCCCTCCCGACCTTGCCTCCCCTCCCCTCTTTTGCCCCAGGCACCACTGAACTCTGAACCCCCTTCCCTCTTTTTTTTTTTTTTTTTTTTTGTAAACATGCCCTTATTTGTATAGTTGTATTTTATATTTAACCTGTATCTATATGTATTTTTATATTCTACTGTTAGTGTTAGCTGTATGCACCAAGAGTCTGAGAGTAACACAATTTCAATTCTCTGTATGTATGTGCTGTACATGTGGAAGAAGTGACAATAAAGCAGACTTGACTTGACTTGATGTAATGGTTGGAAAAGGTTACCAAATTTTTAACAGTTAGAGGAAATAACCATTGGAAAAGTTACCAAAGTTTGGACGGTTATAGGACATAACCTTTGGAAAAAATGCCAAATTCTTATAGTTAGTGGATGCCACTGTTGGAAAAGTTATCAACGACCTAAGATACAACTTTACCAACATTTTTCCCAACCCAAACTGGAAGCACCTGGTAAACCATTACAACTGCTGTATCATCAATTTCAACAAGGTTATATGAAACCCAAAGCGGAGTACGAGCTTTGTTTGTCTACAACTCCAACAAAGGTCGAGGATGTAACTGTCAAAAAGGTAATCACTTTTGACAAGTCTTTAAGAAATTATGAATTTGAAATGGTAATCACTTTTGAAGAGTTGATAAAAAAAAACTAAAACAGAGAATGAGTTTTGGTTGACTTAAAGAATGTAAATGTTAGACAAGTTTATTAATAACACACAAATTAGGGGAAGAAATAAGTGCACTCCTGTTCAGTCGATTACAATGAAGTACTCATCTGGAGAAATGAGGAAGGCTCAGGGGTTTTTCACAAGCCCTCAACTGCGCCACTGGGTCAAAACTGCAGCTGTGCGCGGGGAGGGGCGGCCCATGCCCTGACCCACAAGGCCTAGCTGGATAAGACATACGCTCTCATGTACAAACAAAAAAGCATGCACACACACAAAAGCTTGTGGTCCAATATGAACATGTCATGTGACAATGGAGCCGCTCTCAACCTTGTGGTCAGGGTGAGAGCTGTAGAAGCACCGTGTCTGTGACAGACCCCACATTGGCTCACAATACGCATTCTCCTCCAATCACATGGCTACTCTTTTGTACCAGCGGTTATGTCACTTCCACTCCACCAATCTGAATGAGCCAGACTGCAGTGGACCAATGAATGTCTGGATCCAAAAGAACTGGAGCAAGGTTTTGTTTTGTTCTTTTTTTTCTAATTAATCATCACGCCACGGACCATCATTTTTGAGAGGAAGTGAGCGGCAGGGTGTGCGCAAATTGTTCACTACATGTTGTCTGACAGCTCTGAGCTAATCTTAATGGAGAGTTTAGAAGGAAAGGGGGGTGGGCTGCCAGGCTCGGAACGCAATGAAGACCCCCCTACTGGAATCTGGGAACTTTGGTGCCCACTCAACTGTGAGTCACGTCAACAGGCTGTGAACCTTAACCTCTCACCTCTAACTGAAACAATGTGAAGATGTATCTCACTGTCAAACACATGGAAAACCGACCCATCTCCATTTAGGATCCAAGGAAACAAATTCCCACAAAATTTCAGCAGCCAGTTTGAATAAGACTCCCAGGCCGACAACAAATCCAGCATTTTGACAACCATAAGCCTGGCCAATTGAACACCAATTATGGCGTTAAACTTCTGGAAGATTTGTCAGCCGTCTACTTTGTTTATGTGACATTTCTTGAATGCGAACATTTGGAATGGCTGATGTTTTAGGGATTACGAGTACGCTGCTGCAAAATGAAGTGTTTTGTGGATCTACCGTGTAGCTCTCAGTCGCCACCCTCTAGGCTTTTGTTCAGCCTTTTAGAGCCATACTGAACGACTGAAAGGCCCCTATTCATAAAAGCTCCCATACACTCCCTGCCGCCTTGGCCAAGAGTCACTATAGAACATCCCTCATTTCACACGAGAATCGGGCCGCCTGCCCACCCCCAAGCCCCTGCCCACAAAGAGCTTCTCCACCGATGATTCTTTAAGATGGGGAAAGGTGCTCAATATGGGCGAAGCTTACAGCTGACACCATCACAATAATACATAAACTCACTGCTAATGCAAGCAACGCCCTTCAGTGTTCGGGCAATTATTTGTGGGCTTGACTGACGTTTTGAAAATACTGAACTTAAATCTTTTTTGAAGCAAGTCAATACTAGTAAATCTCTAAAATTGTAATATATATTAGGGATGCACAATATTATCGGACTGATATTGGAATTGGCCGATAATGGCTTTAAATGTAAATATCGGCAAATTATGCGGATATGTCTTGCCGATAAAAGGAAAGCCTTAACTCATGTGTGCTCAGGGTGTGCTAACGATTAGATAAGCACATTTTTTTTCTGAATGATGATTAGATTGTTTTGACTTAGACCAATGGTTCCCAACCTTTTTCAGCTCACGGCCCACACAACCAAACACATATGCTTGCGCAGCCCACTGCAAAAAATATTAACTGACCCGCTATTGTTGGGTTAATAACTTAGTACTCAGAAGCTAGATTGTTAACTGTCTTTATTGAATGAACTGGCAATGAACAGAAAATAACTCAGGCTGGCAGCACTGCTTGGTACAACTGCTGTTGTTCTGTAGCATATACAGCAAAAATATCTAAGACAAATTGGCGGTTTATTCTTAAACCAATCAGCGAGCTTGAATAGTGGAAGCATAGTTACAGTTTAATATTAATTTTTTGTTATTTAATTTTATATATATATATATATATATATATATATATATATATGAAATGATGTTATTATGTTATGACATTTTTACATATGTGAACAATATTATTATTTATTTTAATAGTAATTGGCGGCCCACCTGCAATACCATCGCGGCCCACAGGTTCAAAACCACTGACTTAGACTGTTTTGGATAGCTGCATTTAATCAGTCAAAGCACGTACAGAATGATGTGTTCAGTGTGTGATAGAGTAAACAGTAGCAGTGCAGTGGCAGAAGTGGCAGCATCCCCCAGGTCCTAATGCCCATTCGCTAAGGAGTTTTAATATGTAGGAGGCACTGTTGCCCTACTTCTAATTAAATTTAAAGTAAATTAAAAGTTAAACAGCCTACCCAAACAACATTTAGACTGTGTTTCTGATTAAATAAATCAGTAATTGATGTCATAAAATAATGAATATGTTTTGATTTAAAGGTCAGAAGCTACAGCGTACATGAAAAAAAAAATATATATATATAACTTACACTTTAAATTAATTTTATATATACTGATTTTTTCATTAATGTGTAATGTGTTTTATTTTTTAACCCAATCATAAGCTTTAAAAGATTTTCTGAATTTTTACAACTCTTTTACTTCAGTCCATCTACAAATGTTTAATCTTAAAATAAAATATTAGGATTAACACTGCATCTTTCTGGGAAAAAAATGCAGCAATTGATATGTAGTTTACCTAGGCTATAGATATTTTCACAGCTTCAATGTACTGTCAAAAAAAAACCTTCATTGTTGTTTATTTAATTCTAACAAATAAGTTCTTGTTAAAAACAAACCAAAATGTAAAATATTTTGCTTATAATTTCTGCACAAAAGAGAAGAGACTTGGTGTTTCCAAACAAAATGAAATGTATCGGAATCAGTATCGGCCACACACAACTATAAAAAAAAAAGTTTAAAAACTCCATATCAGCTACCCTCTTTTTATCAGGTTTCGTAAATCAGAATACATGCATTCTTTGTGCTAAAGGTAACATTTAGAGACAGCCATAATTAAAAGCATGCTATGATAACCATATCACAAGCAACTGATCACATAAGGAATTAGCTGAAAGTACACCTCACCCTACGAGAAAATCTTGATGCTGCAGATATCAGATCTCCTGTGGCCTTTTCAGCCTGGCATGAAGCATCGGGCATAACAAGGCCATGTGAGACCATAGAGGGCTGCGATGAGATAACATGTTATTGCAGTGTTCACGTGCTCCAACTAAGCCAACAGGACGCACACACACACACACTTCTTGGCCGCATGCCCACTTTCTCACCCACCTGACACCCTCATCCCCACAGCTTGCTTCGTTTCTTTCCCATAATGCTTTACCCCTAACTACCCCCCTGTACCCCGCCCGCTCCCTCCCTCCCCGTCTCGAGGCCCCAGGAAGCTCTGACTGCGAGGTAATAACTGAAAACAGCTGTTAAAAATACCAGACTGATGAAGCCTGAAGCCAGCTCCCCCCACCCCCCCCCCGCCCCCACCCCTTAAACTTTATCCCCGGCACAATCAAGTTTTATTAGCATGGAGTGATGCATGAAGTCAGTACGCAGCTCTGAGCGAGAGCTCGCTGTTTTTTGTGACCAAAACAGGGAGGTGGGGGTGAATTTCACTGCAGGACATGCAAGCGAACATGAAGTGGGTTTTGATGAGCACTGACCACTGCCAGCACAATCTTATCAATGGAGAATGACGTCAGCGGCTCACACACACACTCACTAAAACCAACACAGAATCTCCAAAGAGGCTTCAGTCTGTTTTGCCTTGGAAAAATAAATGTTATACTGCTCCCAACGGAGCACAGGCCTAAAAGATCGGGCTAACTGCATCCATTTTAGATTCCCAATTTGTCTTCAGACACTTGAAATTATTTTGATTCACAGCCCAGAGTTTTCCCACAAAGACAAATGAATGTAAGTGTAGACAAATGAAAAGATACTTTATAATGACAAAAAGATAAACACACACCTGAATACTTAGGTGAAACAAACTGCATATAAAAAAGAAAGTATAAGGATGAGACTCAGAATAGTAGGCTTAATTATTTATCAAACCAACACTTCTGCCATGAGTTTTTTTTTTATGCATGAACAAATCAATAAAGCTTATTATTTTGAGTTGTGCAAAAGAAGAAAATTAAATGAAATATCAGATTCTTAAAGGTAAAACGTGTGATTTATGTGCAAAAAATACTCTCTACTCTGCAGTTGGTCATTCAAACAAGCAGCCCTGCCCCAAAACTCATGCCATTGGCTGAAACAATATTGCTATGCCAGGCTGGTTGAGATGTTTAACAAACAGTCAATGTTTTTGATAGTGCCACAATGTTTAAACTTTTCAGTAACTTACAAACGGCTACAGAAAAAGCTATCATATGTATTAGCTTTCTCTAGGACTGTATAAGCATAAGTAACTGAAATTAATTAATTTTTAAGTATTGCAAATGAGTTTTCAAAAATTTGAATAATGAGTAGGTATGCATGATAAATCGCATGAGCAATGTGCATCTTGTCAGTAAAGTTGGTTCTGTGATTAGTAGTAAATCTCCATCATGTGTGTTCAGATGGAGTGGCATTTAATACACAGAGTCATAGTTAGCTGACAAGCTACGCAATATCGCGTTCATAATCGAAAGCGATTCATCTGCGATTATGAACGTGATATTGCGTAGCTTATTAGCGGACTACGGCTCAGTGTATTAAATGCTGCTACATCTGAACGCACGTGATGGAGATTTACTACTAATCAAAGAACCAGCTTTACTGACGAGATGCGCATGACAATCACATGCGATTTATTGTGCAGCCCTAATAATAATAAAATAAAAAGCAGATGCATTAAGATATGGAGCAGTTCTACTTCATTACATTAAAAACACAAACTAATTAAAACCACTGTGTAATGATGGCACGGTTGCTATCTACACCATACTGTAAACACAATGCCATTCGAAGATAATTGTCCAAAAAGATAAAATCCATTGCAAAAACACAGCAAATTCAGAATGATTTCATGCAGCTAGCACAGGACATGATATGATCAACAGGAAAGAGATCTGCGTTACGGCCTTGGGAACAGCTCCCTGCATTCTTTTATCTACTTCCTGTAGCATTTCTTCAGACCCTGTGGTTTGCCCTCACGTATAGATTCATAAACCACTCTCCTTTCAGGAGGAACTTCTGTAAATTAGGGCTTTATTTTGCCTTGTTCAAAAAAAAAAAAAATTCTGACATCTAGAACAACGCCAAGCTTTTGTGGAAAACCAGGAGGAAAATAATGTTTGGCTTGACATTTTTTTCTTCTGGTTTTAATCTGTCAATAATCAGGTTACCAGAAAGGTTCTTCGGTGAAATGCGTCCAACAACGGGAAGGTTTTTAAATGGTCGCCACTTGATGAAGAAGTAACATTAAAAGGGGAAAAAGGAGAATTGGTTTATGTTTCATGCAATTCCTGGCCTCCTAACAAGACGCAGCATTCATAGCACACATTTCTTCTACACAGCAAAAGGGAGACCGAAATATTTCTAAACTAATTTGGATATGTTTATTTTATCCTTGCAGAAGAAGAAAAAACATAACATATGAAGTTGGGATAAAATTGTAAAGCTGTGTTTATTTGGTCAATTGTGCAAACATTCATACACCAGTTTTCAGGTTTCCTGAACTGTCTTGCAATACAGGAATGCTGTCTAACTTAAAGGCCTGGACAATGTCCCCTCTGTAGCTGAAGACGGGGAGGTGGGACAGGCCAGAGGGGGGTGCCTGGTTTCTCTCTCGCCATCTACCCCCACCCCGTCTCTGAGTGCTGACTGTGTGGAAAAGGCTTGGGCTGTTGACAGGGCCGCTCTTCTGAGCACTGTTTGTTTATGTAAAACGAGGCCCTCTCGTAAGCAGGACAATTCCTCTGTTTACTTTATATTGTCTTGTAGGTCTTAAAATACCATCGTAGAGGAGAGAGTTTAAAGAGTGGAAGAAAAATGGAGGGGAAGAGAATGCCAGTCATAAAGGGCCGACGTGCTCCGACTGCACAGCTATGAGATCAAGGGCTTGCCTCTTACTCGCTAGTACGACTTTGTGCAATAAGTGCACTTATTTCATTAAAATTGTGGGTTGGCTTGGCTCAACTCCAACGGAAGTGAATACACAAGTGCGAAGTGCTTTGACAACTATGCATTTTTTTCCTAATTTGAAGAATGAGAATAACACTGGCAGCCAATCAGAAGTCACCTATTAGCCAATCCGCTAACGTTAGCTATCATTAAAATTATCATTCTCGTTGTGAACCAACCTTGACAAACTTTGCTAGTTTTTGCAACAGGTGTTTTGTCCAGAATTCATCCATTAGCCAATCCACTACTATAGTTATTAAAGTTATTATTCTTTGTGTGAATGGACCTTAAACGTTGCTAGTTTTTGCAAAGTCAGCTTCACTTGCTACAGTGCTGTGCTACTAGGGTTGTCAACCGTATTTTGGGCCTGATTGATTTGTCCCTAACGTGACCTCCCTTGTCCCGTTTTTTTTACACTGCTACAGTGATCTAACCACTGACTGATACAACAGCAGCAGTGCTGATCACTGGAGAATGATCACCGATACCTATCCAATCACAGGCCCCCTCACGCAGTATACATTAAGTAAATCAGTTTTGACTACAGTAAATCAGTTTTGGTGAATACAAACAATGTGATTGAGTCCAACATCCCGCCGCACATTAGAAGTGATCAGGGAAGTCTTCTTTCACTATTGTTATGTTGTTAAATAGAGAAAAACATTTTATATTAAAGTAACTAATAGCATAATTCTTAACCTTGGACCTTATTCTTGAAACAAAAATTACCAATAAAAAGGTGTCAAGCACCAAAAGCAGCCCAAATTAAATCTATAAGATGTTTTTAATTGAAAATCAGAATTTTCATGGATACTAATATATATATATATATATATAGTAGGGCTGTCACGTTTAGTTCGAAAATCGATTGCACAATCGATCGGACCAACCCAAAAAAGTTTCGAAAATGAAAATAGGGAATCGATTTTAACCAAATATGTACACTATTAATTTTAAAATAATTAAACAATAAAAAATATAGATGTAACAAAACTCACAAACAAGCAGAAAAAGAAAATAAAGAATTCCAAAAGTGCAGTATGCCTTGCGAAAGCTAGACAGAAAATACCAGCAATTTTACGCGCCTATAAGACCCAGTGACGTCGAAAGCGACCTCTTATGCTGCGTTCACACCTTGCGCAGCTGTACCTGAGTGTCACTGGGACATCAGTGTGGTCGGAGCGCGTCTTCTCAACAGCTGGACATATAGTGAATAAAAAACGCTCTGCTCTGGACCCCGAAAATGTTGATCGACTTGTTTTCCTGTCCAATACAATTGTAATGGCCATAGCCTTTAATTATGCCTGCCTAGTGCCACCTAGCCTAAGTGTCAGTTACGTTCAATAAAAAAAAACACACATGGCCTGTTCTCAAGTCCATTTAAAGTTTCATTTTTTTGAACAGTTGAATTGCCTAAATTATAAATGCAGCCGGGTTGAAGCCTGCAGTGATGTTTATCTTTTGTTATGGCAGCCGTCCCCTCTGCATATATATTTTTTCGAGAATGTTGCACTCCTGTTGCTGGTTGGTTATTCTGCACGAAACTTCATGCCAATAAATAAGAAATATTGCTGACTTGTGCGTTTCCAGTGCTCTCTTTACGTTCGTCCGTTATTTGATGTTCAAAAAGGAATCATCTTTTTTTTTTAGACATGGAAAATCGATTTTACAATCGATTCGATGAACACTTATGTCTTAAAAATCGAAAATGATTTTTTCACAAAAGTGACAGCCCTAATATATAGTGATTGTCCTGTATTTTCATTTTCTGAAGTTGCCAAACCTATGTGCTACACTAGGATTAAGCAAGCATAAGATGTTAGCAATAGCATCTAACAAAACTTAGCAGACCAAATTAATAAACAAAACATTACCGCCACACCAACAAAAACAAGTAAGAAAATAAAAAAAGATTAACCTCACAGCGCTATGAAAAATATATTGACTAATCAGTGGACTTTTACCCTGCTGTTTACACCCACAAGAATATAATGAAATCAGTTAAGAAACATTATTAAATAAGGATGTGATAATTAGCAAACAAAAAGCAATGCTGTTAAACTGATGGGGATGTTCAAATCTACAAAAGTGCTGAATTAGCATTTGCGAAAAGAGGACATTGTGGAAGATAAATCCTTAAGCAACTTCAACCTGGGGTCAAAGCAAACCTTGTTAAAGGAGACTAACTCAGTTAAGAAAAAGTATCTAAACCTCCTTTATAACTGTAAGAGGGAAGCTAAACTCTCCACAAGAAGAGTTTTAGTGTTTTTTTTCTGTCGTACAAACTAAAACAAAAAGACCTGGGAGAAAATAAAGCTCCCTCAAAACATCTTAGCATAGCAGGTTGTGTTTACATTGAAAATCCAGTGCCAACAGTTACTGTAAACAATTTTCAGCTTCGGTTCAGTAACATTACATGTTTTTTCCCCCTAATAGACTGAGTGGCGCTTCACAAACTTTTGTACTCCAAAACTATACACAACCTTTCTATAGTACAATGGGAAAGACACGGTTGAATCAATTGCCTTCAGGCTCACACACACACACAAATACACACCAACAAGCCAGAAGTCAGATGTTATTATCCATCTTATCGACTAGAATCACAGTCACTCTTTGTTACAGCTGCTAGAGGTAACCTGTTTTCCTTAGTCAAACCACTCATGCGACAGCAACCATTCTCTGGCTAATGTTATTTGACGAGTTGAAAAAAACCATTGTGCTGCAAACAAGCAAACCTAATGCCACATCTAATATCCAATTGTATGACCAACAGATTCATGCATTCTCACGAGTTAGCAGCACAATGAACGAATGTTTATCTCCACAGTCTTACTGAAATTTTTCCACAATGACATGTTAGCCTTCGTTCAAATGCCTCATCACTTATACATTGACACAGCAGCTTTGGAAAGTAACAGACAAACACTGTGCAAAAAAAAAAACTCTAATAGATCTAAATGGAGGAAAGCAAACATATGCAGCAATTTGCCTGCGATTCAGACATCTCGGTGGGGGCTTGCTGCTCAGGTAGCCAAACCACCCCCCCAGGTGAAGATGTCATTAAGATAATGGGCATCCAGTAGAGACCTCCGATAGGGCCGTCAAGCGGTAACTAATGATAACAATAGTCGCCTAACAGCCCTTTAATTGAGTTTCACTGATGGGGAAGAACTTATCTAGAAAATCTCTATGTCGCTCAAATGAACTCAAAGGTCTTCATAACATAAGCCATAAAACACGCAATCAGAACCAACATTCCTGCTTTCGATATCTATGTGCCCAGTCGTAAAATCGACTCTCCAACCGGGCAACATCCTATCGCACAACAACAAAAGGACTTAAGACACATTCCTGACACAAAAATCTGGATGAATCCTATCTGCCTGGGCTTGCCTCCAGTTTGTCGCCTGTTATGATAATACAAAATTAATTGTGCAGATGTCTCACTGCGAAAAGTCCGTTTTCATGCCACTGGAGGTGGTGAATAAAGGCTTCTTTTGTGCTCTGGTGAGCCCAAGTAAATGACTTATTGTGCAATTTATCAGAATGGCCTCCTGATACATGCAAGCTCAAGACTCAACAAGTGGTAACAAACAACGGTAAACTCTTGGAAGACAAAGCTTGCTTGGGTATTAACTAGTTTTTTTAGGATTTAAAGAGATCCTAAACGGAAAAAGTCAAACAAAGAAGAGAATGTGGGGCATTTAAAGGCGACTTTTAAGGCGCGTATTGCAACAGAAAAATTTACGGAGTGCGGCGTGACGTCATGAAGGTGATAGTTGCGTTTTAAGTGAAGTGTCACGTACCGTTCTTGTGCTGGGAGATAGCGATCCGTTGGAGAGGTATGGATTCGTAATATCTGGGATCATAAGAAACGGATAACCAGCATAAGGGGGTCCCTTGAAAAATCCTCCATCTTGTTGTCGTCGCAAAGCTTTAGGGGCGACAGCAAACCAATAATTTTAAATACTATGCATAAATCCCTCACACAAAACACAAGAAAAACATATCGAACTTTTTTTTTTTTTTACCTTCCGCAAAGTATTCTCTCTGTTTCTCGTAACTTTCTAGTTCTGGTCTGGTGAGTCGGGGTCGTCTGTCTGTTTGCTTGCATTTGGGAAATAAAGCATCGGTTTAGTTTTAGCGTTACTACTTAACACTTATATGCATGCATTAGTGCACTAAAATGATAGTACACAATTGTTTTGCTTACTTCGGAGTCTGACGAGCTGCTGTTGTTCTCGGACTCGTTCACTAAGGAAGATTTCACTTCGTCCAGATCTCTCTCCGACGACACATTCTCTGATATTTTCTCCTCTTGCTCACCTTCATCTTTAAAGGAAATAAGTTCATCATTTGCTCCCAGGTCATCGCCTCCTCCTCCGTTTAACTGAGGCATGTTGGCACTTTAAACGGCCAAAAGTCTGATTAAAACGAAACTTTATTCTCTCCGCGAGAGCTGTAATCCGAACTAACCCCAAATTTTACAAGCGCGACTGTGCCGAGGCTAGAAAAAACAAGACGTTCCCAGTTTTCCCATGATCAGATCAGAAGCCTGTGGGTTGTGGATTGGGGGTTTCTTCCTACAAAACCACACTGAAATAAACCCCACAAACAGTCCACCGGCATCATTTGATATCCATTCGTGAGCATGGAATCTTCCGATAGTCCTGCAGAGAGCGGAAAGTTATGTACGAAGAAAGTTTCGCGAAACAAAGGTGAGGAGACAAAGTTTCAGTCAGTGCAGTTCCTTCAGAGTTTCTCTTCCAAACGCTCGAACCTCTCCGTGTCAGCGTGTCAGTCCCATGGTTTGATTGAAGACGCACGGACGTCCCGACTGTAGGTTTAATAGCCTATTTATAATTCGGCCCCGGTGACAGATTCGAATATGGATAAAGAAACATTTGTATCCCTGGGTGATGGAAGTGGACTGTCTGGGGCAGAAGGAAGGAACACCCTCATCAGAATGAAGGAGGAGGAGTCTGAGATGTAAACCGACACTCTATTCACAAGACAAACCCCCTTAAAGAGACAGTCAACACTTCTCTGGTAGAGACCTCCTTGATTCAAACAAACGTGACCCTGGAGTCCTGGAACACAAAACCAGTCATAAGGGTCAATTTTGTGAAATTTTATATTTATACATTATATGAAAGCTGAATAAATAAGCTTTCCATTGATGTATGGTTTGTTATGATAGGGCAATATTTGGCTGAGATACAACTATTTGAAACAAAAGCAAATTGCACAAAATATTGAGAAAATTGTCTTTAAAGTTTTCCAAATAAAGTTCTTAGCATTTTACTAGTACTACTACTACTAATAAAAAGTTTTGATACATTGACTGTAGGAAATTTACTAAATATCTTCATGGAACATGGTGACCCGTCGGTTCTACTTATGATTGGTTTTGTGGTCCTGGGTTACAAATCAGCTTCATTACAACGACAACAACAGCAACAACATACTATTACTACTACTAATTATTTACCAATCATTTTATCTACCTACCTACTACGTTGTAGTATGCATGTCATTATCTATCTATCTATCTATCTATCTATCTATCTATCTATCTATCTATCTATCTATCTATCTATCTATCTATCTATCTATCTATCTATCTATAAATTGACATTATTTTATAATATTTGTAATCAGCTGATGATCTTAGATGAAGTGTGATTAAAAAAATCGACTGTTCATATGTTGCAGGAACTCAAAGGCCACCTCAACCCACATCTTGTTTTGTGCGGGCAGACAACAATACGGGATATTTTCCATGTTGGAGGCTAAATAGGGGAGGAGGTGGTTGTTGGAAATACACAACAAAGCTTCTTATAGAAACATACAGTTTCACAATGCTTGATCTGTTTTACTTGTTGGTTGAGATACACCTGCATATACTTCAGTGGCTTTCAAACTTAAAACAGTGATTCTGTTAAACCTTTACTTTAAACCAAGAGGGTCTCAGTCCAGATCCACCTGTGGATTCTGTCTCCCACAGGTGGCTTAAGACTATATTGTGAGGCAAACAGCTCTTTATCTGAACATGCAATCTACAATCTTTGCAGGTTTGTCTCCTATTGAACTCTATTAAGCCTCCAGTTTTCACTCTTGTGGTTTTCTGTATCCTCCTGCATTCACTGGCTCCAGCGCTTCTCTCCAGGGGCTTCCGGTGAGAGCAGTTCAAATACTCTAGACTGTGTCCATGTTTGTTTTTTCCATCAGCACGGAAGGCCTTTTACATGTAGTGCATGGCCAAGTCAGCCGTTCATAAATCATTCAGTGGCAGTCCGATTGAAATGAATATGAAAGTACTGGGAGAGTCAGATTCAGATTGTCAGGCAGAGAGAGAGAAAAACCAAGAGAATAAATAATTCAAACTCTGATATATTAAATCATATGAGCAATGAATTATTGACATGTTGACTTTGTGGTTATCAGCGACATGGGAATTTCACTCTCAGATTTCCTCTCCATTGGCCAAGGATAAATAACACATCTTCTGCACCATCTCTGCATCCAACCCAAAAAAACTGAATAGATTTGAAACCAAATAAATAAAACGAGAGGGGTTAATCAAATCAAACATGTGGAAGAGGGTGCGTGTTAAACAGTTTTTTGATTCTTGAATGACTGGCACAACTCCAGAATATAATATACTGGCTCCCAAATATTCACACTGGAAAAAACATTTGGTGAAGGATTTACATGCTGGTAATATATAGTAGCAAAATGCTGTAAAGAAAAGTATTAATCTACATATGATAAATACATTTACTTAAAATGTAATTTAAGATTTAATATGAATGTCTTGCCCCAATATAATTTAAAACATACATGAAAGTGACCCCAAAATACATATGAATACAATTTATTTATATTGTCCAAAATGTCTCTGAAACTACATTTTACATTTACTCAAAACATATTTTAAGATTTAAAATGTATCTTCCCCAGATATATATTATATATACACACACACACACACACACACAAACACACACACACACACACACACACATATATATACACACAATAATAATAAAGAAAACATTTATATAAATTTATAAACAAAAGATGACCCAAAATACTTTTTTATGTTCAAATCTTTACTTAGATTTCCTTATTTATATATATCTAAATATATACACATTTATTTTCCATTTTCTATCTAATTTTTCTTTTTTCAAATATATTTGGTTTAGAAATATTGCTATATTTCTGTATATCAATATATTTACAGTAGATTTGAAAATAAACAAAAAAAATTAAAGAAAAAGTTTTATACACCAATTGATGGATTTATTTTCAAATGTTCAAATGCATAAATGTGTATATATATATACACACACACACACACACACACACACACACACACACACACAAAGTTTTAGTTACTTATATTTCCTTATTTATACAAATCTTAATATATTCAAATTGCTAGTAAATTTCACTTGCACAGAGTACATTAAACATGAAATTTTGATTTTAGAGAGAGATATAAGAGTGAAATATATATTTGTTAAGCATATTTCAGTAATCTTTATGTACAACTTTGAAAATTAAAAACAAAAAATGTTTAAACATTTTATTTTTTAATTTTTTTTTACAGTGCATTTGCCATCTCAGTTTGCTCTATTTCAAATACAGTGGTGCCTATCTCATCTGGAAATATCCTACACAGTAAACATCCTTCCAGCAATGACTCCAGTATTCTCTGGACAATATGCTGGAGTGTCGTTCAGTAAGCTTTAAAGGCAATGTAGTAATATCAATTACGTTTGATCATCAAAGATGAGTGCATTAGTGCAAAGCAAGGAAGCACTTCATTTCAAGATCAAATATGTTCCTCATTTCAATCAGGGTCACATCTCTTTTCCGAGAGAAGCTGTACTCCCCCAACACAGCGCCACCACGGCACCATCACTTTCATCATCTCAGGCTTGAAAGAGAAATACTCAGCCGCTGCACACGCAGGGTTAACCGTGGACGTCGTTTCTCTACATCAAAGAGCAGGGGAAGGAGAAGTGCATCTCCTTGATGAAGCCACATCTTCTCTCTTCTCTGAAAGTACCAAAAAAATAACAACTTGCCATTAATGCATCCATCATCTGAGAAGATGGGCCGGGCGAAGATTTCTCTCCTCTAATCATGAGAACTAAAGGGAAATCTGCCTTGTGCACATGAATATTGCATTACCTGCCATTTCTTCTCTCTCTCATCCTACCCTACTTTTTTTTGTGCCACAAAATTTGGGTGCTTTCATGTTTTAACACCTTATTTCTGTCCTTTGTTGTGTAATCAAAGCAAAATGTGAAGTGATGAGCCGAATCAATGCTTTATTAAATCAACCAAAGACGTGAGACGATTTTCAGTTTCGTAGAGCCGGCAAAATTTGTTTCCCACCAGAAACTGTTGACTGTTATATTCTGAATACTCCAAGAGAAAAATGAGGAACTAGTTCCTATTTTAAGACAATCTGAAACAAAGCTTTCTCTCATTCTGCGCATGTGAGAGGTCAATCCTGGGTTCACCGCTGGCTTCTTCTGCTTTCATCTTCTGTGACCCGTCCTGAGAATGACATTTCGCAGACAATTCATAATCAACGTTTGCAGTTTCATTTGAACTGTCACATGATGTACAGTTTTATCATTATTAGTGGTCTTTGGTAAGAGAAGTATAACTATAACAATATAACTATAACTAAACAAACCTCTAAACCGAAGTTTCCCATGAAAAATATATATCTCGATTTATGTGTGTGTTTGTGTGTGTGTGTGTGTGTATATATATATATATATATATATATATATATACTGTACGTAAAATAATACGTACAACTTCACATTGGAGTTTTTTTTTCTGTTGTTTATGGCCATTGATTTCTACTATTGAAAGTACAGATTCAATAGATAACACAGAGACATTGTGTACCCATTAACCAGCCATCATTACCACCAATGAGAGCTGTTTGTGACTAAGGACATGTCCCGTCATGCAAAATCCATGCAAGTAACTGTGAGACAGCAGAAAAAAAGATGCAAATACTCTGGGCGTGAGCTAAAGCTTTCACACAGACGCACACGTGTTGAACCTCCCTTTTTACACAATTACCTCCATTTTCTAAGCAGACCTCCAGACCCTGGGCCATTGCCAATATATAATTAACACAATAAAACTTTCAACAGCACGTGGGAACAGGCACATTTTTATATGAGCCATAAATAATAGAGTGCAGTTTCACCTGAACAGGATGTAAAATCCAAAGCCGTAAAACACACAAAAACAGCTAGGATGCAAAAGGGAATTATATTCATACCAGCTGTGGATATGCCACAGTATAATATTTAATGGTTATGACACTTTCGTTCTTTTTAAGGAAGATGTGGGTGTTTGCGTAATCATAGAGTATTTAGGTAACACTATTTTGAGATGTTTAGAGGCTTTGAATCGCATGCCAGGTCTGACAACATTACTTGCAAAAGAATGGACGTGGCATTTCTAAGAAACTTAGCCAATAGATTGTAGGTTTGTTAAAATCATTATGAGTCCCGTACACAAACCATCCATTTTACTTTCATAACAGGACATATTTCCAAATAAATAAGCATATTTAATAAGAAAATAATATAGGGCGGTACTTTACTTCTTTTGTTGTAAATTATTTATATTTAAAAACATTTTATATTTTTTTATAATATATTCATTACACTCATTAAAAACTCAGTAACAAGTTTTTATATGTATACTGTATGTGTGTGTGTAGTATAAAAAGTTTGTAAAAATAACGTTTTAATTATTTGAAATTTTTATGAAATATATTTGAATTAGATTAAAATGTGTATATATAATAATTATAAAAAGTAGCATTTTAAGTTATATTTAACATTGTTATATACAGTACAGACCAAAAGTTTGGACACACCTTCTCATTCAAAGAGTTTTCTTTATTTTCATGACTATGAAAATTGTAGATTCACACTGAATGCATCAAAACTATGAATTAACACATGTGGAATTATATATGGAATTATATACATAACAAAAAAGTGTGAAACAACTGAAAATATGTCATATTCTAGGTTCTTCAAAGTAGCCACCTTTTGCTTTGATTACTGCTTTGCACACTCTTGGCATTCTCTTGATGAGCTTCAAGAGGTAGTCACCTGAAATGGTCTTCCAACAGTCTTGAAGGAGTTCCCCGAGAGATGCTTAGCACTTGTTGGCCCTTTTGCCTTCTGTCTGCGGTCCAGCTCACCCCTAAACCATCTCGATTGGGTTCAGGTCCGGTGACTGTGGAGGCCAGGTCATCTGGCGCAGCACCCCATCACTCTCCTTCTTGCTCAAATAGCCCTTGATGCCTTCAGTGTGACTCTACAATTTTCATAGTCATGAAAATAAAGAAAACTCTTTGAATGAGAAGGTGTGTCCAAACTTTTGTTTAATTTATGTACTAAATTACCCTTTATTGTGATTTTAAATACTTGCCAAGTTTTTAATGTTTCTTATTGTGCTTCTGTAATAAATATCTAGGTTTGATGGTTGATTTTCACTCTCACTTCTGACTTATAGGAAACACTTTACAGAAACTCACGCTCAAAAAGAAACACCTCAGAATGAACTGAGATTTTCTGAATCTGTGGATTAAAGTTCAAAGGCGCAGCTGAATTTTACAATGGTCCAGTTCTCATGTGGTCTACTTTGAATTAGATTAAAATGTTTTAGGAATGCTAAGCCTTATTAAAACAATTAGTCAAGATTTCAGATTGATTTACACTTCAGTGCTCTTAACTAAATCCATGTACCATGTGGTGCTTTTTTAACTTCACTGTGCCCAATATCATAGATATCCATTAAAATATCCAAAATTTACTATTCAACCGGTATGATTTTTATGAAGAAGCTGGTTGGCCAAATGCTGATTAAACTTAAGTATAATGGTGTAAAGAGTATTTGTCAGCAGTTAAAGTGCACTGCAATGGCTTCATTTTAATCTACTTGGACAAAGGCGGGTAAAGTCCAAATTGGTTGTTAAAAGTAGATTAAAACCTTTTTAGAGGAACTAGATTAGTCTAAATCCTCGTACACTCCTGTTCCGGCAGAACAATTCACAATACAAGGACAATGTGCAAATATATATTATATTTTAATTACATATTTAAATAAATTGATTTGATAAATATAAATTATCTTCATAAATATATTATATAATATTAATTTGTAAATATTACTTTGGTAAAAGAAGACAAATAGATAAAGTAGAATTAAAATAGAATAGAGCGTACTAGAGTTATAGGGTTAAATAAAGATGGAACAGATGTGTTTTTAGCTATTTCTTTAAGATGGGTAAGAACTCAGCTGCTCTAACTGAGTTGGGCAGGTCATTCCACCAGGAGGTGATGAGCCTAAGTTGTGATGAAGTGATGGGTTTATTGAAACCACAAGCAGTTCTGTTTTAGCCAGATTGAGTTGAAGGTGATGGTCCATCATTCAACAAGAAATGCTGCGATGCGAGCAGCTATTGTCGGATCATCAGGATGGAATGAGAGGTAGAGTTGAGTGTCATCAGCATAGCAGTGATATGAAAAGCCATGTTTCTGAATGACGGAACCTACTGATGCCATGTAAATGGAGAAGAGCAGTGGTCCAAGAACTGATCCCTGAGGCACCCCAGTAGTTTGATGCTGCGACTTACTCTCCAAAATACCATGAAGGACCTATCTGAGAGGTAAGACTCAAACCAATGGAGTGCAGTTCCTGAGATGCCATTTTCTAATAGGGTTGACAGGAAGATCTGGTGGTTGACCAAATCAAAAACAGTAGACAGATCCAGCAAGATAAGTATAGAGGATTTGTAAGCCGCTCTTGCCAGTCTTAGGGCTTGAGAACAAGGCAGTCTCGGTCGAATGTCCATTTCTGAAGCCAGACTGGTTGCTGTCCAGGAGGTTGTTCTGTGTGAGAAATGCAGAAACTTGGTTGAACACAACTTGTTCAAGTGTTTCTGCAATAAATGGTAGAAGTGGAAAGCATTCTGTAGTTCTCTAAAAAAGTTGGGTTAAGAGTTTAAATGAGTTTAAATAGAGTTAAAACATTTATTTCTTTAATTATTTTAATTATTTAATTTTATTATTTTAATATTCTAATTTTATTTATAAAATATTTATTTTTGTATAAAATGTATATGTACATTATAAAAATTGTATGAAACAAACTTGAGTTATATTAAAAATGTTTTTAAATTTTATTATATATAAATATTTTTTATTATATATATATATATATATATATATATATATATATATATATATATATATATATATATATATATATATATGTATATATATGAAGAGAATATTGAAGAGAATTGTAAATAAACAAAAAAATTCTTACTTTAAACACTATCAGTCTCCCCCATTTTTTATAATAATAATTTATATAATAATAATATTTGCATAATACGTTTTGGTTCACACTCTCCACCCTCAATTATACACAGTTCTGTGCACAGCAGAATTATGTGTGACCAGCTGGTGGAAACTCGAGCCCACACTCAGTTATCTCCACTGGCATCTGCACTACTTCCTCTAGCCGTACTCGGCTGGGGAAGAATTCACCCTTTGTCCTCACCAATGTGGGCCTCACATGAATCCAGTGTCTCCAGTGGTAGACATCCTCTTTAAAGATCATTAAAGATCCTGAGATGGATGTCATGTTGTGGCTTGGAGACTCATCTGGGCCATAGACAGTAACATTCTCCTGCGAAGAGAAAAGTGCTGTAGGTGCCCGGATTCAACAGATGTATTTGCCTTAAACATCCTGTTACGACTTTTGTTTGTGGATCTAAAGATATAAGAGGTAACATTTAGATTTGTACAATCGTAGAATAATTGCGTTGGTGTTTATTAAACTTATTAGAAAAATAACTAATAGGGTGATCAATACCATTTCCAACCTCTTGAAGGAGTACGGCAGCAGTACCAAAGGCACTTGCATCAATATCAAGTTTAAAATGCGATGTACAGTCCGGAGCTGCAAGGACAGGGGTGTTAAACAAAAGTGACATTCTGACACGCATCAGACCACACATAAGGTGTAGACGGGCTAAGCAATGTTGTAAGAGGGTTAACGACAGTAGAAAAGTTTTTACAAAAACTGTGGTAGTAACCAGCCATACCAAGGAATCTCTGCAACTCTCGGCGGGTATAGGAACTGTAAACTCTCGCCACTACAGGACGGACTTGGCCTCTTTTCCAAGATATGTGACAGTCACTTGACCAAATTCGCGTTTTGCCAAGTTGAGGGAAACATTAGAAAGACATTCAAACACCGCTTTTAAGGAAATTACATGCTCATGCCAGATCATGGAATAAATTACTAAATCATCAAGATATGCACTGCAATATGGTATGTCAGCCAACACTATATTTACAAGACCCTGAAATGTTGCAGGTGCATTTCTGAGACTGAAAGCCATGGTCGTGTACTGTAGAAAGGTGTCTGGAGTTACAAAAGCTGAAATTTCAGAAGCTTGTGAAGTAAGTGGAACATGCCAGTAACCTTTTAACATGTCTAGCTAGCTTACTGATGAAATGTGCAGAGCCTACATTTTCAACACAGTCCTCCATACGTGGTAACAGATAGCTGTCTGGCACAGTAACTGCATTCACTTTTCTATAATCTGTGCAGAACATGAACGTTCCATCCGGGCCGGGAACAATAAGAAACTCCAGGGAGTGAATTTTCTAACCTCACGCACTGCTGAGGAGCATTGCGAAGGACCACACCATCCCCGTTAGTAACCGAAATCTCAGAAGGCGGCTCCAACTCTGCAACTATGGCAACATTATTCAGTAATAAACCTTTTTCTCATTGGCTTTTTCCCTAGCATGGTATGCTTTTCACATATTTATGTGACACGCACAAGTTTGACGTTTCCTGTCAGGCATATGAATCATTAAATCAGTTTCACTTATCTTCTTTTTTATAACATAGGGACCGAAGAATCGGGCAGAGAGGGATGAACCTGACACAGGTAAAAGTACATGCACTTCATCATCAGGCATAAAAGAGCGTGACCATGACCAGATGATATTGCTGCTTTCAACTGATGGTGGTCTGTTTAGCATAACTGAGATTAAAATATGATTGAATCTGTTTTACCTAATTGTTAGGACAAAAATAGATAAGATTGCATTAAAAAAACTGGTTATTTTTTTTATATTCCTGTATTATTTTCATGTGCTAGCTCATAAAAAGCACAAAAATAAAAATGCAATACAATGAATCTACATTAAACATCCATGAAAAGCCCCCTCCTGTTCAGACCGCAGCACATTTCTGGGCACAGAGGAAACATGAACATTATTTCAGCTTTTCTGTACAGGCAATAGTAAAAACTCTAATGAGACGGAGCCAGTCAGCACAGTATGACATCCATCTTTCTATTTTATTTCTAGCTGTTAAAATGTTAGGGTGTTGCACACATAAAAACGTGGAATAAATTTGAAATACTCTTCTCTGGTTGAAACAAAACAACAGTTGTTGTCATGAAAGGAACATTATGGATTTCACAAATGAGATCTCCTTGAAATCTCAACAGTTTCTTCACAGCATTTCTTTTCATATTTATTTATTTATTTATTTTTAATGAATAAACTGCCAGTTAATACACTGTTTAGTTAGTTGCATGTGTTTGATTCAATAAAATATTCTGGCTCATTTGTTTGGGAATCAGACTACACTGGTTGCGCTGTATGTTTTTGATTCAGTAAAAAATACTGATTTGTTAGAATCATTCATTTGGGAATCGCCTGCTTTTGATTCATTAAAAAATAACCGGCTCATAAGGCTCATAACCGGCTCATCATTCATTCAGAAATCAGACAGCTCTGGTTTTACTTTATGTTCTCATTTACTGTAAAGAACCAGCTCATGAAAGCCATTAATTTAGGAATCAGACTTTGATTCTTGATTCAGTAAAAAGAACAGATTCAGTAGAGTCATTCATTTGGTGAGTCATTCGTTCAGAGAATCAAACTACACTGGTAGAGCTGTATTTTTTCATTCAACGAAAAGAACCATATAATAAGGGTCATTCATTCAGGAATCAGATTACATTGGTTGCCATGTATGTTTCTGATTCAGTAAAAATAAACCATTCATTAGTCATTTCTACCCGAATCAGATTACACTATGTAGTCTACTATGTACTATCTACTATGCTGTAGATTCTGTTGCAGAGTATTGCAGGAATCATTGTCAGGGTGTTTTATCATCTTACAATGCACATTTGAGAATAATTATCTAAAACAAAAATAAAAAAAATGGAACCAATTCTGAAAAAAATTTATTTTAGAGCAACCACTGAGCATACAGCCATGCATAATGCATGAAGACAACCATGCTTAATTTATTGTGTTAAGTACTTGATAATTTGTAACATATTTCTTTATATAAATTGTCCTAAATTGTCCAAATGCTTGTCAGATTAGAACAGATCTAGAGAAGATCTGATTGGTTATTATAGCATGTGTTTCCCCACTGGGAAAATTATGTTCTCTAGCATGAGATATATTTCTAGACAGATTGGCACCATGCAACCGACACTTGACATTCAAATAATGCTCTTCAGGCAGATTCATGTTGCCACAACATTACACAAATATTGCAAAAGCACCACTTGTAGAGTCCTCCTGCCTGACAAACTCAGAGCATTGATCTTAATAATAGCTGCTAACAGATCACCCTGCTCAGGCCTGGGCCGAGAATCATTAAGTACACCTGATCAAGTGTGTTTGCAGACGCAGACACGCTTTTCCTGTTCAAGAGACAACAGTGCTGATAATATGACATATCTGATTGCTTATCACACACTTAGTTGAGTAACATCTAATCAAAGGTATGGATCTGTGTTTTTAGGAACCATTAAAGTATGCAACTCATGCAAACATTCTGTTTCATATTATTGTGGATACTTCTGTACTGTTATGAACACAGTGCACAGCTAACACAGCTGCAGTTCAGCGCTTTAACACAAACCCACAGCTGCCAAGAAACACTGTGAGAAGAGAATGTTAATCCTTCAGGGTATTTTTTTCCTCACAATCTTTCTGCAGCCTATGAGAAGATGGAATAACATGCTGTGATTAATTTGTACAGCGTCATAATGTCCATTTTCCTGGTTTGGCCAGGAGATTTTCATATTATGGCTTGTTTTTCAGTATCTGAGAGACAGGAATAGCATGCACGATACACTCTATGACATTGTTCTGCAGACTTTTCCCCACACATTTTAGTGGAAAATCTGCAAAATACTGAGCACTGAAATGATTCACCCAACATAACTGAGCAAGACTCACAATCAAAAGCATAAAAATAATTCTTTATTTTAAGATTTTTACTCTCCTCATGCAAAGCATGCTGGGAATTGCAGTTTCAGTTATGTCAACATCATAAATAATTTTCAAATAGGCTACTTGACTGGTTCACATTCCCCCAAAATAGTAGCAGATTTTAAAGAATCACATTAATTGAAAGCCAATAAATCAAGTGTTGTGTTGACCACAAACAGTTTTGGGGAAAAACTAGTTACATGTAACGGAATTACGTAATTTAATTACAAAATAAATGTAACTGTGATCTGTTACTGAAAAAAAAGTGTAATGAAATGACAGTTATTTATGAAAATATTAATGTTTACAAAGGGGGTTACATATGAATATTTTCACACACACACAGAGATATGATTGATTTATATCCCAAATTGCATTGAGACACCAATGTTTCAGGCCTGACCCTAACCCTAAGCCTAATAAGTGTTTAGTGCTACTGTAAGGTTAACTCTGCTTTAAACAGTTTAGAAAAATTTAGAAAAGTAATAAAAAAATAATCAAATGACTTCAGTTACACTATTTCAAAAAAGTAATTGATATAATTACACTACTTATTACATTCTAAATAGGGTAACTTGTAATCAGTAACCTATTACATTTCCAAGTAACCTTCTCAACACTAACCACAAATAATATGATTGAGAAAATCGGACAATCTGTATTTTTACATTTTTTCAGTGTGGAATGAAATTAAACCACCTGGCTTGAGACAAGTGCCATATTTCTTAATCCTTACTTATGTGTAAGCCACAGAAGTCTAATTAAAACATGTTAGAATTGTTTAAATAGAGCTTAGAGTATAGTTACATCACTGTCTAATAACATTAGCACATTTGATTAATTAGTTAAAGTCAGCATAAAATAAAAATTCACCCATTTTCTATGTACATTTTTGCAGACCTTATTAAGAACAATTAATCCATGCATATGCTTGTTTTTAATAATGTTTTTTTTAAAGTCAAGTCAAGTCACCTTTATTTATATAGTGCTTTAAACAATACATTGCGTCAAAGCAACTGAACAACATTCATTAGGAAAAGTGTGTGAATAATGCAAAATGACAGTAAAAGGCAGTTCATCATTGAATTCAGTGATGTCATCTCTGTCCAGTTTAAATAGTGTTTGTGCATTTATTTGCAATCAAGTCAATGATATCGCTGTAGATGAAGTGACCCCAATTAAGCAAGCCAGAGGCGACGGCGGCAAGGAACCGAAACTCCATCTGTGACAGAATGGAGAAAAAAACCTTGGGAGAAACCAGGCTCAGTTGGGGGCCCAGTTCTCCTCTGACCAGGCGAAACCAGCAGTTCAAATCCAGGTTGCAGCAAAGTCAGATTGTGCAGAAGAATCATCTGTTTCCTGTGGTCTTGTCCTGGTGGTCATCTGAGACAAGGTCTTTACAGGGGATCTGTATCTGGGGCTCTAGTTGTCCTGGTCTCCGCTGTCTTTCAGGGCAATAGAGGTCCTTTCTAGGTGCTGATCCACCATCTGGTCTGGATACGTACTGGATCCGGGTGACTGCAGTGACCCTCTGATCTGGATACAGACTGGATCTAGTGGCTACGGTGACCTCGGAATAATAGAGACACAGACTAATATTTGCGTAGATGCCGTTCTTCTAATGATGTAGCAAGTACATCGGGTGGTATGGGAAGTGTTCCCCGTTCCGGTTTACCTTATTAATGCAGCCTAAAATCCTTTAACGGATTTGGATATTAAAAGCATATTAGTATGTTATGTGTAAGACAGGTTAAAGAGATGGGTCTTTAATCTAGATTTAAACTGCAAGAGTGTGTCTGCCTCCCGAACAATGTTAGGTAGGTTATTCCAGAGTTTAGGCACCAAATAGGAAAAGGATCTGCCGCCCGCAGTTGATTTTGATATTCTAAGTATTATCAAATTGCCTGAGTTTTGAGAACGTAGCGGACATAGAGGATTATAATGTAAAAGGAGTTCAAATACTGAGGTGCTAAACCATTCAGCGCTTTATAAGTAATAAGCAATATTTTAAAATCTATACAATGTTTGATAGGGAGCCAGTGCAGTGTTGACAGGACCGGGCTAATATGGTCATACTTCCTGGTTCTAGTAAGAACTCTTGCTGCTGCATTTTGGACTAGCTGTAGTTTGTTTACTAAGCGTGCAGAACAACCACCCAATAAAGCATTACAATAATCTAATCTTGAGGTCATAAATGCATGGATTAACATTTCTGCATTTGACATTGAGAGCATAGGCCGTAACATATAAAGCATGAATAGTAGCGGCCCTAGTACTGAGCCTTGAGGTACTCCATACTGCACTTGTGATCTATATGATACATCTTCATTCACTGCTACCAACGGATGGCGGTCATATAAGTACGATTTAAACCATGCTAATGCACTTCCATTAATGCCAACAAAGTGTTCAAGTCAATGCAAAAGAATGTTGTGGTCAATTGTGTCAAACGCAGCACTAAGATCCAATAAAACTAATAGAGAGATACAACAACGATCAGATCATAAGAGCAGGTCATTTGTAACTCTAAGGAGAGCAGTCTCAGTACTATGATACGGTCTAAATCCTGACTGGAAATCCTCACATATACCATTTTTCTCTAAGAAGGAATATAATTGTGAGGATACCACCTTTTCTAGTATCTTGGACAGAAAAGGGAGATTTGAGATTGGTCTATAATTAACTTGTTTTTTGGGGTCAAGTTGTGTTTTTTTGATGAGAGGCTTAATAACAGCCAGTTTGAAGGTTTTGGGGACATATCCTAATGACAATGAGGAATTAATAATAGTCAGAAGAGGATCTATGACTTCTGGAAGCACTTCTTTTAGGAGCTTAGATGGTATGGGGTCTAACATACGTGTTGTTGGTTTAGATGATTCAACAAGTTTATACAGTTCTTCCTCTCCTATGGTAGAGATGAATGAGTGGAACTGTTCCTCAGGGGGTCTATAGTGCACTGTCTGATGCGATACTCCAGCTGACGGCTGAATGGTTACATTTTTATCTCTTATAGTATTGATTTTAGAAGTAAAGTAGTTAATAAAGTCATTACTGCTATGATGCTTTAATTTAGCCACTGTATTGAATAAATACCTGGGGTTATGTTTGTTTTCTTCTAAAAGAGAAGAAAAGTAATCAGATCTAGCAGTTTTTAATGCTTTTCTGTAGGATAGGTTACTTTCCCGCCAAGCAATACGAAATACCTCTAGTTTCGTTTTCCTCCACCTGCGTTTTCATTTTTCGGGCTGCTCTCTTTAGGGTGCGAGTATGCTCATTATACCATGGTGTCATACTGGTTTCCTAAACCTTCCTTAAGCGTAAAGGAGCAACTGTATTTAAAATGGTAGAAAAGAGAGAGTCCATAGTTTCTGTTACATCATCAAGTTGTTCTGAGGTTTTGCATATGCTAAGGAATTTGGATACATCAGGAAGATAACTTAAAAAGCAGTCTTTTGTGGTAGAAGTGATGGTTCTTCCATACTTGTAACAAGAAGTAGAATTTAAAATTTTGGCTGTATGAAGTTTGCACAAAACTAAATAATGATCTGAGATATCATCACTTGGCTGCATAATTTCAATACTATCAACATCAATTCCATGTGACAGTAATAAATCTCGAGTATGATTTCGACAATGAGTAGGTCCTGAAACGTGTTGTGTAACCCCATTAGAGTTCAGAATGTCTATAAATGCTGATCCCAATGCATCTTTTTCATTATTAACATGGATATTACAAACACCAACTATTAAAACTTTATCTGCAGCCAGAACTAACTCGTAAAATCACAAAACTCTTTAATAAAGTCTGTAAGGTGCCCTGGTGGCCTGTATACAGTAGCCAGTACAAACATAACAGGGGATTTATCATTAACGTTTGTTTCTCTGGATAATGTTATATGAAGCACCATTACTTCAAATGAGTTATACTTGAAGCCTGCCCTCTGAGAAATCCTGAAAACGTTGTTATAAATTGAAGCAACACCTCCCCTTTTGCCTTTTAGACATGGCTCATGTTTATTACTGTTATCTTGGGGGGTGGACTCATTTAAAATAATGTAATCATCAGGTTTTAGCCAGGTTTCTGTCAAACAGAGCACATCTAGATTATGATCAGTGATCATATTATTTACAAAAAGTGTTTTTGTAGAAAGGGATCTGATATTCAATAAGCCAAGCTTTATCATTTGTTTATCCATATTGCATCTGTTTTTTATTTGTTGAACCTCAATTAAATTGTTAATCTTAACTTGGTTTGGAAGTTTTTTGTATTTTTTTTCTAGTTTGGGGAATAGACACAGTCTCTATAGTGTGATATCTAGGTGAAAGAGTCTCTATGTGCTGAGAATTAGCTGACCTCTGTGACGTGAGGCAGCTAGCAGACTGTCGGTTTAGCCAGTTTGTCTGCTTCCTGAGCTGGGCCCCATTTAGTCAAGTATAAACTCTAAGACTATTTGCCATATTTCTAGAGAGAAGAGTGGCGCCACCCCAGGAGGGATGAAGACCATCTCTTTTCAACAGGTCAGGTCTGCCCCAAAAGCTCGTCCAATTGTCTATGAAACCTATGTTATTCTGTGGGCACCACTTAGACATCCAGCCATTGATTAAACATGTTTGATCAAAATTTCTTAAAGGGATTTCTGCTAAAAACTCCCCCCTGTAAGCTTATGTTCACCTGCCTCCACTGTTGTGGACCACGCCCACATCTCAACATCCAATCACTGATCGTTACGTAGAACCTAAGCCCCGCCCAACGTTCTTCTTTTTCCATGATCAGTTACACTCAGATGTACGTCGTAATATGGACAAAAATATGTCGCTACATTTTTTTTCATTACTTCAATAAACAAACATGCAAGGGGGCAGAAAATAAGTAGAACTTTATGAATTACGTCCATTTGAATACTGTGGAAATCTTTCTTCTGACTTTCTTATATTTTTTGTCCATGAGGTCCACGAGCTTCAGGAGCCCCCAATGAGCATTTACAGATTAGATAAAGCTGCAACACCAGACATCCCCCTTCACAACACAGAATCCTAGAATCAACCCTAAATCTTTGCATTTTTGCAGCTACAGGCATCATGCAGTTTGGCAGCCATGATTAATTATTTTCTAGCGTCTGTTGTGCTAATTTCTCGGCGGTCGTATATCTTGAGAGCCAAAGTGTCAGATCCATGTGAGTTTTAGGCACTGGAAGTGTACAGGCATATGGAAATTTTGACAAAACTCACATCTGGAATGTTACATTGAGTAATATGCTAGCTGTCACAAAAAGTGCATCCAAATAGGGAGGATAACCACATACCAAAACAGGCAGTGACATTAACCTAGACTCAAAGCCAACTGCTAAAGACAAAGATTGATGGAACATTTTGAAGCTATTAAAATCTTTGTGGTTTCACTCGTTGATGACTAAAAACAGAAGTAGGAGCACACTTGGGCAAAAAAAAAGAGGTTCCTTAAAACAAATATAAGACAAAGCCTTCATAAAGTCATTCATGATCCACGAAAAGGAAGGTGCTAATTACAGCAGGTACCGATAGCGATACCAAGGAAGGGTGTATTGCAAAAAGCAACTTATTCGTTGACATGACATGGCTGCAATTAGATTGAATAATTAGCTAGGCACAGCCCAGTTTTCAATAGCTTTAATATATGTGACCATTAAACTAAAATTAGCCATTTTATGCAGCTGACCTTGACTAATGACTGTTCATTGACTAATAAATGAGTTTAAGATCAGCCTACGTAGTGGCGCCATTACAATTTCTTTCGCAGTTTTTATACTGCATACATTTTTATAGTTGATTTCAGGAAATGAAAACCTAACTGAGCTATAGGAGATATGAGTGTAAAACTATAACATCTTGCTTTAGGCGCACAATTAATCATAGAGTTACACACAGTCACATTATGTGAGTTTATGTTCAGCATAACTGTGATCATATCGCATCTGTAAAGATCTTTAAAGTCAGCACAACTAAATTGCGTCATAAGAAGTAACTGATTACTGTACATGTAATCTGGAATTCATAAAGAGTTCAATTAAATTACATTTTAAAACACTTATAATAAGATTACAGTTACTTTTTATGGATTACTAAATACCATTTTAATCTTGTGATCTGGTTGTAAGATAATAAAAACCTTATTGTACAGACATAAAATGCATTTTAAAGCACTGGTTATTCCTTTCTAACTTAAACGACCTGAAGTTAGTGAAACTTTGGGCCTGTTTGTCTTCATCTCCCTGTTGTGACCTCTCACCCGTGCTCTATGCATGTAACTCCAAGAGGCTATTAACCTTTAACCCCACGCGGTGGTGAAAGCTCTCAGTCCCAGCGTGCAGCGGCTGCTGAGTGCCCATTGTATATAAATACAAACCCTCTATTTCCCTGTTTATCCCAGCGGAGGTCATAGTCATATCCCTTCCTCTCCATTTGCTGACCTTACGTTCCAGTGGGCTAAACTTGTGGCACTAGCAGAACGACTGTTGTGTTTGGTTTATAATGATGTTTGTGCATTTTGAGAGTAAAATGGATCATTAAAACAGAATATATATGTTATCAGTTTGCCACAAATGCAAATATAGGCTATAAATTACTGCAATCAGTTTGAAACATAGTAACAAGCTTTTTTTTAAGTGATTGGACGGGATGGTTCTTGCTGCTTCCTGTAGCTCCGTAAACATGTAACAAAATCTATTCTAAATTCATCTGAAACTATTAACTAACTTTCTCCAAGACAGACTCCAACAGACATATTTTATTCTATCAGCATCCCTGCAGTTGACATGTAAGCATTAGTAACTGATGGCGGGCAAATATTAATAATAATAAGTGGCATCTATGTAGCAAAATATTTACAGGCATCCGTTATAGTGTAAAAGCCAGTGTCTGTTTGATGACCACCCACCCCTCGCAACAGGAAGTGAAAACCGGATTGGAATTATGTGGACTGTAGCAGTTGGTCGGGACGCCTGAGTTTGGGGGAGGATGGGGCCGAGGGGCCCCACAAACTCCGTGGGCTCTTTGTGTGTGTATTCAGCTCTTCCATTGGGCCTTCAGACCGCCAATGAACAAGGAAAACCTAAGCTTTTCATTCGTCCAGGACTTTTGGGATATGAGATTGAACCACACAATTAGATTATGAATCGAATGATCTCATCCAATCAGTGCCGGATAGTAACTGATTACATGTAATCTGGATTATTAGCATTTAGATAAAATTACATTGCTCATAATCAGACTACAGTTGCTTTTTATGGATTGCATGATTACATATTATTCACACAATGGTAAAAATGATTGTCACAATCTTCTTTTTCAAATATTCCTTTCTATAAATACTACTGCATGCCATTTCATTTAGTTTTGAAAACACTGGATGTGTATTGTGTAATGTCATTGCTGCTTTCATGTTAATTCATGTTTGTTCGTGTAAATATTCAATATTTAGTTGACATGCAGGCAAAAAAAAAAATATTATTCCTGTCATCAGTGTTTTATTTTCTTTATTCTTTTAGATTTTTATGATTCAATTCATTATTAGCTTTTTATCAACTCACTGCAGTTTTTTTAAGAAGCCCTGGCGTAATGTAATGTTTATTGCATTTCATGGTGTTAATATAAAAGAATTAAATCTATTTTCTTTCTGCTTTTTTACATCAATGTGGTACATGTAATGGTAAGTTTAAAACCAGTTAGGTAACAAGTAATCTAAAAAGATGTCAGAATACATGACCTAAAATTAGTAACCTAGATGACTTCATGAACTATAATTTTCATCATGTAATCTGTAATCAGTAACAGACCACAATTTGTAAGTAATCCACCCTGACAGATTGAATGGGTAAACCCGCATCGTTGTGTCTCGTTTTGTCTGTCATCGGTCAGCGGGCTAATGTGATGAGACAAGCATATAGCGCAAAGACATTCTATCTCCCTTTCTAACTCTCGCCGTTTTACTCCAGCCACGCCATATATCAGTCCAAAAGGAAATCCCTCTTTTGTTCCTCAAGGAAACCGAGAGAAGGGGTGAGGCGGAAGGATGTGTCACAGTATTTTTTAAACAGCTGCTGTGTGATAAACCTGTTTGGATAGCACTAGCCACTTGTTGTGTCAGATCTCCTGAAGAAAAACACAGATCAAGTGGGTTCTTCAAGATGTCGTAAAGGAACAAATGCTCTCCAGAAACACTGTAGATTGGATTTAAACCACTAAACAAGCTTGTCTAATGGAAGTGTATGCTCTGACTTGGATTTCTGTTTGAACCAGAGGATAATGATTAAGAGGACGGAGGAGTCCTGGTGGGCTGGATGCTGTTTGGACTGACTAATGGATGGGAGGGGAAGGGTTCAGACTAATTGCCACCATGTTGAGCTCCCTGGGGAATCAATGGGTCAGTTCAACAATGGACAAGAGGTCTGACCACCAGCACACTTCAGACTTGATTTGATTTATCCCCACATTAGATTATGCCCTCTGAGACCAGGAAAAAATGTCCCTCTGGACAATAATCACTAACAAGAACCACATTACACCACAATTATGAGTCAGACCTTTTCTTTTTTTCGAAGTCTGAAATATGACTGCATCATTACCTTTTACCATGTACAAATCTGAAGTAACTAATACTATTTGTTGAATATAATTGAATTTTATATTTGACCTAATCTCAAGTATCATAAAATTCATTCAAACGTTATTAATCATTATAGTATATAATAAGGTAAATATTATTATTGTAAAAACTTATAGTGAATATTAAGAGGAAGATGTCTGATCACTGTAAAAAAAAAAATAAAAAAAAAATATATATATATATATGTATATATATATATATATATATATATATATATATATATATATATATATATATATATATATATATATATATATATGCAAAAAGTTTGTTAGACAGAAAATTACCTAGACATTGCATTGTTAAATTTAACAATAATCATAATAAACTTTTACTGTATACATGATAAGCTAACCAACTTACTTTAGTACTTTGACATTATTTTCCATGACAATTTTAACATTTATCAGAGCCATTTTTGCAGACATGTGGACAGCAGAGGTGTAATCTGAGGTGTTTGGCTTTACCGTGCCATCAGTTTGCTTCTGTTTTGGCCAGCCTAGTGTGGAGAGGAAATTAGGTACTATTAGGACAGAAACTCTCACCGTAAAAAGCAGTCACTCTGTCACCTCTGTCAAGCTTCGTCTCAGCACACCAAATAAACCATTAAACGCTGCGCCGACCACAGTCAAAGTAAACAATGTCGTTTAGACCACTGCAACCCACAGGTTGTAAAAGTCCCCTGTGAAATGTGTCAAAGTGAATCGAGATGAAGTTTACACCTCAGGAGTGCACATCAAAACTGTGATACAGTCCCAGCTAATGGCCATCTGACTGACCTCTGAGTCTGATTACAGACAAAGCATAAGGAGCTCAACAATAAATCTGCTAGTGGAACCAAACCTACTAAGTGTTATATTCACATTGCATTTTCTGAAAATAAATCTCAATATTCAGTTTTGCCTTGGTAATATGAGAATGATTCAGTTCAGACACAATATATAAATCAATACAAATGAAAGTACAACAAATTCTATCATAATGTATACAAACCTTAACAATTTAAATAATTTGATATTTGTTCACATTTAATAATGAGAATGAGATTTTTTTATTTTTTTATTTTGCATTGGAAAAATGAGAAACTGGCTTAATTGTCATGAAAATAATGTAAAATAAATAACAAAATCGTTCACTGAAAATAAATGATTAACTGAATTTACTTAAAAAATGTTAAGGTAAGTGGTTGCAATCGATTTATTTTAGCTACATTTAATTAAAACTAATTTAGTTGACTAACTTTCAACATTTTTTTTTATTTAAATGTAGCTAAAATAAAATGTTGGCAATGCTTATCTGAAAAATGGAGTATCTTTTTTTCCATCTTTCTGCAATATTATATATAATATTAAAATGACATTAAAATGACAATCAATTATATTGTTTGCCAATTAGAAATGGCTACATGTGCACAATCAATTACATGCCCCATGCAAACGCACGCTCTGCACTTGAGCCAAATGAATTAATGTGCAGGAAGCAGCGTGAACTCCAGATGAAGTGCTACATGCCACATTATCAATAACTCACTCTGAAGCAGTCTCACTGTTTCCTTCTGAATGGTTTACATTTTTCTCAGATGACCAGCTCATGGCCGAGGTAATTAGAGCAGACCAGCTGTATTGTGCTGTGAAGCGCTAGCAACTGTCCCGAAGCAATGGACACTCATTACCGCCGGTCATCTGTCAAAATACAATATTGCGAGAGGCTTTACTGGCATGATAAACAAAGGTTTACATGGCTGAAGCATTAATAAACATTACATGCCCACAATGTACACAATAAAGCGCCTCTCTCGCTGTGTTTGGGCTGCACGTGCAGGCGGGACGGGGGTCTGGCACCATCCAGCTAAGGGCCAGCATGCTGCACTCCGGCCTGTGAATAAATGCATTGCTCATTCAAGCCTGACAGCAAGGGGTCTGGAACCCCCCGCTCGGCTGAAAGGAAGGTGTGAGAAAGAATGTTAATGGCTATTAATTAAGGATGGCTCTGATAAGGAGGCTTGCTGAGGTTGGGGGTTTGATTAGAGGCCCTGAAGAGATGTTTGCACCTGAGGAGCATTTCATCGATTGGCCTGGCAGGGGGGACTCACCGGCTTGCCATTCATTTACTAACATGATGTGAATCAAATCAGATGCTAATGGGACTGTGTGTTCGAGTCTGTGGGAGAAGTAAGCAGTGAGAGGGGGTAGCCGATTATTTATTCTAACACCTGAGTGGGAAACAGGCACAAACAATCACACGTTAAACAAAAAAAGCCCCCAGGACATGAGGCTGCTGGTGAAAATTCAAACTAAGAGCCCCAAAAGAGCCAGTCTAATGATATGCAAGACTAGAAGTGGGAATAATGTGACAAAGTAATTGAAAAAACTTTTAAAAGTTTCAATTAAGCTTCTTTCTCGGTTGTGTGTTATACGATCCACCAGTTGACTGCTAATGTTGACTCAGTCTTAAACCAGTCTGGAGGAAATGGACCGCAAAGCTGTGTTTGCACAGCAGATAATGCAAGACCTAATTTAGAAAATCCCGAGAAATAAAAGAAAAAAAAAAAGGGTTATAAGGGCAAAACACGTCTGGACAGGAGCAATGTTTAAGAAAATCTAATCAAAACAGGAGAATCTACTTACCATTTTTCTTTTTTCTTTTTATTCTATAGCATTGTTCAATAGCATAATTTTCTAATTTAACACTATTTTTTTATATTGAGTTTTCTTTTCATTTTGAGGTGAAAATGTGGTTATACAGGTCTCTAAATATAGTATGTTTAGGGGCGCCAATATAATTATATAATAGATGAATTTATGAAAATAAACAAAAAAACTTAGATTGATAAAATTTTCAAAAGTATTTTGTAAGAAATTGTAAAAAAAAATAGAAAGGAAAAGATAGATAGAAAGAAAAGAAATATTGTTAAAATATTATATATAAAATGTTATTGTTATATATATATATATATATATATATATATATATATATATATATAGAAAAGAATAAACAGTTGTCACTTCACTATTAATTATAAAGACACAGCAAGTAACACATTCAGTTAAACTAATGCTTTTATTTGCTACTTTAAAAAGAAATCCACAGTATTGGTGTATAAATAAAATAAAATAAAATAAAATAAAATAATTTTTGTATTGTGCCACTTAACATTAAACAGCAAAAAAAAACAAACATTTCTAGGGAGAAATATGACCTAGATAGTTTTTCTCAAGATTTTTTGTAAAGATAGGCGGTGAAGCTATTTTATCATGTTATAAAATATCACCATGCTACCAAATAATGTTCTTTACAAGATTTGTGAGATTCGCTCATGCAAAGCATTTGCATTCATGCAAGCATCCAGTATCTTTGTTAAACTAAAATAATAACAATGAACATGAAATATTTGCGCCTGTTGAGCCCAAAAGTGAAAAAGCAAGAAAGTGAAACCCGATTACAGTTTCAAGGACAGGCAATTCATTTTGATTACGAGGGATTGGCCTCATGGGAGAAATCTCAGAGATCTGTGAGGCACATGGCTTAGTAATGCTGAGTGTGTGTGTCTGTGTGTGTGTGTGTGTGTGTGTGTGTGTGTGTGGAGACAGAAAGAAAGAGAAAAGACTGGGGGTTGATTGTAAACTCAAACCTTGACACCAGCCTAACCATGACATAGGAGCTGCAGCCCTCCCAGGCCCACGGCCGTGCCCTCAGGGCCCCGCTCCCATTACGATCTCACACTCAATTGTCTGCTGTGTGAGAGAGGGCTCAGGGGGCAGATACACTCTATATCATACCTGTCAGCAGGCGCGCTTAGAACAGCCCTGCGTGCAGGAACACACACACACGCTCACACGGCCGGGGCTGCAACACGACACCGAGCGGGAAACTGGGTCATCTTAGCCAGAGACAAAGACTCTGGAGCTAACAGCAGGAGTTGAAATCTGGCCAAAAATCATTGGCAGTGCCATATCACGAACAGTCGAGTGCAGGGAGGGGTCATAACAATACCCGTGACCGCTATGTGAAAAAAAGTGTGTTACTCAAATAACATAAATAGGAATCTGCTATTGAAACTCTCACTGTAAGATGCACAGGTTCCTCTTTCACATCGAAGTCAGAACTGACTGCCAATCATCTGTTTTGTGCCTTCGTGTGAGAAAATCTGTGAATAATTCATTCACGGTCTTGGCTCAAACTGCACATGCGGTCACAGAAAATAGTGGGATTTAATTGCATGCATATGATTCTCTCTGGCAGATTAATTAATGCGGTTGGAATTGTGAGGTAGGCCTATACTCTGATTCGAATCCTTTGAGAAGACTGAAGTTCATTTGCTTCAAATGTAGTGTAAAATAATAAAGATTTGGAGACCACATGGGCAAAACATGTGCTTCCCTCAAATTTCTTTTTATAATATGGGCTCTTAAGATTTGTCCCTTTACAAACTATTCCTTTTTTTTTTCATTTTCTTATAAAAAGGTGACCATTGCATAATAAATCCTACAGCATGAGCAGAATGAGGGGTAAAAATCATGAGAAGAGCGACATCGTGTGGTCAATCTAAAAACTGCAGATATTGTTTTACTCCTGAGTGAATAGATTACAGGTGCTGGTCATATAATTAGAATATCATCAAAAGGTTGATTTATTTCACTAATTTCATTCAAAAAGTGAAACTTGTATATTATATCCATTCATTACACACAGACTGATATATTTCAAATGTTTATTTCTTTTCATTTTGATGATTATAACTGACAATTAAAGCTGCAAGCAGTGATGAACGGGACCTCGCACCCGGGCTCACCGGCAGCGAGTGGCTTTAGTAAAAAGGTGAACGGTGAGAAATATGCATTTAAAGTTATGAATATAAGTGAAATATATCAAAGTATATTCCATATATGTGCCAATCTTCCTGTTGCCAGCAGGTGGCGCTATCATTATAATGGAATATTGGCCTTCAGATGGGTTCAGGTCAGGACTCTTATGACACATGTGAAGTTTGGGGAAGATCGGACATTTTATGCCTGAGTTATAACATCTTTTATTCCCATGGCGAGACATCGAACTTCGTCACGGCGCCATGGACACACCTTTTAACGAAAACTCAAGATCTTCACAACTGAATATCGCACAGGCCTTTAGATTAGACTGACCACAAAAAAGACATTGATGTCATAAAATTTCTATGAGTAGTTTGTCACAGTATAAAATGTCACTTCCTGTTGCCAATAGGTGGCGCTATGACTATAACTGAATATGGGCATGTCAATCTGTTCAGGTTCGGAGTCTCATCAAACATGTGAAGTTTGGGGCAGATTGGACATTGTATGTCTGAGTTATAGCAACTTCATTTTTAATGGCGAATCATCAAAATTCGCCAGGCCGCCACGGACACGCCCTTCAACGAAAACGTACTCGGTTACTAAACGTAACCTCGGTTCTCTCTAGAAGAGCGAACGAGTACTGCGTCTTAGCTAAGACGCTACGGGAAAAGTCTCTTTTCACGAAATACTGAAGCAAAAAATTATCCTTAATTTTGTATTTTTGTAAAGCGCATTTGCAGCAGTACACAGCCATAGGCGAGACGGCTCGTTCGCTCATTGGCTTGTTCTGCGGCAACTGCACAGCCTATCGAGCGCGGGCTGATGCAACATCAGACCAATAAGGGCGCTTCGCGCCCTTCTTGCCACTTCCCGCCGAAACGGGTGTGGCCCAACCTATAAAAGGAGCTCGAAAAGGCTGACTCACCTGATTTATTTCATCGCCGAAGCGAACCAGAGTGAATCGTACGCACGGCAGAGAACGCAGTACTCGTTCGCTCTTCTAGAGAGAACCGAGGTTACGTTTAGTAACCGAGTACGTTCTCTTACGAGAGCTCTCTCGTACTGCGTCTTAGCTAAGACGCTACGGGAACCCGATGTAAAACGCCGTGCGCGCAGGGATCACACACCGATAAACCTGAAGCAACGCCCAGGATTTACAGTGCACAGTCACCTGAGGGACTCACAGAGAGTCCGGGACAGAAAAAAGGGGGAAAAACCCTCCGTCCCATATCTAGCAGCATCCGTAGATGCGGCAATATGACATCACACAGCCGAGGCAAGGCCTGACCAATGTGGCAATGCGGGTCTTACGCAATACTGCCCATATAACAGTCGGCAGCGCCTAGCGCTCATGAATTCAGAATTCCCCTCAGGGCCCTGATTCTTCTATACCGACAGCAGCCTTGCTTGCAAGGCGGGAACCTCCAGGTTATAGAACCTGATAAATGTAGACGGCGAGGCCCAACCCGCCGCCATACATATATCCTGCAAGGAGATCCCAGTAGACCACGCCCACGACGAGGCGACGCCTCTTGTGGAGTGTGCTCTGACGCCCAATGGGCACTGAAGGCCCCTGGAAGCGTAAGCTAACGCTATGGCGTCAACTATCCATCTGGATAGAGTCTGTCTCGAAACAGCCATTCCTTTGGAACGTCCACCGAACGAGACAAATAGCTGCTCCGTCTGCCGAGAGGCAGCAGAGCGAGACACATAAGCTCTTAAAACCCTGACAGGGCAAAGAAGACTCGAGTCTCCATCCTCCCCTGACACCGGCAGGGCAGACAGGGCAATAACCTGAGCCCGAAACGGTGTGTTGAGGGATTTCGGCACATAACCGTGCCTAGGTTTGAGTATGACCCTTGAGTCATTGGGCCCAAACTCCAAGCACGACTGGCTCACCGAGAGCGCGTGCAAATCACCCACACGCTTCACAGAAGCGAGAGCCAACAAGAATACTGTCTTGAACGACAGATGCTGAAGGCTAACCGATTGGATAGGCTCAAAAGGGGGACCCTTCAAGGCCTCCAAAACCGCCGCGAGGTCCCACATAGGGACTGACGGATGTCTGGGAGGATTCAGCCTCCTAGCTCCTCTGAGGAACCGGATGACTAAATCGTTCCTTCCTATTGACTGACCGGACGCCGTTTCAGAAAACGCCGCGATGGCCGCCACATAAACTTTGAGCGTGGATGGGGCTCTGCCCTTATCCAACAGCTCCTGTAGGAAGGAGAGGACCTCCGTCACCTCACAACTAAGGGGTGAATAACCTCGAGCTGTGCACCAGCTGGAGAACACCGACCACTTCGAGGCATACAGACGTCGTGTCGACGGAGCTCTAGCCTGAGTGATGGTATTTAGCACTCCCCCTGCGAGATCAGCGGGTAACCGTTGAGTGCCCATACATGGAGGGACCACAACTCCGGTCGAGGGTGCCAAATCGAGCCCCTGGCCTGCGAGAGGAGATCTCTCCTCAACGGTACCGGCCATGGGGCGACATCTGCTAATTGCATCAAATCTGGGAACCATGGATGGTTCTTCCAAAGAGGTGCCACAAGCAGTATTGAACATCTCGTTTCTCTCACCCGTTCTATCACCTGCGGAAGGAGGGAGACGGGAGGGAACGCATAAAGCGGGCAGCACGGCCATTTCCGTGACAGCGCGCTTTCGTTCTTGGAAAAGAATGTGGGGCAGTGAGCGTTTCCGTGGGACGCAAAGAGGTCCACCTCCGCCATGCCAAATCTCTCCCACAACAGCCGAACTGTTTGCGGGTGTAGAGACCATTCTCCCGTAGGGACATTGCCTCTGGACAGCCTGTCTGGACCCAGATTCTGCAGTCCAGGCACATGCACCGCTCTCAGCGAGCGCACGTTGCGTTGAGCCCAAATCAGGAGGCGTTCCGTCAGCCTGTACAGGTTTCGGGACCCGAGACCGCCCTGGCGATTTATGTAGGACACCACGGACATGTTGTCCGAACGGACTACGACGTGGTGATCCTTGATATGGGGACAAAAGCGCGTCAGCGCATTCTCCACTGCCAGCATTTCCAGGCAGTTGATATGATGGAGCTTTTCCCGTTCTGACCATAGGCCAAAGGACGGTCTGCCTTCGAGCAGCGCTCCCCATCCCGAAGTGGAGGCGTCCGTCGACACCATTTTCACACTCGGGGAAGTCCCCAGGCTTACACCTGATCGGTACCAGCCGTTCGCTGTCCAAGGTGCTAGAGCCGCAACACAGCTCTGATCGACCTTGAAATGCAGCCGGCCAGACGCCCACGCTCTGCGCGGCACTCGAGCCTTCAGCCAGAACTGCAGGGGGCGCATGCGGAGCAGGCCCAGCCGCAGAACCGGAGATGCTGAGGCCATGAAACCCAGCATCTTTTGACAGTGTTTGAGCGACACAGTCGCGCCACAGCGGAAAGAACTCGCTGCACGCTGAATGCTCATCGCGCGCTGTGGTGACAGCCGCGCCGTCATGGAACACGAGTTCAGAACTATACCCAGAAACAGGATCGTCTGACTGGGGTTCAGCGAACTCTTCACCCAATTGACACTGAGGCCGAGCTTCTCGAGGTGATCGAGTAAAACAGCTCTGTGGTCCATGAGCTCCGCTCATGATCGGGCCAGAACCAGCCAGTCGTCCAAATAATTCAGCACTCGTGTGCCTCTGAGTCTAAGAGGAGCGAGCGCTGCATCCATGCACCTCGTAAGCGTACGAGGAGCTACGGACAAGCCGAATGGCAGGACTGCAAACTGGTATGCCTGGCCCTCGAAGGCGAATCTCAAATATCGCCTGTGGTTTGACGCTATCTGTATTTGAAAATACGCATCCTTCAGATCTATTGACATGAACCAGTCCCCTCTGCGAATCTGCGCGAGGAGCTTCCTGGTCGTGAACATTTTGAAACTGTGTTTCATCAATGCCTGTTCAGCTGTCTTAGATCCAGTATGGGCCGGAGACCCCCGTCTCTCTTGGGCACCAGAAAGTATCTGCTGTACAGCCCCCCCTCGCTTTGAGACACAGGCTCTACAGCCCCTTTGCTCAACAGTTTTGATATTTCGGCCCGAAGTATGTGTGCTACTTCTGTTTTGACCGTAGTTTTGACGCGCGCTGAAAAGCACGGTGGGCGTCGAGAAAACTGTAGCGAGTAGCCTCTCTTTATAATGCCTAGCACCCAATCCGAAACCCCTGGAAGCACTGACCATGCATCTGCATGAATGGCTAAGGGCTGGATGCGAAACGCGCTCTGTTGACTGGGCAACGGCGGCGCTTGAGTGTGCTGCGCATCTGAGGCGGGGAGCGCGCTGATCACAGCGGGCAGATCGCTCTTCCTCGACCCCGTTCCGGCGCTTAACCGACTGGAGGGAGGCTGAGCGGGTCCCGTGGGACTCGATATATCTGCGAGTAACCGTGGGCTGCATGTGTGCACTTTTACCACTTTCAACTCGCTGTCTGCCTGTGCAGAATGTACGTGCACGGGTCTCATTTTTACAGAAGCCCCGCGCCGTATGTGACATAGTGTATGTGGGCACTGGGAAGTGGGCACGTTTACTATGCGGCGCGCTCGACCGATCTGTGTCGATCTTATGTGCGCTAGCCCTGTGTGCAGGGCTGTGCTTACATGTGGAGATGGGCACTGGGTAGTGGGCATCGTCACTGCATTTATAGCACCATCGGCCGTGGCCGGACGAGCATGCACGGGTTTCGTTTTTACAGAAACCACATGACGTGTGTGACATAGTAATTGTGGGCACTGAGGGGTGGGCACGTTTACTATGCAGTGTGCGCGACCGACTTGAGTCGACATTATGGGCGCAGGCCCTGTGTGCAGGGCTATGCTTACATGTGGAGATGGGCACTGAGGAGTGGGCATCGTCACTACATTTATAGCACTATCGGCCGTGGCCGGACGAACGTGCACGGGTTTCATTTTTACAGAAACCACATGACGCGTGTGACATAGTGATTGTGGGCACTGAGGAGTGGGCACGTCTACTATGTAGTGCGCGTGATCGACTTGAGTCGCTTTTATAGGCGCGAGCCCTGTGTGAAGGGCTGTGCTTATATGCGGAGATGGGCACTGAGCAGTGGGCATCGTCACTACATTTATAGCACCATCGGCCGTGGCCGGGACACCAGAAATTACACCTTTTTCGGGAAATATCTGGGTAGCCGTGATAACGGTTTTCGTGTGCAGGCAAGCGGGCAACCGTACAGGCTTGCGCATTGCAAACAACGCTGAAACAGTCACAATCTCTGGAAACTGAAACAGCGGCGCGCTTCAGTGACAGCCCGGCCGCAGCGGAACTCGTACACCGGCGCTTCGATGAAGCAGCCATCGTGTGTAGTGCCGACGCAGCGTCATGCAGCATGCGTAGATGGCTTTCCCAGGATGGCTTCGGGGCTCCCGGCCTCACCGTAATCCTCTGCCGCGGTCCCCGCGGCGCGGGGCGACGGCCAGTAGAGCGAGAACGGGGGTCTCGAGCTGCGTTGCTGAAGCTGTTGTGATAACGGCTTTTGTGTGCAGGCAAGCGGGCAACTGTGCAGGCTTGCGCATTGCAGAAAACGCTGAGACAGTCACAATTCCTGGAACTGAAACAGCGGCGCGCTTGGGTGAGAGCTCGGCCACAGCGGAACTCGTACACCTGCGCTTCGATGAAGCAGCCATCGTTAGTAGTGCCGACGCAGCGTCACACAGGAGGCTTTAGATGGCAACACCGCTTTTGCCGCCGTCCAGCAGAGGGCGGACAAAGGTGCGTCGCTATCGCCTGTTCCACCGGCGGAAGTGAGTGGTAGTTCCTGTTTTTAGCATCATCAGTGTGGAGAATGCTAGTGAGACAGACGAACGAGTTCGTGCTGAATATGGAGCGTTCCAAGCCTTCGCCACCTCTTCGTGAAGCTCAGGAAGAAATGAGGCGGGCTTTGAGAAGTACGCTCATCCGAAAGGGAAATACCATCCAGCCGGGAACGAGAGGGGGGGCGCTGGTGCAAACCACTCGCGGCCGAGACACATCGCGGCCAACACGAGCATTCGCCCCGGCTCCTTCTCGATGTCAGCTCGTCTGCTGGGCTTCTGAGCAGAAGGCGCGAGATCCTCGGAGCTCGCCCAGCCATCACTGCCCGAAGCCAGCAGAGAGCGCGTGTCCTCTTCCCCCGACGCGGCCCTGAGATCGACTTCCTCGGACGACGCGCCGGCAAACAGCGGGCGCTGCCCACCGGGAAGCGATGCAGGGGGGGGCCGGTGAAGCAGGGCGAACCGGCGAGCTCGGTTGAGCTGAAGACGGTTCCGGAATCCGCTGGAAGCGATGCTTTTACGGCGCCTCAGCGCAGCGGAGAATGCAGGCTCAGAGAAAAAGGCCAGGCGAGTCCTCAGAGTCACCATGGCAACAGCTCGCAGTGGGGGCATCCGCCGTCAGCGAGCGAGCGCTGCATGATCTTCACCCAGGCAGGAGACACAGATGACGTACCGGTCTCCCTCGCTGAGTGGGGCTCTGACGAGCCGCAGGAAGGCATCTTAAAAAAGACGCGAGCTCTTTTACGAGTGTGTGTCGCAGGGCGAACACACACACACACATAAAGAACAGCTTGTATATAACAGGATTGAAAGGATATAGGCGCCGGATAGCGCAGCAGGAACGGCAATGGAAGGCGGCGATGCCAGCAGCTTCAGAATGGCTCGTCCTGCTGATGTGCTTTCTCAGACGGCGCTTGCTTCCTCCGTGATCCAGCGATGCGTGAGCTTCGCTGAAGAGATGAAAAATCAGGTGAGTCAGCCTTTTCGAGCTCCTTTTATAGGTTGGGCCACACCCGTTTCGGCGGGAAGTGGCAAGAAGGGCGCGAAGCGCCCTTATTGGTCTGATGTTGCATCAGCCCGCGCTCGATAGGCTGTGCAGTTGCCGCAGAACAAGCCAATGAGCGAACGAGCCGTCTCGCCTATGGCTGTGTACTGCTGCAAATGCGCTTTACAAAAATACAAAATTAAGGATAATTTTTTGCTTCAGTATTTCGTGAAAAGAGACTTTTCCCGTAGCGTCTTAGCTAAGACGCAGTACGAGAGAGCTCTCGTAAGAGAACTCAAGATCTTCGCAATTTAACATCGCAAAGGCGTTTAGATTAGGTGTACCAAATTTGGTGTTGATCTGAATAAATCTCTAGTTCGTTAAAATACATCGCATGGAAATGACAAAAATTGCACAAAATTTGCTCATAATATTAAAAATAACTGACTTACTTTTGGGTTTAGAATTTTGCTCCAAGAGTCTTTTTTTGTAGGTATTGGTGTGTTACATGTGTGTGCCAATTCTCATGCATGTACGTGAAACATAGCTGGAAGGCTGTTGATTTTCTTAGTATAGGTGTCGCTGTCAAGCCATTTTGCCACACCCTCTTCTGAATCCTATATCAGATGGAAATTTTCACCAGGTTTGATGCGTGTGCAAAGTCTCATGACATTTTGAGCATGTTTAAGCCCTCAAATATGCGATTTATTTTGGAGAAGCGGAAGAATAATAATAAGAAACAGAGCAGATACAATAGGGTCGTCACACCATCGGTGCTCGGGCCCTAACTAAGGAAAATCCCAAATTCAGTATCTCAGAAAATTTGAATATTGTGAAAAGGTTCAATATTGAAGACACCTGGCGCCACACTCTAATCAGCTAATTAACTCAAAACACCTGCAAAGGCCTTAAAAGTGTCACTTTTTGAATTGCATTAGTGAAATAAATCAACTTTTTGATGATATTCTAATTATATGACCAGCACCTGTAAAATAGAATAGAATTGAATAGAATAGATGCAGGTTGTTAAAACAAACAAAAAGGTACAATAATAATGTAATTTATAAAAGCATTTGTAGCTTCAGTCTGGGAACTGCTAGGAAAAACTTTTCAATTGATTTTGATTTATGAAATATTTAAATATGTACAACATGGAGCAGCTATTATCTATAACTGCATTCAGGGGCAGTTCTTGGGTGATACCCAGGGGCTTAGCTCAGAGACATCCAAGTGTGTGTCAGAATACATGGGATACACTTATTTTAAAATAATAAATATAAATCATATAATATAAATTGATATGTATGATCACCAAACCCATAAAAAGAACACATAAACCATATATTGTCACAGTCATGTATGGCAAGCCTTTGTAACATTTAATCTATAAGCTGTACTAGTATCTTTTTTCATGTTACTAGTACTTATTTTTTAGACACTAGTATCTTTTCCATTAAGTACTAGTACTTATTCATTAGGCACTAGTGGTTATTCATTAACTACTAGTGCTTATTCTTTAGGTACTAGTGTTTATTCTTTAGGTACTAGTGTCTTTTGTAAAGTTACTAGTACTTATTCATTAGATACTAGTACTTAATCATTAGATACTAGTACTTATTCCAATAGTGACTAGTATTTAATTAAACTATTCGTGTTAACAAAAAATAGAACTAGTACTTATTTTTTAGTTACTAGTAACTTTTTAGACCAGAGATATCCTGAACTTAATAGATACTAGTACTTTTTAAATTTGCATTTCTGCAGAGTATGGTAATTGTATGTTGAATATTAATGAGCCAGCAACATATAGCAGAGAGATTAAACAGGAAACAGAAACAAGGAGATGGATGTACTATTTTTAGAAAACCAAATAGAACAGAAACAATTATTTGTACACAAGCACATAGAAAACTTATTTTTGTCAGTTTTTTAACTGTAATTTCGTAAATATAGTAGACTAATGTGTTTGTTGGTCTTTGAATGACCTCTGGTGGCAGGATGGAGTTACAACACCAATTGTATTAGCTGTTATTTTCCTATTTTTCCTCCAGTAAAAACAATAAATATCATACACAAGCTGTATGTTAACTTTATTTTTATTTTTTTTCATATACAGTCATGCCCAAAAATATGGACACCCTTGGTAAATATGATCAAAGAAGGCTGTGAAAAGTATTCTGCATTGTTAATCCTTTTGATCTTTTATTTAAAAAATTCACAAAAATCTAACCTTTCATTGGATAATAAGAATGGGGGGAAATATTATTATGAAATAAATGTTTTTTCTCTAATAGACATCGGCCACAATTAAGAACACCCCTAGAAATTCTTATGAGCAAAATAACTCTAAAGTATATTCCCAGTCATATTCACAATTTTGAGCACTCCAGCATTATTATAAACATGAAATTATCCAGCCATTGCTTCCTGTTTCACAGAAATATAAAGAGGAGGGAAAACAAAGCCCAAATGCCCTTAATCATCCATCACAATGAGATAAACCAAAGAATATATTTCTGATGTGCAGCAAAAGATAATTGAGCTTCACAAACTAGAAAGTGACTTTAACAAATGAGCTAGAGCAGTGAAAATTCCCATTTCCAACATCAGGGCAATAATTAAGAATTTACAATCAACAGAAAATGTTATGAATCTGCCTGGAAGAGGATGTGTGTCTTTATCGTCCTAATGCACGGTGAGAAGGAGAGTTTGAGTGGCTAAAGACTCTCCAAGGATCACAGCTGGTGAATTGCAGAAAATAGTTGAGTCTCGGGCTCAGAAAACCTTAAAAAAAATTGTCAAACAGCACCTACATCACCACATGTTGTTTAGGAGGGTTTCAAGAAAAATTCTCCTAGCTCATCCAAAAACAAACTAAAGCATATTCAGTTATCAGATATGACTGGAACTTAAAATGGGACTGGCTTCTATGATCAGATGAAACAAAAAAATTAGCTTTTCAGCAGCAAACACTCAAGATGGGTTTGGTGAACACAGAGATAAAAAGTAACCCATGTGTACAATGAAATATATTACTTTTTTTTTTATGTTGTGGGGCTATATTTCTGCTGGAGGTCCTGGACATCTTGTTTAGATACATGGCGTATTTGATTATATCGAATACCAACATATAAAAAAATCAAAAAGTGACTGACTCTGTTAGAAATCTTATAATGGACCATGTTTGGATCTTCCAACCGTACAATAATCAAAACACAAACCTCAAAAACAACATAAAAATGGGTCACTGAGCTCAAAACCAAGCTTCTGCTATAGCCCTTCCAGTCCTCTGACCTGAACCCCATAGAAAATGAGAGGAGTGAACTGAAGAGGAGAAGTACCAACAGGGAGATGGGAATCTAAAGGGTCTGGAGTGATTCTGGATGAAGAAATGGTCTCTGATCTCAGGTGTTCTTTAACCTCATCAGGCATTATAGGAGAAAATGTAGAGCTGTTAAACTGGCAAATGGAGGTTTAAAAAAAGAATTCAATAAAAAGGTGTCCTTAATTGTGGCCAATGTGTATTAGAGAAAAACATTTATTTCGTAATGATATTTCCCCCCATTTTTAAATTATTATTATTCAATGAAAGGTTAGAATTTTTTGCATTTTTTAAATAAAAGATCAAAAGGATTAACAATGCAGATTAATTTTCACAGCCTTCTTTGATCATATTTACCAAGGGTGTCCATATTGCCAATTTTTACCTCAAAGTTCTTAATTATTTTAGCTATTTTTACTCAAATTAGGGTTTTGCAAGCAATAATGAGTACTCAATGAATTTATTTTTAATTCATACTCGTTGCCGGAGGGCGCCCTCGCGCAGAAACTCCACAAGTGAGACTCACTGATGAAGTTCCAGGAAACTCGGCTTTAGCTGTAGATGTAGCTGAATAACATTCAGATAGACGTTTTACTGATGAAACTTGATGAAAATAAACAATGACTGCGACAATATATGCTTTTATCTATACTCTTCAAACCATCGCGCGTATTTTTATGAGAATAAAGTTTGCAATCCTAATGCAAATTTAATCTGCGTGTTGTATTACCATGTGGACTCTGATTGGACGGTGGGGAGGTACTCATGTTTATGTAATGATCTGTTTAAATGAAGATATCTCCAAATGCGTTCTTACCACTGATCTATAATATAGAACATATATATAGATATAGTCATATATATAGATCAGTGGTTCTTACTAGTTCTTAATGAGGTTGAAGATATCTCCAAACGAACAGGGACTCTGAGTTATTCTGTTTTTGATATCATCTTTTAATTTCTGACTTGTAATTATTGCAATAGTATCTAGTATCTATTTAAATATTACTAGTAAGTATTCATTAGATACTAGAACTTATTTTTTTAGATACTGGTACTTATTCATTAGATACTAGTTCTTATTTAATAGATACTAGTAGTTATTCATTAGGTACTAGTTCTTATTCTTTAGACACTAGTACCTTTTTTAATCACTACTAGTAACTACTAGTACATAAAAATTAAGTACTAGTCACTAACGGAATACATATTAGTCAAAACAATAGTTGATATCTCAATGACGGATCCCCATAGAGTTCAATAGCAAAATTTTTGAATTTGTTACTAGTAACAATATAAAAGTTACTAGTCACTATTGAATTAAATACTAGTATATAATGAATAAGTACTAGTGTCTAATAAATAAATACTAGTATCTAATAAATAAGTAGTGAAAGTGAAGTGACATTCAGCCAAGTATGGTGACCCATACTCAGAATTTGTGCTCTGCATTTAACCCATCCGAAATGCACACACACAGAGCAGTGAACACACACACACACTGTGAGCACACACCCAGAGCAGTGGGCAGCCATTTATGCTGCGGCGCCCGGGGAGCAGTTGGGGGTTCGATGCCTTGCTCAAGGGCACCTAAGTCGTGGTATTGAAGGTGGAGAGAGAACTGTACATGCACTCCCCCCACCCACAATTCCTGCCAGCCCGGGACTCGAACTCACAACCTTTCGATTGGGAGTCCGACTCTCTAACCATTAGGCCACGACTTCCCACTAGTATTAGTACTAGTATTTAATCAATAAGTACTAGTATCTAATTAATAAATACTAGTACCTAATAAATAAGTACTAGTATCTAATGAATAAGTACTAGTATCTAATGAATAAGTAGTAGTATCTAATAAATAAGCACTAGTATCTAATGAATAAGTACTAGTATCTAATGATTAAGTACTAGTATCTAATGAATAAGTACTAGTAATTTTACAAAATACACTAGTGCCTAAAGAATAAGCACTAGTATAAATAAGCACTAGTAGTTAATAAATAAGTACTAGTACTTAATGGAAAATATACTAGTATCTAAAAAATAATTACTAGTAACTTGAAAAAAGATACTAGTACAGTTTATAGATTAAATGTTAAAAAGGCTTTCCATAGTCATGTGTTTGCAGTGTTCTTGTTTGAATCAATAAAGCATTTTTATCTTTTTTTTTTTTTAAATTCAGTTACAGCATAGCTGGATGCCTTTGTCTTCATAGATGTTTATAGGTAGTTGCCACATTTAACTGCTCCAGACACGTTGATATATCCGCAATCTTGGAACGGTCAACGTGACATCACTCACAATGTCCGCAAGATGCCACAACATGCAGCATCTGGTTGTAAAATACGCCAAATTTTAAATAACTGAAGAAACTGAATGAACTTTCACAGGTAAGAATGTGTTGGTTTGAGTTTTTATGTTTTTTAAGTGAAAGTGACATTAGGCCAAGTATGGTAACCCATACACCTGGCACGCTGACTTTGACCCAGTGAGTAGAACACACACACACACACTGTGAACACACACCTGGAGCAGTGAGCAGCCATTTAACGGCAGACAAAAATCATGGACTGGAGCCAGGAGCAAGGAGCCAGGAGCCAGAATCACTCAATCACGCGTGACCGTCTGCCGTTAGCAGGATGTTGTCAGGATTAATGTTTCTACAGGAAGAGAGATAAACGTTCAGTCATCCTGTATAACAGTCTATGCACTTAAATGATTCAAATTAACAAATAACACAAGTTTAAATTGAAGATATATACACACAAGTATTTAAAATATAACATGTCTAACAAATGAAGAAATCAGTTTATAGTTTTGCTTTTTTTACACTGACTTTACAACAATTTCTCAAATATTTATATTTGAGAAATATAAATATTTCAAATATTTCTCAAATATTTATAACTGATTAATAATCACAAAAATAGTATTGACTTTTATTGGCAAACATGACTTTTTTCACTAATTTCTGTTAATATCATAAAACCAGCGAGCTAAGCCAGTAACAGTGCTGACAGTGTTCTGAAACTTGGCACCTTTGGAAGGACTAAATGCCAACAAGGAACCATTTAAAAATAAATTTGCATTGTAATCTTTTTGATCTCTTATAAAAAAAATAAATCTAAAAAATCTAACCGTTCGTTGAAATAAAATAAATGAAATGGGGGGAAATCTCATTATGAAATAAATACTTTTATTTAATACACAGTTGCCACAGTCAGACACTCTTTTATACAGATTTTTTGTCTTTTTACAATTTTCCAAGATAACAGCTCTGAGTCTTTCTTACAATGCCTGATGAGTTTGGAGATCACCTGACAAGATCAGAGACAAGTTTTCTCCAGAATATAGCACAGTATAACTTGCTAAATATGTTGCATTTGGGTCCTAAATTCACTTTTGCAGGAAGGAAGATTGAATGAATGTTTCACTTGTAGTTCCAATCGTTAATCGTTTGCTCTGAAGCAAGGTTGAAGCATTGCATTAAAGTGATTTTACTAGTTCTACTAGTTCCCTTGTGGCGCACGGCCCGCCCTTAAACTGATCAATAGAAACTAACTTGTGATTCGCGAATTACGGTTCTTTTGAACAGTGATTCAGTCCAAGCAATTGTTTGCAGAAGTACTTTTGGTTAAAAGCTGTGAAGTCTAAACAGCTCTGATGCTCATACTGTTAAGAGCAGGCTAATGTGCGAACAATATCACAGATTGACACACACACATACACACACAAAAATGAAACAATGGTGCGCGTGTAATACTAAAATGTATCGGTGAATCATTTGAGCTGATTCAATGAAAACTGTCCGAACAAAACGATTCATAAAAATGATTCCCAATGCTAGTATACTGACCTGTAGAATGACAGAAACATTTTCTCCGTAATATATTTCGTCTAACAACCTATACTGTTTTCTATATTTGTTTCCTTAATAAATAGTTAAGGGATATTTGACTGCGTGGAAAATGCACGTTCTCTCTCTTCCTTGTTTCAATGCCCCCAAAACTCACCGAACCTGATTTCACGGGACAGGTGCCTTTTTAAGACGGTCCGCTGAAAGAGGAAGACAGGGTTATGCTTATATCTCCATTAAAAGTTCTCCACGAGTTTGTGCAAGTTTCATGACCCACTATGGCAGTAAACTTGAGCAAAAACGGGCCCGCGCTTACAGACGCTTATAATGAAGTGGTGAACGGGAGAACGAGCACAGACTGGTAAGATAGCTAGCCTACATAAATCATCATACTACAACATAGTCTGTTATGGAAAATGGATGAATGGAATATATTTTCTAATACTAATGAGACATTTTAACGTACTAAATTCATATAATGTAGCTTCAAATGAGGTATTTCTCTTTAACATAACATGCAAATTGCTTCTCAATAAATCTAGGTAGCCTATTGCATAATGCATTGCAGTTATTTGTTACTAAATGTGTAATGTATATACGTTATAGATGTTTGTTGTCATTTGTAGTGGTTATCTAAAGTCATTTTGTTACAGAAGGATCCTGCATACAAATAAACTGTATTTGTTGATTATAGGGTGTTGTTCACCTATGAAGGAAACAGTAACGACATTCGAGTGGCAGGGAAGGGAGGTGAGTGAATTTGTTTCAAATAAGTGCTTAAAGAATGCAGGTAAGAGTGCCAAAAGAGTGATGTCATTCTTTCTTTCTTTGTTTCTTTTTTTTTTTTTTCTATTCGATTAGTCAACAGCAGTTCGCAGTTACAAATGCTTGTGTGTTTTCTCTGAATGTGCCATAGATGGTGGGCTTGAAGAAATGGTGGAGGAACTGAACAGCGGCAAAGTCATGTACGCCTTCTGTAAAGTGTTGGACCCCAGCTCTGGAGTTCCCAAGTTTGTGCTCATCAACTGGGTACGAACTGACAAAAATGTCCAAAACCAAATGTACTGATGGAAACTGGCGTACTTTAATATGCAAAGTGAAAAAAAATTGAAATTCTCTCAACCTCATGTCTACTCAACCTCACGTTCTAGACTTTGGGTAATCTTCAAAACACCAATTAAGATTTAAAATAAACCTGAATAGTTTATGCCCTTCAAATGAAATTCCAGGAAACTAAAATAAAGATCCAAAAAGTTCATAAAGGCACCATCAAAATATATGTTTTGATCATATAAATCCTATAAAGCGACAGTATCTCTGAATAACTTGGATTAAACTACTTGATTCATATGGAACAATCCCTCAACATATATAATCATCTTTATACTATTATTTGGTTTCAGACTGGCGAGGGAGTCAAGGACGTTAGAAAGGGTGTTTGCGCCAATCACGTTCATTCAATGGCCAGTTTTCTGAGGGTGAGTGTATGATGCAGCTTTCATTTTGTAGTTACATTAGGGTCATGTAATTTCATTCACAACCAATTCCTCATTTTAAATGTGTATTTTATGAAAGGGGGCCCATGTGACCATCAACGCCCGATCAGATGATGATGTTGAACCTGCAGCCATCATGGAGAAGGTAACCAAGGGCTCGGGCGTCAACTACAACATCCAGAAAGAATCAAAGCAGAACAATAATTGTGAACCTCCTGGACGTGTGGTGAGTGAAGCGATGAATTATGTCCGTACCTCATATTTATAGAGACTTTGAATGTCTGCATGTTTGCTTTCTGAATTACTCCAGTGTCTTTGTTCCCACAGGGCTCTGTTTATAAAAAGGTCAGTGCTTTAGATGAAATACAGAGTACAGACAGAGACAACTTCTGGGCTAAGGCTGAGGTAAGGAAAAGCTATGGGAAAACACAATGCTTTTATCTCCTCATCTGGTCTTTGTTTTCTTGACACGTTCTTTTCCATCTCCTTTATCAGCAAGATGAAAAGACTCGCCGGCAGGAGGAGCGCAGGAAGGCAAATGAGGAGAGGCAGCGTCTGGAGAAAGAACGGAGGGAGCGGGATGCTCGAGAGGCAGACGAACGAGAACAAAGTCGGAAGGAGAAAGGGAAAGAGATCGACCAACAGAGGCAAGTGATTTCATGTCTGTCCTATTCATATCATTAAAACAGTATATACACTCGGATTCAAAAGTTTGGGACCAGAAATATGTTTATACTCTTTCAGTTAGGACACACTGATATGATCAAAAGTGACAGCAAAGACCTTTTTAATGTTACAAAAGGTTTGTTTTTCAAATAATGCTCTTCGTTTGAACTTTCAGTGAATCACCAAAAAATTATTTTCCACAAAAATATTAAGCATCACAACTGTTTTCAACATTGATGATATTAATAGCATATGAGTATGACTTCTTAAAGATCATGTGACACTGAAGACTAGAGTAAGGATGCTGAAAATTCAGCTCTGCGTCACAGGAAATAGAAAACAGTTATTTTAAAGCGTAATAATATTTCACAATATTACCATTTTTACTTTATTTTTGATCAAATAAATGCAGCTTTACTGAGCATAAAGAGGGCTATAACAAAAAACATTAAAAAAATATTTTTTTTGTCCAGTCCTCAAATTTTGAATGGTAGTGCATATAGTTGGAAAGTTGCTTTGGCCAAATGTGTCTGTTTAATAACTTCCTACTTGGTGTCTCACAGGCAGTTTGAAAAGAAACAAGAGGCAGAGAATAAAGAACAGGAGCAGAGAAAATTGGTAAAATGATGTCTTTCCTTCAATACATGTGAACATTATAAAATCATATTTAATATATCATGTTAGTCACCCTTGATTGCCTCATTTGATGTTAAGGATAAAGAGCAGAAGGAACACCAGTCTCCTATCAAAGGAGGAATACTGCGATCGGAGTCTGTGCAGAAGGCCAATGTGAGTTCACCTTTGATGAGTCAAAATAGATACAGCACAACAGTGAGCACCCACACTGACAGTGTCCTTGTATCTTAAAGTATATTTCCCATTGCTTTTCTCCATAGAGATTTAAAAAAAAATCTTTAAGAAAGATTTCTAAGCCATGTACAAAACCTCAGAGAGGAATCACTGGGTTAAAGTAAAAAGTATCTGAAAATCAGACCATTTATATGATAAAACGAAATACACTTTCCACAAAGAATTGTGAATTATGTAATAAAAATTTGGAACAATTATATAATCAAAAAATATTGACTTATTGTGACAGGTTGTACGTTTAAAAACAATATACATGAGGTTTTTATGCAAAATGGTTAAGCTTGTCAGGTATTTACTTGATAATATATAATGAAAGTACAGTAGAGACAGTAATATTCTGAATTATTATTACAATTAAAAATAATGGTTTTCCATTTTAATATTCAGTCTTCAATGTTATTTAAACAGTTGTGCTGCTAAATATTATTGTATTACATTCAAATCATGTTTTTTTTTTTTGCAGTACATTCAAACCATGAATAGAAAGTTAAAAAGAACAGCTTTTATTTAAAATAGAAATTAATGTCTTCACTGTCACTTTTGATGAAATTTTCACATCCTTGCTGAATTAAAGTATTCATTTCTTTCACAAAAAAATCTAAAACTTTGACCAGTGGTGTATATAATCAGTTGGTGCTCAAGGTCGGCATTTCTTGGCATTTCTTTTTTACACATTATCATTAAAAAACAAGTTCTTTAAGGAGAAAATAAATGGGAATTTACTTCCGGAATCCTAGTGTATTCCTCTATCTGTTGAAGAGCAAGTAAGAAAGGCTATAAAAGAAGTGAAAAGACATAAAAAATACCTTTTTTTCAGGAGGCAGCATCAATTATCTCTCAGCGTTCCATCAATCCCAGAGAGCTGTTCATGCAGAAGGAGAGAAGTTTGGCCAACAGTGCAACGGCTTCTTCAGCCACCCGACCAAGTAAAGGAAAACTCCTGTCCAACAATTCATCAACTTCCAACAAACCTCATATATAAAACATGCGCTCAGTCCCAAGCCTTTTATCCCAAAACTCAGAAATTCATGTCTTTTCCCTCAGGTCAGTTGAGAAGCCCATTTTTATCCCAGCAAGCAGTCAGTGCAGAAAACCCTCCCAATGAAAGCAGGTCTCAGCCCTTATCTCCAGTTCGCCCTGCGGCAGCCGTCTCGGTTTCACATGTACCAGCTCCAGTCTCTCCTGCGCACAAAACTACTGCTTTCCCAGTAGAAAAGGAAGGTGAATAAAATCAGCAATCCCTTTTGTTTCTGTGGTTTGATGTTATATATCAGTTAAGTAATAATTTGCTTTATTTCTGTCTTTCAGACCCCTTCTCTGATGATCCATTTGTATCTGAACAAGCCGAGGGTTCTGAAGATGAATGGGATGGTATGTTCTCCTCCTATAATGCTAATTAACGTCAGTCAGTGTTATAATTATGCTTGAAATCTTATTTACTGTGTGCAGATTCAGGTGGGGAGGGATCGAGCCCTGATGCTGGGAAGCAGCAAAGTTATGATCTAAACGACATCTACACAGACGTCCCCTCACAAGAAAGTCTCTATGAGAACGTTAACCAGGTTGGTACCTTGTCATGTCATACAAACCTTATTTGGACAGATTTTTCTGTAGCAGTAATAATATGTCAGCAGGGTATAAAATATTATGTACTGCAGATTTGGGTGTCACATAAATACCATTATTTATTGTATTATTTGTAGGATTTCCAAACCCATGCTGGTGAAGAAGAGGAGACAGGCGAAAACCAGAACATCTGCGCAAGAGCACTATATGACTACCAAGCTTGTGAGTTGTTTTATTCTAATGTATTATCTACTATATTTGATTTGTTAGCATAAATGTATCATATATAAATATGTAAAAGTTTAATGAATCTAAATAGTATATAAATATATATAATTATATAATTGATGCATTGTGTTTTCTTCTTTGTTTCCCATTTAGTGGATGATACAGAGATCACCTTTGACCCGGATGATATTATCACAGGGATCGAGATGATAGATGAGGGCTGGTGGAGAGGTTATGGTCCTGACGGTCACTACGGACTTTTTCCTTCTAATTATGTTGAGCTTATTTAAGTCTTCAGTAAGCAGTCAGATGCAATATCATTTGACAAAATGATTGTGGTTCGTTAATGTGCTTTGATGATGTTACCGGGTGTTTGCAAAATCTGCTTTCTTTATCCACAGGGACATGCAGAGAGTTCCTCAGGGGCAGGGGCTCAAATGTATAATGGGGCAATGTAAAAAAAAAAAAAAAAATATATATATATATATATAGGTCAAAAGTCAAAATTTTAATATACATGAAAATGTTATGCAATGCTGATTTATTATGCAAATAATGTTCAATAAAGGTTGTATGTTCTTTTCATGTTGATTCAAATATTCTATTCAAAAAAAGCAAAGAAAATAAACACGTTGACTTTTGTGGATATATTTGTCATTTATTATAAGTTACTTCCTGTTTTCACAACTGATGAAGGTGTTTAAATAGACACCGAAACGTCGTGTTAAGCTTTTTATTATCCAGCGATTTTAATAAAAATGTTATATTTTGGTATCCATCGTCATTCACCATAGATATATATCTATGGTCATTCATTTCACAGCAAGAGGGTATGGACATAGGGAATATATATGTTGCTGACGTCTAACTCACGCGACGGTTACGTAAACGCCTCTTTGACGTCATCAACCCGATTGTGGTAGTTTTTGGGGAAGAAGACATGGCTGCAAGGTTACTGCTAAGAAGCGCAGTCAGGGCCGCTGTGACCCGCAGGTCCTCTCCGGTGCTCGCGCTGAGCAGAGGGATGGCGGCGGGAGGTCAGTCTTTTATCACGGGGTGTTTTTAATAATCGAAACGCGCCGCAGCATCTCCTGAGGCAGTTTGAACGCGTGCCAAGGACGCGATGCCTTCCTCGGAGGTCGATGCGCTCACCGCATAGGACGTCTAAAATAGGAAAACATGTTTAAATGTAATTTCTTCCCCGATATTTTATGAGATTGTGTTGTTTTAGAGTTTGAATGTGGATTGTTGAGATATATTGGTTTGGTTTTAAAAAGAAAATACAAATGCGTTCTGTTGACTGTAAGCATATATGCTAGTGTACAAATACAGAAGTTGACTTTGAATTGATAAAGTCTTTTATTCATTTTTTTTTTTCACGCAGGTATTCCCACTGATGAGGAGCAGGCAACTGGACTCGAGAAGAAGATTATGAATGCTATGAAAACAGGCACAGTATGTATTATGATCTGTCAGAAAGCTGTCAAACTAAATGTTTATGCTTATGTCAAATAAGGACAAATTCACTCAAAAATTTAATTGTCATTATTTATTTACCCTCATGTTTATCTAAACTTGCATGTTGTTAAATTTCCTCTAAAAAAAAAAAAGTTTAAATAGCTTAAATAGTCATGTCTCTAGGACTCCTTAGAAGACACAAGTTTTCAGTTAGACTTAGAGATATGTTGCATTTTGATGGCCTCATTTTAAGTTTAATGACATTGTGAAATTACATGGTGGTTCCCACGTGCAGAAAACCATTTTGACCAAATGTCATTAATGTCAAACTTAATGGGTGCCATATTTGATATTAAAGGGTTAGTTCACCCAGATAGCAAATTTATGTAATTAATAACTTACCCTCAGTAAACGAGTCAGTCTATTGTTCGCTATCTGGCTCGGCTCGGTGTTCATCTTCAGTTCTCTCTTCACAGCAGTTCAGTCAGTGTACTGTTTGAGTAAATGAATTACTCCGGGATATTGGTTTGTTTGAACTCAGAGGGAGTGTCAGCCACATTAAAAAAAAGTTAACAGCTTAAGTCATTAATGCGTATTAGAGATGCGAACCGTTTAAAATGATTCAGTTTCTTTTTGTTGAACTGAATGATTCGTTCACGAACCGGATATCCAGACTGCTTTGTTTTGAACTGTCTTACAACAGACACGGAGGAGAAGACAATGCTGAATAAAGTCGTAGTTTTTGCTATTTTTGGACCAACATGTATTTTCGATGCTTCAAAAAATTCTAACTGACCCTCTGATGTCACATGGACTACTTTGATGATGTTTTTCTTACCTTTCTGGAAATGGACAGTATACCGTTCACACAGTTTCAATGGAGGGACTGAGAGCTCTCGGACTAAATCTAAAATATCTTAAACTGTGTTTCAAAGATAAATGGAGGTTTTACGGGTTTGAAACAACATCAGGGTAAGTTATTAATTACATAAATTTGCTATCTGGGTGAACTAACCCTTTAACATGCATACGTGAATCTTGAACATAAAAATGTCAAAATAAAATTAATACATTTTCCTGTTATGGATATAAGCTGCATAAAGGTTCGTTTTTGTGTGGGTTCCACAAAAAATGTATTCCACAAATACATTTTTTTGGTGAACTACTTTGGTAAATGTACTTCAGGGTAGATGTTTTATTAGGTGATGCTTTCCTGGGAATCGAACCCATGACATTGTTGCAGTGACATGGCTCTACATTGGTTCTTTAATAGACATACATTTTATTAGGTCATTCTTTCTATCCCTGGCAATCAAACCAATTATCTTTGCATTGCCGAAAACATGCGATACAAGGTTTCTAATGCTTTCAAGATCATTTCAAATGAATTCCAGGATAGGCGTTGTATTAAATCATAATTTGCCTGGGAATCGAACCCATGACCTTGGTGTTACAGGGATTCTGGTCCTTTTTTAAAAAGACTTTCTAAATTGACTGACTGATTTCATGTTCTTCCATCTCCCAGGATCCTTACAACATACTGAAGCCCAAGGAGTATGCAGGGTCAAAGACGGACCCCCATCTTGTACCGTCCATCACCAACAAAAGAATCGTTGGCTGTGTCTGTAAGTTAAAACTATTGATTCTAGGAACTTGATGTCATATTTAATTTTGTTTGAGGTTATATTAAGTATGTTTGTCTGTCAAGGTGAGGAGGACAACACCGCTGTGGTTTGGTTCTGGCTCCATGAGGGTGAAGCCCAGCGCTGTCCCTCATGCGGCTCTCATTACAAGCTAGTTCCTCATGAGCTTCCTCACTGATCCTGCTGCCTCCATCGCAGCATCACATCCCAGAATTCCAGAGACGTCATGACCTCATTCATGTTTGTCTTTTTGCAAAGAAGTACAGGAGATGTAACCTGTCCTCCTGGTGTGGGACACAACATTTTAACAATTCCTAAAATACAGTTTATTTAAATTATTGGAGTGTACTTTTTGCATTTGGTCTGGTTACACATAATAAACATGCTTACTCTGACTTTGACTCTTGTGTTTTAATTCAGGTTCATTTAATTCTGGTTAAAAGTCTGGACACGATTGACTGAATTTTGTCTTGCATGACCTTAAAATATTTTCATTTGATGCTTAAAATTAGTTTTGAAGACAAATGAAATTGTCATGTATATACATTTCTTGGCAAACCTAATATTTTAATTTGAATAATAGTTATTTAATAGTTTCAATGTGCAAAATAGTAAGAAAGTTTGTCCAAGCCAGTGTTAGTTTAATATTGTTTATCTACTATTATAGTATAAGATAATTTTGAATTGGCTTTTATTTTAATGTTGTCACTTTTCATTATAAATTTAGTTAGGTCATTTTGTAGTAGTGTAGTAATTTCTTTCTGTGCTTTTTTCTGTAATTTAGCTTTCTTTTTTAAATTTTAGTAATTCTAACACTTAACATTTTAATTCCATTATTTCTAATTTAGGTATTTTAAAATAAAACTTTTCTAATTTACTCAAAAAATATTTTTGTTTTAATAAATGAAAAGTTGGACTGCCATTTTAGATCAATTTTGTATAAAATATCTTTTTGACCTTGACGTCCCCTTGATGAAATGATGCTTTTCTATTTGTATTGCAGACTATAATTTGGAAAGGTTGTTGTTGATGTATGACTTATAGGTTTAATTTTTTTTTTGTCTTTATTAAAGTCCTTTCACACATGGTTTGCCATAAAGATGTGGAGCTCCCAATAGGAAGATCTGGTTGTTTCTGTTTTCGCGCTTTCTTTCTGTGTCCACAAGGGGTCATTTGTTTTTAAGAATAACAAATTAAGAGCCTTTGGGAAGAATGCAAACATAGGTGCCATAAAGCAAGATTATGCTCTCACTTTGTTATTTCTATTTTGCCTTAAATGTCAGATATCTAGCATACAACTACATTATTTTATTAAATAATCTGGTTTATGTGTGTGATAATATTGTGAAAAGTCTTTATATAATTTACTCTCTCCATATTAGTTCATACAGTGTCTTATAGTCCCCAGTTTTTAAATATTCTATTGCAAGGGACAATGCAACAGTATATTTTCAGTATATTGTGTTTCAAGTGTTAAATATATTTTAACACTTTATTTTCAATATTATTCTTATATAAGTGTCAATTATTCAGGCAATTCAAATACAGATGGCATATTATTGATTTGTGATACATCTGTCAAGTCAAGGCTAATATTCTCTCTTTTAGAATGTCTGAGCAAATTGGCTTTAATGTCTGTTCTTCATGACAAAAAAATAAAAAAATAGTCTTGATTGCCTAATGGTTATTAGCATAATGGAATTCATCAACATGAATTTCCAAGCTGCCGTTTCAGCCTCTCTACTGTTTACTGCACCTACCTACATTATGTTAATCACTTCATAAGCATTGCAGACACACATCACATTGTGTATCGCTTTGAAAGTCATCATAATCAATGCATCAAGAGATTTTTTCACAAATGTGAAAACTGCCCTTAGCGGGTCATTTATGCCTCCTGTCTTTTTTCATTTTACTGACAAGAAAAACTGAAAGTGAGATGTTATGTGCAATTTGCACATAATTTCCAACATTTGCTGAGGCAGACTGTGAAAGCGAGGAAATGCAACAAGCGAGGGAGATCTTATTTCATGTGCATTGCTCAGTTAAGCTGTTGGACATTGTGGCATTGTAATGAAATAATTCACTGCATTTTTTTTCTTTCCCCCAAGAACATCTTTAAGAACAGGCAGTCATTTATATTTGCAGTAGTTTAGTTTTTTTTTTTTTCAGCAGAACAGACTTGGAGAAATTTAGCACTGCATTACTTGCTCACCAATGGATTGGTCAGAACGAGAGTCCAAACAGCTGATAAAAACATCACAATATTCCACAAGTAACCCACATGACCAACATCCTCTGAAGTGAAAAGCTGTGTGTTTGTAAGAAAAGCAATCTATCATTATGGTACTTTAACTTTAAATAGTAACATCCAGGTGGATACTGCACACTGGAGTGCTTGGAGTGCTTTGAAAAACAGAAAAGTGCTATATAAATGTAATAAAATAAGAATAATAAAAACACTTCCTCCAGTGAAAATGTAAGAAACAAAGGTTGAAGGTGAGAACATTTGCAGCAAATTATCATTTTTGGGTGAACTGTTCCTTTCAGTGGGTTTGAAAACTTGCTTACTTTTGCACATAACAGAATTCCTTCTTATTTTAGGGTGAAATATAGCATAATGTCACTGAACTGTGCAAAAAGGGGTTGTTGAGAAAATTAAAAAATCAAAGCAACATGATGCACTGAGATTTTTCAGTTCACTCAACAACTGTCTTAATAAATTATTCATGCTGCAATGCATGCTGGGTGCTCACAAACCCTTAGCAAACCAGCAACTGTTTTGTTTGTTCAGACCTCGCAGACAACCAGATTTGTTAGAACTATATTTGGGACAACACTGTTTGTCATGCGTTTTTATGTAGATTATATGCAAAGTTATTCTTCGGCTGTGTTGGAATGACAATGGAGCTATAGCTTGCTACATACTGCACAGTCTATATACTGTAAGCTGACAGACGTTTTAAAATAATAAGCAAAACAGTATGCATTATTCTACCATAAACATTTTTAATAGTAGCATTCTACATGATCACATGACCACACTACAGTACATTTGTTACATAACCTCATCATATGTGATTAATCCAGCAATTAGCTTGTTATTTTCATTATTTTGGGGTATTTATTGTGTCAATTTCATAACATTTGTGGCCCAATAAAATGGTGATTCAGAAAGGTCAATAGAATTGCAAAGGTCAAGTCGAATGCACTGCACTGTGGAATATAATATACCACACACTAATGCTGCGCTTGAAATTGTTTGTTCAATTTACTGAACATACTTCCCTACTAAATAGTATGTGAAAAACAGTAATGCAAGTACTATTTCCAAATTAATAGTATTCATAAAACATTATCCAAAATAATCCCAGCAGGCACACAACGTCATAAAACGTTGATATTTGGTAAAAATTTTGGTTGCAACATCAGGTGACCAAAATTCATTGTCAAGTCAACATCTGTCAATGTTAATTTGATGTCTAATACCAATATCAGCTCATTTTGATATTTGTTGTTTAACCAAAATCCAACGTTAAGTCAATGTCAAATTGCTGTCAAATACTGACCTCAACTTGATTTTCATTCTCAACCAAAATGCAGCGTATGTCCAGTGTGCTGTCTAACGTCACCCTGACGTTATACTGACACCCTGTGCCTGCTGGGAGTGGAGTTACTGTTTCCAAGATACTCAAGTGCACATCTGATGGACACTTTCCCATGAGACAACAGAAGAGGAACTGTGAATTTCATTGAATCGATGCAACTGCCACTGGTCACGACAATGACTACATGATAGATAGATGTGCATCACTCATTCATATTATATAGAACATGCACTGCATCCAAAACCAAAATTTTCCCCACTACATAGTATATACAAAAAACAGTATGCCAAAAGCATAGTATGTCAGGATGCATAGTATTTGAAAAACGGTAGATGAAAAGTAACTGGATGACCTATTACTTCCACTAAGATTCTGAAGTGCACATTCGATGGACACACTGGGTACTATCCCATGAGGCCATGGGAAAGGATTTAAGAATGGCAGTGAAGCGATGCAATTTACGCTGTGACAGTAGGTCATGTGACATTAACAACATGGCAGATGTAATACGTCTGAATTTCATTCATACTATCCATATTTATACTATATAGAGCATATTTTAAGCAGTCACAAAATAAGTTAATATTCAGATGTACCTACTCAAACAGTATGTGATTTTTGGACACATTTTTTTAAATAGTTGTTTAGAAATTACGTATTCAACAAAAGAACCTCAAACAGTATGAGGCCTTATTTTATTTCACAACACATTTCACATTTGAGTAATTATAGTATGTTACTTCATTTGAATAGACCTACTTGAGTACAATATCCCACAATTTGCTTACCACGCACAGAAGCCATACGCTATTGACATAAACACATAAAGTGGAGCCATTAAACATAATTTCGAAAGGAGTACTCCCATTTAATCTTCCAGTTAATACCAAGGTATGAAACCAGCATCTTACCTCTTCCTGTTGTTAGTTATTTTGGCATCCCTCCACATCCCCTTCTCCTCCTTTTGTACAATTTTGCCCTTTTATGGGGGCAGTCAGAGCTCGAGTAGAATAGAGCCCCTCTATAGCAGACAGCAATTCAAATCTGTTTACCACTTACACTGAGCTTATATAAGCACACAAACTCGTGAACTATGGATTAAATGATGCCTAAATCATTTTTACAGCGTAGTAGCATTTTTAACATATTTTCAATTTCCTATGTAACTTAACTGCATAGTTCATTTTGGAAAGTATCACATACTTAAACAACATGCAACAGATGTACGCGAACACGCTGCTGACACTTCGATCTGCACGTAAACAACGTATCCACGTACATGTTGCATATATTGTTGACGAATGTGATAATCTCCAAAATGGCACTACAGGGTGACACAGAAGAGACAAATTGTTAAATAAAGTCATTATTTTAGTTTTCTTTGCACACAAAAAGTACTCTATAGCTTCGTAAAATTACGGTTGAACCACAGATGTCACATGGATTATTTTAACGATGTTCTTGTTACGTATCTGAGCCTCAATCGTGTCAGAATCCTAGCTGTCTATGGGAGGGACAGAGAGCTTTCGGAATGCATCAAAAATATCTTAATTTGTGTTCCAAAGATGAATGAAGGCCTTACAGGTTTGGAACGACATTAGTGTGAGTAATTACTAATTAAATACAAAAATTTTCATTTTTGGGGAAACTAAACCTTTAAAGTTACATTTATGTTTTTGAGTGTATGAAAGGATCTTGAGATTAGAAGTGAACTATCTTCTGTTTATCCTTTTAGCAGCGTAATCTACATAATGTGACCGTCCTTGCAGTGAATTGTGTTCCAATGACGGCGACCCGTGACATGTAATGAAAACAATGGGAGCTGTAATGAGATAGATGAGGACGTTTTGCCTGCCCATCACATCTGACTGAAGATGATTGAATAATACTGAGTACTCAGTACTCCAGAGCGCTGCATGTTTGCAGAACCTAATTTTACCAAGTGCGACATGTTCCTGGACCAACATCTTTGTGGACCCTTGTGATTAACCAATTAGATTTGAAGAACCAGTTTATAGTTTTTTGTGTAGTTTAGGCTTACAATCTCTGATTTTAGGGATGACTCATGGTTAAGGTTAGGTTTAGGTGTAGGGATATGGTCAAGATAAAATTTTTGGATTCAAATATATCGAATCCAAGATTAGATTCGAATACATCTAACTATAGTTCTAATTATAGTTCCCGTGCAGAATGACTGAAAAAAGCAGAAGCTCTGGGCAGTTCAATTAGACTATGTTGTAAGATTACAAAGAGGTTAAGATAAAATGATGTGAATTTCAAGCGGACATACATTTAATGTCCTTCCCTTCTCTTTGAAATCTTTTTTTAACGTCCCCCTTGACTCGTGAACGTATGAGAGCTTGCCTTTGATTAGTCTCTAAATGACAGAGAGAAAGTGTTGAGCGATATTTTGGCATTCTAACAGTGAAAAAACATCTATGTCACCGACGAGGAAGCATTACTCAGGTCTAGTCTTTCATAACTGCGTAAACAAGGTTGTTCTTTGTGATTCGAGCAACTGCGTTCAATATGATGACGGTAATGTTATATAATAGTGCTTCCAGAGCCATCCTAACAACAGGTGCACGGTCTCACAGAGAATACATGTGTTTCCTGAGGTTACACGTCATGGATGTTTCAAGTCCTCAGATATACACCGTTTTTGATAGGCTAGACCTCTTTGAGCTATTAATATTTTAATGGCTGTATTGTTTTCAAGCCAAAAAACAGCTCACAGTGTGCTACGCACAAGTCATCTCTGCTTTTCAATTCTCCACTCCTGTTCTGCTTTTCTCAGCGGGCCGAAAAACAACTGTGGAAGGGGAGAATTTTAAAGAGGGATGGATTTAAATGTACTCGAGGAGACCAGCCAAGGACATTTGGCAGGCGGGGTCCGTCACACAGGAGCACGAGAGAGACACAATGCATCTCTGGACAATAGTCTGTGATTAGCACTGTGCTTATCTGCGCAACGCATCTGCCATTAGTGTGCTGCAGGGGTGCTGTCTCCATAGCAACCAATCTTCCTGAAGTCCAGACCCTAGTTGTTCTTGTCAAAGATCCACTCAGAAACCTCTATTCACCGTTTACTGCCATAAAAGCCCATTTAAGGTTATTATGACTGTTGTAAGGGTGTGGGGGTGATTGCATGGATCTCAACGTAGCTGTAAAACCTCACACCGACTTGATCCATTTGCAGAGGATTAATTAACCTGCGTGACCCGCGCACAAATGCTTGGACGTGAACCTCACTTGTAGTCTGACACCTGCCACTTGAAATTTTCAGACACGGAGATGAACGGAAGGTGGAATTATGAGCGCATTTCTCCACTGACGCATGTTTTCGACAAAATCAAAAAGGCAAGAGGTTTATTTAGCCTATAAGTGGCGCTAATTCAAACGCCGTGTTTGCTATTGCTAATATGTAGACTTGAACAAACCTTTATGCCCAAGTATTAAACTTCGGCATGTACTAGCTCAACCCACAACATTTATATTGGTATTTAAACCAATCCAATGTATGGTTTTAACCTGGCAGATGATATGAGTGAAAAAAAAAACCCCATAGCCTTAGGGGGCTAAAGGGATAGGCCTATCTAGAGACAACAATATCATAGAGACTTTATAGTCAGTGAGCAAGTGCTCAGAACACCATAGCAACTGCATAGCAAAATGTTAGAATCACACAGAACATGTGAGTAACCATGTAGCAACTGCATAGCAGCAGTGCTGAAGATTACTTGTAAATTGTAATCCATTACTGATTCCAAATAACATGACAAAAATAGAAAAGCAATTAAATTACACCAGTTATTAGTATTGCAATACATCCAGCACTGTTATGGATAATACCGTTTAGAAAGCATACAGTCATCATACATGTTCATGTCTATTTTTGTTTCTATCACTGTTTCGTCTCTTTGTATTCCTGCCCAGGTCTCGACAGCATGGCTGTGGTGCTGGCTGGTGCTTGACTTGCACCTGGTTGAATCATCTCAATTTTAAGCCCATTCTACTTGGATGCTCCAAAAATGAGGATTATCAAATGCAGACTCACAGCCTGTCTCCTGCTCTGAGGGCACCTGGGTCTTTGTTGCAAACAACTTTGCTCAGGGAGAGCCTATTCAGACTCATCTGGTCTGCTGAGGAGTTCTGATAAAGACTAGTGTGATTTCAAAGAGAGATAAAGCGTTTGAGAATTGCAGCGCGCTGAAAGAGACTCGGCAGCCCTCTTTACCCCCGGGCATCAGCCCAGGCACCCGCTGTCACACCATTATGACAGGAGATTCTTTATAATTGCCCATTCCACAAATGGCAAATAAGGTGTGTGATATAAATTGATCAGACAACTTGAAAAACGTGGTAGAGAAAGAATTTCTTCACGTTTACATTTGATGAGGCCATTCACTGCTCTCTAACTTCTTTGATTTTACACTTCTTTAATTGGCCATTTAAATCCTAAATCTAACTATAATATTCTATATTGAAATAAATTGTTACCTAAATGTTATTTTTATATAGAGAATATAAATAGAGTTTTTAAAGGATTGCTCAAATAAATCTAGCTTATAAAGAATTTTTTAAAAACCTGTAACTGATGAATTTATGTTGAAGCATTTTACTTTAAATTTAAAAAGAAAAACATACAAAATGCATTTATTATAAGTCTATCATATCATTTTCCCCAAAATTGCTTTAATAAAAACATCAACTTGTGGTAAAATAAAACATGTAATATATAATAATATTGTATGCAAATTATAATTTAATAAAAAGACTAAAAGTTAATCCTGTTGCTCTCACATTTTCCCCCGTATTGAAACATTCCATACATAAGATACAATGACATCATCCTCTCTAGTTTAACCATTTAAAATATCTTCTTTTATATATATATATATAGGTTATACATAGACAAATACACAGATACACTGTAGATATATAGATTTTTTATGTTTTTGAAAGAAGAGTATTATGCTTACCAAGGCTGCATTTATTTGAGCAAAAATACAGTCTAATAAAATATACTATAAACTATAAACAGTAGTATTCATCATATTTTAAAATTTCAATTATTATTATTAAATTACGATTTAAATGCTTCCATTTTAAATGCAATTTAAAACATATTAACCTATGTTAGGATATTAACTTACTGGTCTTGTTGACTGAACATTAGATTGAAGAAAGGATGATGTCATTGTGATTTTATGATATGATTTTATTTATGGAATATTAAATTACTTTTAAAGGGGAAATATGATGGCAACATGGTTGACTTTTAGTCTATTTAATAATATATTGTTCTAACTAAAATCTAAATATATACAGATAGAATAAAGACAGAATACACGCCAATGCATTAAAAATGTTAACCGACTGATTCATGGTAAAATATTTACTTTAAATGTAAAAAAATAAAAACAACAATGAAAAAAAGTATTTACTAAGAGTTCACTGATTAATTAGTTAAAATATTAACTAATATTAACCTCTAATACTATTATATATGCAATTTTTAACCCCTCAAAATTAGTCTGTTTCTTTTTCAAATTACCCTTTTTAGAAGTTGGCTTCATCATCATATCCAATAAGTAAAATACATGTGCTCACTGAGCTGAGAAAAATATCAGCTTTATAATTTCAGCTTTGCTGTCAGATGGGTCAACAGAAAGACCATTTCTTTGTGGCTAATTTGAATGCTACATTTTTATTGAGAGCATACTTGAGCATTTTCTGACCTTTTCTTTGAAGAGGTTAAATGGATTCTACATGAATGATCACATTAAGAGGGAAATAAGAATTGAATTAACTTTTAAAGTGATAGTTCACACATAAATGAAAATTCTGTTATCACTTGCTCACCCTTATGTCATTCCAAAACTGTAAAACATTCTTTAGTCAGTGGAATGTAAGAAAAAAAAAAAAAAAAGATATTAAGAGAAAAATCTCACTAATGTTTTTCATCCATACAATGGAAGTCAATGGGCACCAATACTGGTGCTTACCAGCATCTTGAACATATGACAAACATATTGTTTGATAGGATGGAATATTCATTTTTGGGGACTTAAAGCCATTGCTTTTGGTCGATATATGAGTCTATATTCCATATTGATGCTTCCTCCAGTGAAGAAAGTCTATCCCCTGTTATCCTCTCACATCAAAATCAACTAATAGTTTTGGACTGTTTTAGCTTGTAATCGGAGCTTGATTTGTGCGTATCTCTATTCAAATTTGGACTAGATGACTTTTCCACTGAAGAAAGCGATATTATGCATAGAGGACACTTCTGAAGTTAAAAAATGTCTTAACAATGAGATTACTTGTGGATTATTGTGATGTTTTTACCAGCTGTTTGGACTCTCATTCTGACGGTACCCATTCACTGCAGAGGATCCATTGGTGAGCAAGTGATGTAATGCTACATTTCTCCAAATCTGTTTTGATGATAAAAAACAAAGTCATCTACATGTTGGATGGGCTGAGTAAATTTTCTATTCTCTTAAAGTTCTAGTAGATGTATAAAGTGTGGTGGGTTGAATCATGTACAGTTGTGACCTCATCAGCTGGCACTATGGGGCAGCGTTGGTTGCTAATGTCGTATTTGTGTCGGTGACACCACGGGACAAGTGTGCCAGGGCTGGATCCCCTCCCACTCCACTGGCAAGCAATCCTCCATCATCTTCTGCCATCTGGCCTTTGATTAGATCACCACAGTTATTCTTTTTTATTACAGTCTTTCCATTCCTACTGAGCCTGAATGCAACTACCATCTTTTTTATACCCCCTTTGAGATGATTTTGTTCAGCACCACAGGACTGTTAATCTACTGGCTGGGCTTGTGTATAAAACCCATGAAATAAATCATGGCTTAGTGTGACATCTGACAGGATGCTTTTGGTTTTCTGCAGCGCCAAAGACTTTTGAAAAGTTGAAATTTACACAGCCTGCCCAGTATGTGAATAAAACGAACAGCATTCATACAAATGTTCAGGGGTAAACACACATAAACTGCACATCTGAAGTGACATGGCAGGGGCAAAAGTGATCTCTGATTAATTATGCACTTTGTATTGAGCTTGTAGCAGAGATGACAATGCATGAGAGGTCTGTCAGTCTCAATACATCTCATGTACATGCAAAACATGCTCTAGTGCTTGTTACATTTATTCACAGTGGAAAGACGTAAGGGTCATTAGAATGCCATCCTTTCCTTACTTCTCTTTACTGTATCAACACATTTTGATACATTTTATACTAGTACTGTCAAACGATTAATCGTGATTAATCGCTTCCAAAATAAAAGTTTCTTGTTTACATAATATATGTGTGTATACTGTATATATTTATTATATATATAAATACAAACACATGCATGTATATATTTAAGAAAAATTTTATGTTTATATATTAAATATATTTATGTAAAATCTAAATATATAAATGTATATACATATAAATATTTTCAAAGTATTTACTGTATGTGTATTTATATATAAATATAATGAATATATAAATATAAACATAATAAATATTAACAGTACACACACATATATGTAAACAAAATATATTTTTTGTGGATGCGATAAATCACGATTAATCGTTTGACAGCACTATTTTACACTAAATTTATGGAAACTTCGTTTTTACCTGTTTATCTATTTTTAGATTTAAAGGGTTAGTTCACTCAAAAATTTAAATTAGTCTGTTATTTACTCACCCTTCCTTCTTTCAGACAAATCCAATCAAAGCTATATAAAAAATAGTCCTGACACTTCTAAACGCCATCATTGCTGTGGGCAGGTACATTAAACAAAGTGTGCATATCCATTCCTCACATGGCTAAGGGGGGTGAATGAAGGCCTCCTGTAATGAATCAGTGCGTTGAAAGAGAAGTAACTATATTTCAAATGTAATAAACACTTCACTCTCACTTCCGTTAGTTGTCATACGTAGAAGGCGTTCCAGTGGTTGATGCATGACGTATGCACAGTGTTTCTCGTTAACAGTCTAAAACATGTTTAAAAAAGCATGTGCATCCATAATGAGACTAGCATATCTCAGAAGAATGCATTTTTTGACTATTTGAACGTGTTTTAGACTGTTAAAGAGAAACACCAACCCACTGCAATGATAATGCTTGGAATAGACAATTTTAAATATAACTCTGATTGGAAGAAGAAAGTCACATAGGATGCCTTCTAAGGGTGAGTAAAACGCAGGCTAATTTTCATTTTTGGGTGAACTAACCCTTTAACACTGAAAGTCAACCATGTTACCATCATATAATACACAAATCATACAAATCTTTTCAGCCTCCTATTTTATATATTATGTTTACCAAGGTTGCATTTATTTGATTAAAAATACAGTATGATAAAATTATGTAAACTAATATTATGAAATACAATTTAAAATTACTTTTTTAATAATATATTTAACATTTAAGTTAACCTTTTTAATGACATTTTAAATAATTAGTAATTTATTGTGATGACAAAGCTGAATTTTCAACTGCATTGCATGATGAAGCTTGAGAAATCATTTTAATATGCTGATTTGCTGCTCTGGAAACATTTCTTATTGCTATTAGTGTACTAGTGTAGAGTTGTGCTGCTTAATTTTTTCTGTAGTCTTTGATGATTTTTTGTTATTTTTATTTAATTTCCCACATTATGGCTCCAAATACCTTACAACTGACCATTTAAAATAATTTAATGTGGTGTTGCTCCCAGAGCTTATGCAAAGAGAAGGAGTGGGTTATTTTGTTTTATTGTTTGGCCGAGCAATTTTTTTGACCATGCACTCAAGAAAAGCAAGCTTACAGATCGGTTCTCTGACCAAAATGTGTTTTCAGTGGAAGACCCTTGAGACAGCCGCAAATGTCACATTTATGCATTTTTTAAGAGGCTTTTCTAACATGTTATGTATTCTCCTGTGTTTTATTTTTACATGTACAGCAATAAACTGTTCCAAAGGTCTTTTTGGCTGGGGTTGTGAATACAGATGCTCTGGCTTTATCTTTCAGGGATGATTGCTAAAATGACAAAACGAGCGCTGGATGACATCAGAAGCTTAGTGAGCTCATTTCAGCAGTGCCACAGAGATTTTCCTGGGATTTCCCCAAGAACTGTTTAGACTTTTAAGCTTTTCACCACTTAAGACTCAGAATTAGGATGCTTTCACTTTCTCAAGTGCAAAATGAAGGCACTGAGCTTGAAGTGGAATCCTTTAACTTGATTACATAGCTTTCTGATTTGAGTTGACCAACATATTTTGTCTTCATTATTTTTCCTGTTTATTGTAAAAAAAACGAAACAAAAACAAATAACAAAACAAACAAAAACGGGGCTACTTGTCAGATAGAGTCCCAGAAAACAAGATATACGGTATTTTCAGAGCGTTCTGGCAAGGTTCAATTAAAATTATGATCAAACATGCCTTTAAACACCTAAACTTACGTCCTCCAAACTAATACAGCACAATAATTGCGAGTTTTGGAACCCCATACAGCTTAGTGAATTAAATTATCTGCCGTAAATATATCACTGTCATAATTACAGCTTACCATCAGAATGATTTTAAAACTGATATTCCGAGGTTAAAGAAAAAAGTTTATAAAGCTGGTAAAAGCCAACTATAAAATTTACATTTTAATGAAATTAAAAAAAGGTTTAAAATGTTGTAATACGATTTATTCTGTTGACCAAAAGATTGACTTTTTATGTTACGTTTACATTTTTGCTCTTTTTATTAATTATTTTTTTGCTTTATAACATTTTACTGTTTGACAGTCCAGCTGCAGTAACTGTGACAACATGCCCCATAAGGGCATTTTTTCCATGGATGATGGATAAAATAGGCCTTTCTTTGTAGTCAAGACACTTGTGTATAAAGAAAATAAACCTACTCAGATATATTCACTAGATTAAATCTCTCCTTTCAAAGAAGAAAATAAAATAACACCTTGAACATCCTTTGCTCCAAACAGTGGCGTGCTTTTCTTGTGCAGAATGCTCAAGTTCTACTCTTCAAAGTGTCTTTTGCACCTGAAGTACCTCTGAGAGTGGTAGCGAGAACCTCATTTGCATTTTAACAGCATGGGTTTAGTTAAAGACCAAAAACCAAGTAAAACATTCAACCCCCTTGCAAGGTTTCTTTTATAAGACACTCTTCAAATCACGAATATGCCAAAAATAGACCTGTGCAGTAAATAATAGGCAAGAATCAGTGAAGGGAGTTAAAAATTTTCCATGCTCGGTTCACACGTCAAGGTCTAGCCATCATCACCGACTGCATCGCACCTGCCACCGAAGTGACTCAAACTCCCACCGCACATCTAATCAAACATTTGGTTAGGCAGCAGACAGCCTGCTCGCTCTGATTTCTTTTCCTATTTTTCCTGAGCTGAAAGAGCGTTATTCGTAATGACAGTTTCTTCTCTGGTCTGCCTTCGTTGTCTTGCATCCTCTGCTCCTTTTATTATCTTCTGTCTGCAATCTTTTTCCCAGGGCCCGAAAACTCATTTATTCACCCAAATTGATGTGATTACCAGTTCTCAACAATAGACCAGTTTGGAGATGTGTTAGATTTCATTTGTTTTTAAATCATACTGTCATGTTCAAATGGAGTCTGTGGAATTAATTTTGACCCTTAATTGCATCAAGGAGCAATATGTCAGAAAAAGCAACAATCTAGTCTGCAGAGTATGTGTTTGACTATCTAATTTTTGGCAAATGTCTACTTTGGTAAAGTTTAGCTGCTGTAGACACAGTGACTGAAGGTTATAGCTTGTGTGGATGGTTATGGCATTCTCGCTGAACATTCAGTTAACCAAAAATACTTTCATCTCCCCAACCTCCTTTCTCGAAAATGTCTTCACTATGGAAAATCCAGGCCTCATGGTTGAATAAATGGGATTTGAGATTAATCATAATTGCCATTGCCTTAAAGGATCATTTCTGATAAACTTCTGGAAATGCATTTCCTGTAAACATGTCCGTCAAATAAAAGCCAATTGGGCAAAAACAACACGCAGGACGCCATTTTGTCCTAAGGACACATATACTAGACCGTTTTGGCGCGCTAATATTGAGAGAACTCTTGAAGGGATGTTCTAAACTTTTGCATAATATCGCGCGTATTCGTGATAAATGTTTGTAGAGATTACTAGATAGTTTTTCAGCATCACTAAAATAAATTATTTGTAGAAAATTATTTTTGTAAGTGTAAGTAAGGGTTGTAAGTGTTTTTCAAACATGTTAAACATGTTAAACATGTTTCTAAGCCGTTTTTTCGTTTTAAATGAATCCTTTTTATAATTCCATATTACATTATTTATTATTCAACCCTAAATATCAATTTTGATAAATGTATCATCTTAATGAGAGGCACTTATTTTTAATCAATAATTGATACGAACGCAGTGACATTACAGCAGTGTCTTGTCAATTAGCCTTAATTAAAATCTTATTAATTAACCTTTCTCAGCGCTATCAAGCCCTTTTGCTTTGCTCAGAGCTCCAAACAACAACCAATCGAGTGATGAGCCAAAAGAGCCCGTGAAATCTGCGCGCGCAGGGTTGGATGACACCAATATTTACATGCACGCAAAGTTTCCCAGCGTTTCCTCCCGACACTTTCTGCCCATCTGCACGCCTGAAGTCCCGTCCAGAGAATCAGCTGCTGCTGCTGGAGCAGGGAGTTTCTGCATCCCCCCTCCTCCGTCATCAGTCGAGTTCAGACCCTCACCGCACTGTCGGCATCATCAGCGCTGGAGAAAACACAGCTTTACTGGTAAGATCGCGTTATATACGGTGAAAACGTCGCGTTGTACTGTAGAGATTTAAAAACTGAACATCTGAGCAGATGTGTGACGTGAACCGTTTAAACGCGTCTAAAGGAATTTCTAGCATTCCTCGCATTTCAGCTTTGAGTAGTTATGCAACTGATTTTCATAATCTGAATCTTGGCATGTGATATGATTTTGAACTTTTAGATAAAAAGTTTTTATGATATATCCGTGGTTTAATTATACTTTATTATAAAAACACTTCTACTTATTAGAAAGTGTGTGTGTGTGTGTGTAACAATCTAGTGTGCAGTTTGCTCAAGTCTCGGAGGATGAAGTCAGTTGGTGCTTATGTGAAATCTGTTGATGGAAATGATAACTGAAAGGAGGTCAGAGTGTTTTCACCTTTTCCACCAAGTTGGAATTTGAGACTTGATAGAAGGATCTAGCTGACAGCTGAACGTGACGAGGAAATAGTAATTCTGGGAAAGAATAATCATTTCCTCAAGTGGGATTTAAGATTTCTGGCATGTACTTGTCAGTGTGCATTGAAATTCTGTAATCTCAGAAGATAATGTGTGCTTCTTGTCAAGGCTAGACACAAGGATTGTTCAGTTACGCAGCTCAAGAGACACAAGATTAAGGAGACAGTCTATTTATATATAGACTAAGAATGATTTCTGCCCTTGTGGAGTGTTTATTATGGTGTCTCCCTCCCGGCGGTTTGATCGACAGGTGTGAAAGGATCTCAAGGTAATAGTGATTACAGTTTCCTTTTCTCTTAAAATAGACCTCGATTTAGTGATTTTAGGTTTGGTTCATACTTGATGTTCAAAGTAAAATCTGCATCTAGCAGTGAAACCTTGAGAACCATTGCAAAATACATTGTAAGGTGTATATTCTATGGACCTTTCTGTAGCTCATTGATTGCCTTTAATATTTTCCAGCTGAGGATAAGGAGGTTCAAGGTGAAGAGAAAAGTCTTTACGTGTGCTGTTTTGAGGGAGTTCTCAATGGGCAGAGATCATACATATGTCTGTCTGATGTGAAGCAGCTTTAGGCTGTGAGGGGAGGCTTCCCAACCTAAAAAGGCTGAGGAAGACATCAAAGGTCAATGGATGGATGTAATACATTTTGATGAATTGTGAAACTTCATCAGTTGGATGAAGATGACGTGTCTAGAAAGCACTATTTTTTATGACACTTGTGTTATGCTTAAGCTGTCCCCCCGGTGCATTTTGAACACCTGACTCCTACGGAGCGAGGAGACACCGTGAGACTCTTAAAGGACGCCCTGCAGCAGTTAGACAGAGGACGGGCTAAAGTTTGAGATTTTGACTAGAGTCCCGTGGCCCAAAATCTGACATTTTAACTATGCTCCGAAAGGTTTGTCACAGATTTTTAGTCTTTACGCTTCTCTTTAGTGAAAGATTCAGCTAAAATGCATCTTAAAATTTAAAGATTTAGTCAAAAATGTATATCCAGTCATCATTTACCCACTCTAAATGATGTTATTTAAAACCTGTACACATACATGCCATTAAAAAGTGTTGGATGTTTTTGAAAGTCTCTTATGCTCACTAAGGTTGCATTTATTTAAGCAAAATACAGTAAAAACAGCAATATTGTGAAGTAGTATTATTACAATTGAATACAACTGCTTTATTTATTAATGTATTTTAAAATGCAATTTATTCCTGTGATGCAAAGCTGAATTTTCATTATCAAGACTCCAGTCTTCAGAGGCACATGATTAAAATCATTTTAATGTGCTGACTGATTCACTAACATTTCTCATCAAAGATTAAAACTGCTCAATATTTTGTGAAAACAGTGATCGAAATATTAGATGAATATTCATTTTCAAATTTGCATTTGTTTGTTACCTTCTAAATGCAGCAATTTAATGCATCCTTTCTGAATAAAAGTATTAATTTATTTTTAAAAATTACAAACTACCATCTGTTTGTATATATACACGTTATAAGGATATATTATGAGAGTGAATTTGACTAGGTTTGAGGGTTAGTAAATGACAGAATTTTCATTTGGGTGAACTGGAACTTATCCTTTCAGGAATTTGTATGTGAATATTTTAGCATAGCTTTATACTTTCCTGCTATTTTTATTTCCTCCATCATAATAGACTACGCTGGAGCCGTAGAGAAGCTGTTCTACCACCCTGATTTTACAATAAATTGGCTTGTCCCTGTGTAGTTGGCCTGCCCAGATAGATTTGAACCACATCGCCTCGGGCCACTTTGAGGTATTTCGGCAGGGCTATTACCTTCAGTGTGTGTCCTATGTAGTGAATTGCCCTTCCACCATCCTATAGGGAAACTCATATTAATGGAAACTCAGCAGTGTTCCTCAGAACTGATGTAAATCCACTACAGCAGAGAGCCAGGCTTTTCCTCTTCAATCAGAGATGCTGAAGGCTTCTCTGGCCATGAACCCACATCCATAACACTGTCTTTCACCTGCCATATGCAGCATGCCATTGTCCTTTTGCCGAAGATTGAGAGAGAGCTCACTCCAAAGAAAGAGAGAGATAATTTACAGCTTTCCAAGGTTGTTGAAATGTGTAATTGTCATCTGTGTAAAGCACATCATCAGCGGAAATGTGTTTGTATGGTTATCAGAATATCTCAGGGATACACTTCTTAATCAAAATGTGATTCAGTCCCTGACAGCTACAGTAGATCTATTTTTATGTAGATTACAGTGGAAAACATTAGATTGTTTTTATGTCTACATGTCTCTAGATAATGAGTTCTCCTTGAATGCAAATCTATGGGATTTCTTTATTCGCATTACCATCCATCAGACGAAAATTGAGCAAATTTCAGATAATTTAGGAAAACATAGCATAGCATTTTTGCATAGTGTGTTTGGCATGTTCAGATAAAAAGATCAATGTTATATATGCTGTTTTGAACCTAAAAATGGTTACTCATACACTGGAAAAAAATGTTGAAAGAGTTTTCACTAAAAAATAGTTTGTAAATTTCACAAATAATTATAAAGAATCAGCAAGTAATACATTGAATGAAACAAAAAAAAATTGAGGACTGAAACAGCATTTTCTTGTAAAATATACTTTTGTAATCTTTGTTTTATTTATAACTTCATAAAAAAAAATTCACAGTGTAGTCATCACTCATGTCATTTCAAACCTCTCCGAGTGTTTTTCTTCTGTGACGCACAAAAGAAGATATTTTCAAAGTCATTGGACACCCCTGACATTAAATGACAAAACACTCTTCAAAAAATCATTTTCATTCATTTTTGGTGCACTGTTCTTTTAAGATTAGACTGGAGAAGGTATTTTAAAAGAGACATTAAAAAAAAATTAAACGCTTCAAGAACACAATCTTCTTAAGACTGAATGGTTTGATTAGGTTTGATCGCTCACATTATGATTTGTTGACTCAACAGTATCCTCAATAGTCTGTTTAATCAGAGGTTGTGATAAGCCTGACATATCTCAAGGTCATTATAAAGCTGTCAATAAGTGACTCACAGCTGCTAATATGAGTCAAATAGCAATCTAAGTTTTGCAAGCATAATAAAATACCAACAAAAAGGTTGCCGAAAAAACATTAATATTCCCCTCGTGAAGCAAGATTCTTCTCTCAGTAATACTAGATGCCTGACCAAAGTGTTTGATAGCGGTAGTTGTCAGCTTACGAGCTGTCTGACAAGAAACTGGCAGCTACAGTGAGAATAACAGAATCCAAATCATGAGGAACAAGCTAATGAACTGCTACAGCTTCTGTCAAATCAGTCGAAGTCTTCAAGGTTAACCGAGGAAGAAAGCACTTTGGCACAATTCACTCTTTGTTTTCTGACCTAATCTATTGGATCTGACCTTGTACACTTAGTCAGCAGCTCACAAATAATGATAAATATCCCGTTGTGTATTTCAGCTTCCTGTGTAAAGATTTTTACATAAGCTTTTCTTTTTTAAAGGGACATTTCGCACAAAAATAAACAATTTGCATCATTTTTTTTTAATGCTTGTTCTTCATGGAAAACAAAAGCTATGTTATATTGATGTCTTCTTGTTTACATTACATTACATTACATTACATTTATTCATTTAGCAGACGCTTTTATCCAAAGCGACTTACAGATGAGGACAGTGGATGCAATCAAATACAAAAAGAGCAATGATAAGTGCTATATCAGGTCTCAGTTAGGTTAACACAGTACACCTAGCATGGGATTTTAATATAAGAAAACAGATAGAATAAAAAAAGAATAGAGCAAGCTAGTGTTAAAGGTCCTTACATATACACACACATACAATTGCATAATTAATGAAAAGAAAATAGAATATAAAAAGATTAGAAAGGTAGGTAGATTTTTTTAAAGAATAGAATTAGAATAGTGAGTGTTAAAGTTAGAGGGTCAATTAAAGATGGAAGAGATGTGTTTTAAGCCGATTCTTGAAGATGGCTAAGGACTCCGCTGTCCGGATTGAGTTGGGGAGGTCATTCCACCAGGAGGGAACATTTAATTTAAAAGTCCGTAAAAGTGACTTTGTGCTTCTTTGGGATGGCACAATCAAGCGACGTTCACTTGCAGAACGCAAGCTTCTAGAGGGCACATAAGTCTGAAGTAACAAATTTAGGTAAATGGGTGCAGAGCCAGTGGTAGTTTTGTAGGCAAACATCAATGCCTTGAATTTTATACGAGCAGCTATTGGAAGCCAGTGCAAATTGATAAACAGAGGTGTGACATGTATTCTTTTTGGCTCATTAAAAATTAATCTTGCTGCCGCGTTCTGAATTAATTGTAAAGGTTTGATAGAATTGGCTGGAAGACCTGCCAAGAGGGCATTGCAATAGTCCAGCCTGGACAGAACAAGAGCTTGAACAAGGAGTTGTGCAGCATGTTCCGAAAGAATGGGCTTGATCTTCTTGATGTTGAATAAAGCAAATCTGCAGGATCGGACAGTTTTAGCAATGTGGTCTGAGAAAGTCAGCTGATCATCATAACTCCAAGGCTTCTAGCTGTTTTTGAAGGAGTTATGGTTGATGTGCCTAACTTGATGGTGAAATTGTGATGAAACGATGGGTTTGCTGGAATCACAAGCAGTTCTGTCTTGGCAAGGTTGAGTTGAAGGTGATGGTCCATCATCCAGGAAGAAATGTCTGTTAGACAAGCTGAGATGCGAATAGCCACCGTCGGATCATCAGGATGGAATGAGAGGTAGAGTTGAGTGTCATCAGCATAGCAGTGGTATGAAAAGCCATGTTTCTGAATGACAGAACCTAATGATGCCATGTAGAAGGAGAAGAGAAGTGGTCCAAGAACTGAGCCCTGAGGCACCCCAGTAGTTAGATGTTGTGACTTGGATACCTCACCTCTCCAAGATACTTTGAAGAACCTATCTGATAGGTAAGACTCAAACCATTGAAGTGTGGTTCCTGAGATGCCTTTTGCCAGTAGGGTTGATAGGAGGATCTGGTGGTTAACTGTGTCAAAAGCAGCAGACAGATCAAGCAGGATAAGTACTGAAGATTTGGATTCCGCACTTGCCAGTCTTAGAGCTTCAACAACTGAGAGCAAGGCAGTCTCAGTTGAATGTCCAATTCTGAAGCCAGATTGGTTGCTGTCAAGGAGGTTGTTGTGTGTGAGAAATGTAAAGACTTGGTTGAACACAGCTCGTTCAAGTGTTTTTGCAATGAAAGGAAGAAGGGAAACTGGTCTGTAGTTCTCTAAAAGAGAAGGATTGAGGTTGGGTTTTTTAAGTAGTGGAGTTATACGTGCCTCTCTAAATGATGAGGGAAAAACACCAGTGTGGAGGGATGTGTTGATGATGTGAGTGAGTGCAGGTACAACTGCAGGAGAAATGGCAGCGATGTTACCACTCACTTTCATTGTATGGAGAAGACCAGCGTGAACATTCTGCTACAAATTTCTTCCTTTGTGTTTGACAAGAGAAAGAAATTCCAGGGGGTTGGAAATAACTTCAGAGTGAATAAAATGTCAGAATCTTCATTTCTGGATCAACTGTTCCCTTAAAATGTTCTTTTTGACCTCTGAGCTTGATTAAAATGTCTGCTGGAAACGCTGGAACTCATTTGCCATCGGTTTTGTCTTTTTGGTTTATTCATTTCCTCAATTTCTTTTTATCTCAAATGACAATGAGCATTTGATTTGCACAAGTAGAGAATCTCTGTGAGCGGTTATGAAAGCATGTCGCTCAGACTTGTCTGTGTGATATGAAAATTAGATGATTAATTTAGTTCTGCCTTATATAATTTCACACACTCCCTTAAATTCTTGAGTCACTCTCTCCACACACACAAACCTCCAATGCTGCTGCCTCTGATATATGCCATTATATCTCAGCATGTCAGAGCTGTGGTAATACGATACTTTTTTTCCTCTGAAGGACACATTTATCAAAGGTATCATATATCAGATGTATCATATTCTCGAATCTGACCTCTATCTTAGAATGCTTTTGTGCATTAGTGACGACTTGTGCACATTTTATTTTGCCATTTTTAATAAAATAGAAAAAACAGAATAATAAATATAGCAAAAAAAAAACATTCAAAGTTATAATGTCACATTTGCATACATTTTATTTCAAAATATATGCATATTCAGTGCACCATAGGGTTATGGTTTACTGATGTGAAACATTATTGGGGAGTGCTAATCTCATAGACTTGAATTAAAGGAGAGATATAAGCCATATTTAGGACCCAAAATAGATGTGTGTGTTGGGGTGTGTGTGTGTGTGTGGGGGGGGGGGGGATTACCCAAAATAGGATGGATTGGCCAATATTGATCAATATAAACATATGTAATGTCTTTTTCATTCATACTGGCAGCCAGAGGGCACCCTTGCGCAGAAACTCCACATATGCATCACAGAAGTAATAGAACTCATGACACTCCAGGAAATCCCTAATATGGACAAAGGTATCACTATCTGCAGCTTAACAAAAAGAAGATAAACATTTTGAATGTTGAAACAAAGACAATAATCACTCTACTGCGACAATATATATTTATCTGTGTTCTTTAAACCTTCTTGAGTATTTTCTGAATTAAATATATTTATAAACCATTGCTAATTGACATAACCTTTACTACATTATAGAATATATTTTTCTGGCTTATTTTGTGATGAGAAGCCACATAAGATCAGAAAAGGAAGTTATTTGACTGATGTTGTGGAGTAAAAACGTCTTAATGTTCTCTTTTTTTTCTGGAAAATAGGTTTAGAAATGATTCTCATTGCAACTCATTAAAAGGGAAATTTAACTTTAGGCATTTATAGGCACGTTAAATCTAGCAAGCTTACAGTTGGCTTCATGCTGTTATCAGAGGAAGTGTAATTGCTGCATTCGCGTGCTCATCAGATGGTCTCATTTCTCGAGTTGTGCTTTAAGTTTACATTTTCTGAGACATGAATGCAGTATAATTTAACTAGCGATCGATGGAGGTGATGATGCTTACGTCAGGTTTTGTTACCTAACCCTACAGTTAACCACCCAAAACATCTAGCAGTCTACTTTAGCTACTGCATAGGAATGCCTTGGCAACCAGAAAACCCTAGTTTTGTACTCGTAAATTTTTCCATGGAAAATTACCACTCTTTTTTTCCCCCAAAATATTTTACTTAAATATGAAGCACACTTTTGCTGCCTTTAACAGCACTGGGATTTCATCTGTAAAAATGCAAATTGAAGAGGTCCTCTTTAAAAGATTATGTGTGATAAATGATGCTCTTTAGATCTGTGAAGGATTGAAACTGTGGAGTACATAATCTCAGTAAGGCATTCCCTGAATCAGCTTCCCACGCCATGTGAGATGAATGACGTAATAAACTGGTGTGAAACTCCTGACAGTTGGTTCGGAGGAGAGAGATATTAGCAGTGGCTTAATTACAACACATACTCTATCCAGAAACTCAGAATGGTCGAACCACGGAATAAATTAGCCAAAGTGACTGTAGCGGGAGTAAAATATTTGATGCTTTTATCTGTATATATTACAGGAGTCAAGTAAAGTCAAGTTAGATGCTGTGCTAGTTGAAATACTGTAGTTAGAAGTTCCAGTATTTTATTTAATAAGATTTTTGATTCCCAAACCTTCAGAGTGACTGAGGTTTACCAGGTAAACCTGCCAAGATAAATTCTATATAAAAATGTGCTTATATTTAGACAGCTTTTAAATCTGTAGTGCATGATATTATAATTTTTTTTATTGCTTTTATCAACATAAAAGCCATATTAGGGCAAAGAAAAGAGAACTCTGAGATAAAAAGGATAAAGAGAGAATTCTATTGAGAGAGACCTCCATCTGTCAGCTTAACGGACAGGATGACCTGTCAACATCCCGAGGGAGTTTTTGCAAAGAGTATTAGTTGAGTCCACGCCGTTATTAGAGCAGAATGTATCGTGTGTTTTGGTAAACATACACGAGAGCTAATTCAAGAAACGATGAGGTAAAACTACTTAAGAGAGGTTTGCAATGTTTTCTCCTTAAATAAGATGTTTGTGGTCCGATTTCAAGTCCACAAACATCCTTTGGATTAAGGGGGTTTAACTTTTCCCAGAGACCCATTTGCAGAGTTAAATCCTTCCCCATTAAACCCCTCCCAAAATATTGTCCATTTTAATGCCAGCTAACAGTCTTTACGTGCTCCTTTTCCTCTAGGTCAACCAACTGGCCGTCTGCAAATAAATGGAAGGACCTAAACAATGAGTCAACTTTCATCTGCTGTTTAACGGTTTTGTGAACGCCTAGCTTCTCCTCAAACAACTCTGGGACTTATGGAGGCCTCTGTGAACTCAGACAACATCAGCAACACCTCAGCTGGGTTGGGCCAGGGAACATGGGTTGAGTCCAGCGTATGCCCTCCCTCTGTGAGTGGCACGACCCTTCTGATCGTGGCCTACAGCACCGTTATTGCGGTGGGATTGGTGGGCAACACTTGTCTGGTCTTCATCATATCCAGACAGAAGGAGATGAGGAACGTCACCAACATCCTCATCGCCAACCTCTCCTGCTCCGACATCCTCATGTGCGTGGTGTGCCTCCCCGTGACGGTCATTTACACGCTCATGGACCGCTGGATCCTGGGCGAGACGCTGTGCAAGGTCACGCCGTTCGTGCAGTGCATGTCCGTCACGGTGTCCATCTTCTCGCTTGTCCTCATCGCGTTGGAGCGCCATCAACTCATCATCCATCCCACTGGCTGGACACCCGCCGCAGGCCATTCTTACCTGGCCGTGGCGGTCACCTGGATGGTGGCCTGCTTCATTTCCCTACCCTTCCTGTCCTTTAACATCCTCACTAACGCTCCGTTCCAGAACCTCAGCCTTCCATTCAACCCGTTCAGCGACCACGTGATTTGCATGGAGCTCTGGCCGTCCGAACGCAACCGTTTGGCATACACCACCTCGCTTCTGCTATTCCAATACTGCCTCCCCCTGCTTCTCATTCTACTCTGCTACTTGCGCATATTCCTGCGTTTGCGCAGACGGAAGGACATGGTGGAGCAAGCCACCGAGGCCCGGCAGAGGAAGGCGCGGGGCGCTCAGCGCATCAACGCCATGTTAGTTTTAATCGTGGTTGCTTTTGCTCTCTGCTGGCTCCCGCTCAACGTCTTCAACACCATCTTTGACTGGTACCACCAGGTGCTTCCTTCTTGCCAGCACGACGTCATCTTCTCGGCCTGCCACCTCACGGCAATGGCGTCTACCTGCGTCAACCCAGTGGTGTATGGCTTCCTCAACACCAACTTCCAGAAGGAGCTGAAGGCGACACTCCAGCGCTGCCATTGTGGCTGGGGCGTACCGGAGACCTACGAGAGCTTCCCACTTTCGACGGTGGCCACTGACGTCACCAAGGTGTCATCCATGCAGCAGGGCTCTCTACTGAGATCGGAACAGTGCGCTCACTGCTAAAGAGATGGCAGGAACGGAGGGAAGAATGAGGGGAGGGGTTGAGGATGAGCTGGCACTGTTTCCATGGAGACGTTGAATTGCTATGTGGGTTCCTGCATCAATTCATACCCAAGAGATGTAAAAACAACCTCAACCCACTGTTGCCATGTTTTCTGGGGTACAGGTGTTGAATGCAGTGTGATGTTTAGTTATCAACAGCTAGGGTAGACCGGGCATCATTACGGTCTCTGTGTATGACTTGTACAGGATAAATATTCCATCAAGAATGTTATTATTCCTCTGACACTTTCAAGCTTTTGTGTTAAGGAGGAAAGACTGATTTATGAGGCTGGGTTGTTTTAGCAAGTTGCAAATAGCAAGTTGTTGTTATAATGAAAGTACTTTTCATGTACAGTTATTTAAGTTATTTCTTCACTGTAGCAGGGAGTCGGTGCCCTCACTAAAGTATTTCTTCTGTCTGGTTTTGTTGTTGCTGGTGTTGTTGTTTAATGAATTGTAACTATTTTTATTTATTGTGCTGCTTTAGTGAGACCGCCTGTGCTGCATTTTAACTTTGAAATCGTGCCTCTGTAATAATGGGAAGCATATTAAACATTTGAGCATTGGTGTTAGCTTAACAACACATCCATCTTCTGTTACAGTAGACACATGACGGTGCCAATGCCAGTTTGGTATTACATATTTTCTTGATTATTGAAGTCAAAGCAAAGTTCAGTTTCTAACAAAAGGGTTTGGTGTTGACTTTCTTGTTGCCTTATAAATGGTAGTACTGAAAGTGCAAATAAATTTGGAAACATGACATCCATGTAAAGTCTCTTATTGTTTCTCTTCACTCTCGGTGTCCGGTGGTGGCGTTGGTAATTATTTTGCATGTTTTTCCGCTCATTATTGAAGATGAAATCATTTGCATATACAGCAGGTGTGTTTGTGTTACTTACCGATGCACAAGCCACTAAATGCATGTTTACAGAAAGAGAGAAAATTTTGATGTTCATTTTACATTGACTTTGCATTCAAGGTATTTATTTTATCAGCTCATGCGTTCCTTAAGAACCCATGACTTCAGCATTGCTGGCGCCAAAGCTTTGTTTAATCTACAAGCATGTTTGTCTATAAAGGTCATAGCAATATCAAAAGTCAAGGGAAGATGATTTAAATGAAATAAAAATTGATACATTGGGTGTTATAAATTTACTGTCTAATAACTGTAGTGTATAAGAGAGTCTCATAAAGTTTAGGAAAAAATCCTTTGATTTTTGAGTGAAATATGACCTCTTGAAAGGTTTTCAAGATCAAAACCTTTAAAAAAAAAAAAAAAAAAAAAAACCTTCTAATCATAGACAACTGGAAAACGCATATGAAGGTCATGGAAGTTCATTGGTCAAAAGGACATCTTGCATTTTGTCACAGAGAGCGGTTTCATTATGCCAGATCATGCTGCTCTTCAGCGTGCTGTCTGTGACATGACATCCCAGGTGCTAAAATCACATCTTTTCCAGGTCAAGGAGTTCTGTTCGGAGGTGTTACAAAACTCAGGTCGCTTGATTTATTGTCTCACATGTCCCATTTCTTTTCACTGCTGGCGCGGTTTTCTTATTAGAGGAGATCAAACGTGTGGCACACAGATAAAAGGTTTTTACCTAACCTTGTTTTCTCATTCTTGTTAAGATGCACTTATTTTAAATTGCCATTGATTTCCAGCACGTCACCAACAATATCTGAAAGTGAAGTGTTTGAAGACAATCCTCCATCGATTCGGTACATTTATGTGTAGGCCGAAGCCTCAGGGGACGCTCCAGCAAGAGAGCTCTGAGATTATAGAAACAGATAATTGTCGTTTGTCCAGAGGGATTTCCATCTCCTAACTGTTTTATAATTCTTACCGCAGTTTATTAGCACGCCGTAGGTTATCTGTGCTGCTCTAATCGAAAATGAGTCCCTTTTGCATTATATTCAAATGTCATTTAAAGAGGCCCTCGGCTTTGATGTGTACAGCTTGATATGACAGAATCTCCCCTATAGTCTTTCTGCAATCAGATTTACTTGCAAATGCAGCACATTTGAGTCTTTGATGTTTAAGGGCATTACTTTAGCTAATCAGCACATTTTCATCTGGTTTACTGATTAAATATTTAATATACAGTTTTTAATCATGATTTCACAGGTAAGTAAACAGAGGTTAAATTATCCACTTAGACTCGTAACAATCTAAAGCATGAATGATGTTATTTTGGAGGGAAAAGCAGTGTTTGAGAATCGGTAGGTATTAGTAATGGATTGGATTTTCTGTTTGATATTATAAAAATCAATGTGATATCAATTTTTAAAAGATAATACAATCCCTTTGCAAGCTAGCTTTCAATCCTTGAACAATTGTTAACTGGCTAATGCTAGCTTTGTATTTCCATACTGTTATTCTTGTTCTTTTATAAATTAGCAAGTCATAATTCATAAAGTTTATGTGTCTTAATTTTGACCAGAAACATGTTCTGAAACATTGATTTGCTTTTTTATGGAAATACTTACAGTTACAGATTACAAAAGGTAACGCAGAACAAAAATGACCCAGTTATAATAAGCCATTGGTTAGATAACCAATTTTTTTCTCTAGTTCTGCTGTGTTTATCTATTTCCATATAGACATTCTGTAGGCCTACTACAATGTTGAAAGTGAATGTAAAGTAACATATAGGCTATGTCTATCATTCTAGGTGTTTTTCTTTTTTTTTTTACTTAAGATGTAAATCTGAAGTAGCAGTCTGATTTCATATTTCACATAAATTGGCTTTTCTCTCTCTCTCTCTCGATCTCTTTTTTACATAGCAGCTGTATATTGCAACACTATTTTATGCCATTCTCTCTTATTGCTCATTACTTCACAATATGACTCAAAAGTACATTTCTTTCTGGAGCATCGAGACCGACCACTATATATATATATATATATATATATATAATGGCTTCTGCTTCAAGGTCGTAACATGAATCTCAGATGTCATTTATAGGCTATGTAAAATAGATGCATCTATGATTCAGCCATCAGTGTCCTTTTAAATTCATATTTTGCCAAGATGTTTTAAAATCAAGGCATTTATTTACAACTTTATGTATTGGAATACTAAATGAAAACTTCTGTAATATGACTTCGGATGTTTATATCCTGTAAGTGACAGATGAATTGTGTGATTTTCTGCGTCACAAACATTGTTACGTTCCACTGAACGTTTGGCAGCTTCAACAAAGCCTGTCTGCCGTAGTTATATTTTTCAGAGATGTTTAAAAGTGGGTGACAACAATCCCAGAGGACTGTTTTAGATGCTGTGTGAGTTGAGTGCTGCTCCAGTTGTACGGCTGTGAGCAGGGGTGTATTTTTAAACCCAAATGAAGTCGTCTTGGGTGAGGTGATTGCACTCCCTCTTCTGTCTTTTCTCCCAGACAGCCGTTTACCATCTGCAAACTTTTGCATTATTCATAGCCCCAAACCTCGTTCTCAAAATAAAGAAATAAGAGATCAGAAGCGGGCCAGATTATTCCTTAGCCTTGTCTTTGCTATTCCTTCCAAGGGCCTGCTACAGAGCACAGAGGATATGGCTTGCTGACAGCAATGAAGGGCTCTGCCAAACACGCCAGTGGGGAGCGGGAAAATCATGCCCATCACCTCACCCCCCCTGACTACATAATTAACACTTCTATTTAAATAAACGTCATTACTCGTTTCTTAAAGGGTAAAACGCAGCCTAATTTTCATTTTTGGATGAACTAATACTTTAAAACTATAGTTCACCCAAAAATGAAGATTTACTCAGGCCATAAAAGATTTAGATCAGTTTGTTTCTTCATCAGATTTGGAGAAATGTAGCAATGCATCACTTGCTCACCAATGGATCATTTGCATTGAATGGGTGCCGTCCGTGAGAATAAGAGTCCAAACAGCTGATAAAAACACCACAATACACACAAGTAATTCACACAACCCCAGTCTACCAATTAACATCTTCAGAAGTAAAAGTTGTTTGTTTGTACGAAACCAGTCTGTAGTAATAACACTTACTCTAGTGGAAAAAGTCCATCCCGTTGTCCACTCACATCAAAATCCACCCACATATTTGTTTAGAACTGTTTTTGCTTGTAAACTGTGTTCGATCTGTGCATATTTCTCTCCTAATTCAGACCAGACAAATTTTTCACTGGACAAAGTAGCATTATGAATAAAATATTGTAGCCAGAAACAACAATTTGAAATTAAAAACACATTGATGGCTTTATTTCTTACGAACTCAGTTTTACTTTATAAGATGTTAATTGATGGACTGGAGTCGTGTGGATGTCTTGTGGATTATTGTGATGTTTTTAATCCGCTGTTTGGAATCGCATTCTGATGGCACCCATTCACTGCAGAGGATCCATTGGTGAGTAAGTTTAGTCCTTAAAATACAAAGATCAATATTCTCCCTCAGACAATTATAAAATTCACTCAGTATTTTCATCCTATTTCAAAAGCAGTTTATGAAGCCTATCAAAAAGAGAAAGATAAGGATTACACACAAAAAAAATTATCTGATTTTCTATTAACACTATCAAAGTTTGTGGGTATATTATCCTTTATTTGTCATTGAAGAGTCAGTGCTTATCATCTTCAATCAGACTCATTCTCGAACTGCTTACATGATTCTACATTTGCAGGCTAAATGACAATGTCTTCATCAGAGACATCAGTGCACAGTGCAGGTACCAGCTTTGCATTTGGCGCCATCTACTGGTGTATTTTGCTATTACAGGCACTTTAACACCCCAGCAAACGTTTCTAACAGATTAAAGTATTTCAGTCATCCTTGCAGTTAGGTAACACATAGCAAATATGTGTTTTTGCTGATTTAGAGTCACGTGAATCTGAGAAATTATGTCTTTTAAACATCTGTAAATATGTCTTTCTTTATACCGAGAATGCTACACTACAGTGCATTTGTTGATTTCCTTCATTCATTGCTACTGTCTTCATTGTCATCCTCAAAAGTGCCGTCTGCTCGTCCCTCGGGCCTTGGGTAATTCAGGATGTTTCTGTTAGCCTGGATGAGGTACTGCTGCTGTTTGAAATATACTTTCAGCACTCCCTTGATCACCACAAACGCAATGCCGCCCTGGAAGAGGAAAACTGGGTTAGGATTCACACTTCCTAATGTATGGTAGACTCTCAACGCTTTCGACTCTCACCAGGATGGTGCGCTGCAGGTTTGATGTGACCCTGCGGAACAGTAGGCGTCCCACCAGGTTGGCGATGGAGGGGAAGATGAGGGCGCCGCACAGGGTGCGAGACACAGAGAGATGGTCTGCTCCGTAACTGCCCTCCGCTGGGATGCGGGCCAGAGGACGGCCCACACCTGCACAACAAATGAGATTCTCTGCTTTAAAAATTATGTTTTTTTTAATTTTTTTATTAATAGCACAAGCCTACGGTAAGACTGTGATATTGAATCATAAATTTGGTTTAATGGAACAGTTTACACAGTTTTTTAGTTTTGTTTTCTAATTTTTTCCATCTTTATTGTAATTTGAGTTTTAATCATTTTTTATGTGCTTTTGTAATTTTTATTAGTTTTTGCAAAAAAAATTTTTTTTTGAAAAAAAAAAAACAATAATATTTAATTTATTTTTATAGAATTTTTAGTCATTTCAATACTTCAATGAATTTGCCTTTATTTTTGGTTTTCATCTAAATTTTTGTCATTTTGTACTGGTATTTGTTTTATTAAAAACAATTATATTTAGCTCAATTTATTTGTATTTAATTTTAGTAATTTCAATACTTCAATTAATGATCCTTTAGTTTTCATTTTTGTCATTTCAATAAGTGCTTATGTCATTTAAATTAGCTTTTATTTACTTTTTATATAGATTTAATTTTGTATTAGGTTAATTTATATACTATTACATTATAAGAAACATTTAAATATATTTATTAGATTTAGTGATTTATTACTTCAGTGATTAAATGATAGAGTTGTGTACTTTTGTCATTTTTATTAACTTTCATTTATTAGTTATTTATTTTATATATATATATATATATATATATATATATATATATATATATATATATATATTGAGCTTTATTTCTATTTCAGTTTTAGTAATATCAGTACTTGATAAATTTGCTTTTTTCAGGTTTCATTTTAGTTCAAGTTTTATTAATTTTTTTGTTATGCATTTGTCGTTATTAGCTTGTGTGCATTTTTTTATTATATTTAGCTTTAGTTTATTTTTATTGCCGTTTAAGTAATTTTAGTACTTTAACTTATTTCCGTTGGCAAAGCAAAACTTTTTAAAATGTAATAATTAATAATTACATTTTAAATAATTACTTTTTTTTTAAAGTTTTATTAAAAAGTTTTATTACATTTTATTTTACATTTGATTAAAAATCTATTTTTATTCATTAATGACACTGGGATGAACTATTGCCAAGTTTAACCCCGTTTTCCACATACCAGGTACAAGCCCGCTGAAGATCTGAAGCTTAGAGGAGTGTCGTTGCCAAAGCCGCACCACGTAATCCTCCCAGCGAATCATCTTCCCCAGGACCAGCATGACGGGGATGGTGGGTAAACCCATGAGTAAGAAGAGAGGATCTGCATGCTCCATCACATCCAGACCCTTCTTATGGCCCACCACCTGAAAACGGAGAAGAAATTGTGTTCAAAAGAGCCAAGAAGAGCCAAGCTCCTCTCATCCTCCTGCCTTTAACACACCTGCATAACCGTGACGGCACCGTAAGTGACGGCTGACCAGTAGACGGTGCCCACCACAACTCCAGCCGCGGCGAACGGACTGGCCCTGGAGAGAGCTCTGTCGACCTGCTGGAGGAAGTACACCAGAGGCCCTGGACGAGAGACAAAACCACACACTTAACACTTCCCTATTAAATTAACAGAATATCAGCCAAACAGAATATCAGAATATTAGTCATTAGTAAGCCCACGCAGAATCTGAACACTTTTGTCACATTTTCTGAGCTAATTAAAAAGCTAAAAAATAAATAAATGATTATTATTTTAAATGATAAAAAAATGCAAAACGTATTTTATTAATATTTATATAATATAGTAATTAGAATTTTAAATTAACTTGTATTTTTATATTTACATTTTAGTCAGTATGTGCTTTTGCCTTTTTTTGATTATTTATTTTTTATAATTTTTGTTTCTTTATATACATTTATTAGGTTTGTTTTCTATATATTTTATTAAGCTTTGAGTTATTTTTATTTCAATTTTAGTTTTAACTTCGGGTTTATTTGTTATTTGCCAAAGCACTTTTTTTTTTTTTTTTTTTTTTCATTTAATTATTTTTAAATATTTAAATTAGTTTTTGTACTTTTTTATATTTCCATTTAGCTTTAATTTAATTTAATTTTAGCTTTACTAATTTTAGCACTTTAAATTACACTTTTTTTTAATTTCCTTTAGTTGCCAAGATTTTATCTAATATTTGTATTTTAATTTATTTTAACTTCAATGGCAATTTCAGTCAGTAAATTTGTTTTTATAGCAGAAGCTGGGAGTACTACACTCTTATCAATAAATAAATATATATACACCAAATAAATATTTGGTGCATTATAAGTATGCAATAATGTTTGAATCCATGACAAAAATGTATCAGTATTTTTCCTTTAAAAAAAAAAAAGGTCAAGTGCAAATACTCACCTATTTTGGGGAAAACTATCTGGTATTCAGTGCCACACTGTGGGCAGCTGACAGCTCCTCCGCTGTTTCCCTTCTGTTTTTCATCAAGCCATCGCTGTAAGCAAGACTGATGGATCCACTTGGTGCAGCCCTTACACCGGCACGGGCTGACCCATTCTGCAGCTCGATCCTCCTTCTCCGTAGCAAAACACACCCAGCAGTTCCTGTCATCGGACAATAGATTATCAGTGTCCATTAGTTCTGCTGACCAGTCCTGTGATTCACAACTGATGGAGAAACTCACTTCTCTGGAGGTTCATCTACACAGGCCATCTTGTGTCAGGTTCGATCCACTCCCTCCAGCTCAACCATGAGTGAGCCACAGCAGGCTCAATGTACAACACCTGCTAATACAGACCATTAGACATGAACGCAGTTATTCAGTAAAAAAACATATTTGATATATCACATCACAATGTTCATTAATAACATTTCTACTGTAAGTAAAATAAATATAGTAAAATGCATGATACGTTTAGTCTTATAATATGGTAATCAACACCATTTATTAAACGGATTATAAAAGAATTATCTACAATTTTTTTATTACTATTATTACAGTTTACGACATGGTATTATATTTATAATTATATTTATTTTACTAAATTATTTATTTGTATAAAAGATGAACAATACATTTTTCTCTTATTATATTTGCGTTTTTTAGTTATTAATCAGGCCCTAGTCATGTATGAATGTCATGTCAGTGGGCATTACTTAATTAAACAATTGAAATGTAAACTTTGTTTTAATCCAGCACTATTTTCATATGGAATGACTCGCATTAAACTAACCAAAGTTTTAACAGCTATAAACACACCAAGACATGTCATTCAGACAACATTGTTCAACGAATTCAAACGAAGATTCTCACCTGAAGATGTTTTGTAGATGTAAATGTTTCTGATATGCGTTTTTTAGTTTAGATCACTAAAATCTCATACACTTTCAATTTCTCGCAGGACAGAACGACAACCTCATGAAGAACAATTTCCGGATAAGCCACTTCCGTTAGTCAAAATAAATGTCCCTAACTATCTAAAATGTCCAGGAATGCTTCGTTTGGTGTGTATTTGTATTTATATATTGTATCACTTGATGAAAGAGCATACATGCATGAAACTAAAGAGTAAGTTATGTGTATTGGATAATTGTAAAATAATTTTTATTATGATTATGAAGGGTCCTCTCTGCTACTATTTTGCTTCTTGACAAAAACATTTAATTAAATACATTTATTTCGAATTATATCTGAACATAACATATAAATATATATATAAAAATAAACACATTCAAAATAAATAAACAACAGGAGGTTGTCAAACTGCGTCTACGAACCAGGTGGCTATTGGCTAAATGAGCTGTCACTCATCTCCTAGACAGGCGGGTTTGATTGGCTCCCTCCACAGTGCGGTTCGGTTGACATATCACCGCTCAGCCTGTGGTTATTCTGCTAAGCAGCGACGGTTATTTTTTGTTTACATGAACAGAAAATCATAAACGGTGCTTCTTGCGAACGAGTTGACCGAAAAACGCACCCAATCGCAGGCTGAACATGGAGTCGTATGATATTATAGCCAACCAGCCGGTTGTGATTGATAATGTGAGTATGATGTCAGCAGCCCTCCACACCCAGTCTGTGCTAAGAGGCTAAAGCTAATGCCATTGTGCCAAAGCCAGCGCTAGTCGGCCAATGCTAATTGAGAGGTGTTTAGGATTATATTTATTTAGATTATATTGTGTACAGTCTGATGCACCTCTGATTGTTTTCAGTAGCTAATATCCGTCTTAATTGCGTTATCTTGAAGCATTAGCTGCTCAGATTGATGCATCGCTGTAAAGCTGATTTGTCATTGATTTCAGTGGTGCTTTGAATTAGTCTCAAACTTCAACAAATGATTCCGCGTTGTACAAATTAACGAAATATTTCAAGATGCATGGTTGTCAAAAGATTATCTGTCAGATAAAATCCTGTATTTGAGAGTTATAGTTGCTAAGATGGCTGGGTGTGACCCCGCCTTATATACAGAGACACATTTATTAGTATGAAATAGTTAATATAAGTTAGAAAATGGATTTTGATCAATGCTAAAAGTTTTCAGCTATAGATGGAGAAATAATAAGCCCCAACTGTTAATCAGATTTAAGGTGGGAGATCTCAAAGTCTGAATGTCTCTTTGACAGGTTGCTAAATTTATGAAAACTTATCAAATATCAGTGATGTTTAGTGAAACTCTAGGTTGTTTACTCTTCTGGAGTCTACAGCTGGTTGGTTTTCTGGTTGCTCCCTCCAGCGCTGTCTCATGACTCAAGAACAAACAAGGAGGGATCAGATCATTAGATGAATCATTTTACAACACATTCACTGTTTGAGCTTTTATATTGCACGTTTATATTGAACCACCTTCCTGGACAATTGTAGACCATTGTAACTTGCTTTACAATTTCTCTTTCAGGGGTCTGGAGTTATTAAAGCTGGCTTTGCTGGAGATCAGATCCCTAAATACTGTTTCCCTAATTAGTAAGTAACTATTTTATTGATATTACTATATTGGAGTAACTTTCAAAAGTTTAAGATCATGTGATCATGTCACACTGAAGGACTGGAGTAGTGATGATGAAAAAAATCAGCTTTGCATCAAAGGAATAAATTACATTTTGAAATACATTCAAATATAAAACAGTTATTTTAATTTGCAGTAATATCTAACAATATTGCCGCTTTTACTGTTTGGTGAAATAAATACAGCCTTGGTGAGCATAAGAGTCTCTTTTAAAAAACATTAAAAAAATCTTGCCAAACAATTTTAAGATAAATTGTGTTTATTGATGTAATATTAACCATCATCAAATTTCTCAAATGAACATATTATGCATTTTGTCTCTACAAATACTGGCATTTATTTTAGTAATGTAATGTGTTGTGAATGTAATGTAATAACTAGAATGGTGTATTTCTAGTGTGGGACGGCCCAAGCATGTTCGGGTGATGGCTGGTGCCCTTGAAGGTGATCTCTTCATTGGACCCAAAGCTGAGGTAAACTTTTTTTTATTTGAATTGAAGAATGTCTCTCTATTAAGATTTTTTTTTATCTATTTAAAGACAGTATGAAATTGCATTCATGATACAGTCAACTTCCATAATGTGTCACAATATTTAGCCAGAAATAATATTGTGTGTTAACTTGTGATGTTATTGGTTAATAAAGTTTTATGTATGCCATACAAAAGAAAAGTTATTAACTTGGACAAATAGTTTTGATTTCATGCTGTTATAATAATGTAAAAACCTTCTGTGTTATTTATTTCTGTTCTGTATTCAGGAGCACAGGGGGCTGCTGTCTGTCCGCTATCCTATGGAACACGGTATTGTGAAAGACTGGAATGACATGGAGCGCATCTGGCAGTACGTGTACTCGAAGGAACAGCTGCAGACTTTCTCCGAGGAGGTACGGTGTTACATTTGATATATTATGTGTTTATTAGTGCTGTCAAATGATTAATCGCATCTATAAAAAAAGTTTGATATTTTTTACATGCTACATGCACTTACTGTAATAATAACAACAGTAAATTATGCATATTTACAGTATTAACTTACCCCCTAAACCAATCCCTCACAATAACATAACCCTATTGTGACTACCGTATTTTTCGGACTATAAGCCGCACCTAAGTATAAGTCGCATCAGTCCAAAAATACGTCATGATGAGGAAAAAAACATATATAAGTCGCACTGGACTATAAGTCGCATTCATTTAGAACCAAGCACCAAGAGAAAACATTACCGTCTACAGCCGCAAGAGGGCGCTCAATGTCTTCAGTGTAGACTACAGGAGCAGTGAGCAGCATAGAGCGCACTCTCCCGGCTGGAGACGGTAATGTTTTCTATTGGTTCATTTCTCTTGGTTCATTTCTCTCGGTTCATGTCAAATTCATTTTGATAAATAAGTCGCACCTGACTATAAGTCACAGGACCAGCCAAACTATGAAAAAAAGTGTGACTTATAGTCTGGAAAATACGGTACATGTAGTTTATTAATCTTATTTAATAGTTATTTGGGTAATGTTTTGTAGTAATATCACCTGAAAATAAAGTGTAAGCTTATATTTTATTTGATCTCCGATTCATTTCAGTTACCATAAACAGTTCTTTGCCATAAACACTGTCTTGCACTGTATTTTTCAGATATTCATATTTTTTATGTTTCTCACAGCATCCTGTACTGTTGACTGAAGCGCCGCTGAACCCCAGTAAAAACCGTGAGCGGGCGGCTGAGGTTTTCTTCGAGACCTTCAACGTGCCGGCGCTGTTCATCTCCATGCAGGCGGTGCTCAGTTTGTGAGTTCATTGCTTTGAATTTCATTCTTCCTGATATCAGACTTCCTGTTCCCTCTCTCATGCAAACATGTTTCCTGTCTAACAGATACGCCACAGGCCGAACCACAGGTGTGGTCCTGGACGCTGGTGATGGTGTGACACACGCTGTCCCCATATACGAGGGATTTGCCATTCCACATTCCATCATGCGCGTGGACATCGCCGGACGTGACGTCTCCCGATACCTCCGCCTCCTCCTACGCAAGGAAGGCTACGATTTCCACACTTCTGCAGAGTTTGAGGTCGTGCGCACCATCAAGGAGGTATGAGACACCACATCAGGATTCATACGACATGTTCTTTGCAGCTCCTTCTTGGTGGAAATTATAATCTAGATATGAAACGATGAAGAAATGCTGTTTTGTTTTCCAGAGAGCCTGCTACCTTTCCCTCAACCCCCAGAAGGATGAAACTCTAGAAACTGAAAAAGCTCAATACACACTCCCTGACGGAAGCACTCTAGATGTAAGAATGAGATTGCTCATATATGTTAGTGTAGCATCATATCCTGGTTTTGTTGACATTCAGTGGAGCTTCAGTTCAGGTTCTTCCTGAAGTCAACATGACATTCAGAATCTTCTATAATGTGGCAAATGTTCCTTTGTTGGGATAAAGTGGACCGATAACTCACTCATGATAGCACCAGAATTGTGTATTAAGAAAGTAAATGGAATCAGTTTTAGTTTCACATTGACTTGATGTGTTAAACACAGCGGTTTATCTCCTGCAGATCGGTCCAGCGCGGTTCAGGGCTCCAGAGCTTCTCTTCAGGCCTGATCTGATTGGAGACGAGAGCGAGGGAATTCATGAGGTGCTGGCTTTCGCCATTCAGAAGTCAGACATGGATCTGCGTCGCACGCTCTTCTCTAACATAGTGCTGTCTGGCGGCTCAACGCTCCTCAAAGGTAGAGCGAAGAGATCCGTCGAAAGCATCTTTCAGTTCTCCATCCAGTGACAGAACTGAAACACTATCTTTGTTCCTCGCAGGTTTTGGAGACCGGTTGTTAAGCGAAGTGAAGAAACTTGCACCCAAAGACGTTAAAATTAAGGTGACCCTGTTACAGCTAAGAAATGTTAGCTTATTGTGAGAACTGTGTTTTTAAATATATATATATTTTCTTGTTTCAGATATCTGCACCACAGGAGAGACTTTATTCAACATGGATAGGGTAAGAGCATTGTGTATATATATATATATATATGCCTATGTTACACAAAAAAGTTTTACTACTGTTTTTTTATTTATTTAAAAGAAATTAATACCTTTATTCAGCACGGATGCATTATATTGATCAAAAGTGACAGTAAAGACATTTATAAGGTTACAAAAGATTTTCATATTCATTTCATATTTAAAAAATTCATATTCCCCAAAAAGATTCCTAAAATAATCAGGGTTATCATTAACTAAAACTGTTAAAACATTTTTGTTAATTGAATTAAAGCTTGAGTAAAGTGCAATATTATTTTTCCTTTTTAGATATTAAAAAAAATATATATATATATTAGAAGTTTAAACTAGTTTAAGCTAATTAAAGATTTAAGTTGAGGCACTAAAATAGCTAACTAAAACAAAAGTAAAAATAAATTACACTTAATTTTTTTTTAAACAAAAATAAAAAAAAGACAAGTGAATACCAAAATGACAAAAAAGAACAAAAAAATAATGAATTGAAATACAATACGTTTAATCTAATTTAAGCTCATTAAAGCTTAAGTTGAAGCACTAAAATGAAAATTTCAATTAATTACACCTAAATAAATTTTTAATAAACAAAAATAATTAAAAAGACAAAAACCATAATGACAAAAAATAAATAAAATTTAAATGTACTGAAATGCAATAAAAAATGAATTAATAAAATTCAAGTATTAAAAAAAAGAGAAAAAAACATAATAACAGTATGTTACATTTTAAAATATATTCAATTAAAGTTGTTTTAAATTTGAAATATTTCACAGTATTACTTTTATTTGTTTTACTTTATTTTTCATCAAACAAAGCCAGCCTTGGTGAACATGAACGACTTCTTTCAACAACAAAAATTTTTTTACAGACCCCGAACTTTTGAATGTTAGTGTATGTGTTTTAAAAAATATTTTAGTGTATTTTACTTTAGCTTTTTCCTTTTTTTTTGTATAGGGGATCTATCCTGGCTTCACTCGACACCTTTAAGAAGATGTGGGTCTCCAAGAAGGAATATGAGGAAGATCGCGCCCGTGCCATCCACCGGAAGACATTTTAATGGGGTTTAAGGCCACTGGCCTCACTCATCTCTGCGGTTTCACATCCCTCTCCTCTCACGCTTGGCCTCCCTCTATTACCCTCCCTCCCCACCCGTCCCGACAGCGAACCTGCCGGGCCTCCCATCTGCAGCTAAGGCATGCCTTCTGTGTCCCCTGCCCAGCTCTCGTTCGGGACACCCGACGAATGGCACTGGGGCAGGATGCCACCGGGCATCCCTTGCCCGTTCTGCACCCAACAAACACCGACAAAAAGGCTTTTCAGGGCATCAGTCAATACTGTTAACTATTGTTTCATTTAAAGTCAATGCTTCAATTTAGCGCTTTAGATATTTATTACACTATTTACCCTGCCCTGTATGATATTGTCATATCTATTCTAATGAAACATGAAGGTGAATGTTTTACTCTGTTGTAAGAATTTCATTCCAGAACCGAAGAGATCGATCATTTTCTTTAAATGTCGCAATTGTCAGCATAGTATTTTTATTCCTATTTGTTAATGACGAGCATATACAATAGAAAAAGGCATCGCTCACCACTACAACATTTCACTTTAATGGACACTACTGTGTTTCCTGTCTGTGTCCCTCCCCTTGACTCCCGTCTCGAGGCTGAAACCACTCTGTAGCTCAAGGGAACTAAATAATGTATACTGAAATACGAAGTACACGGTAGGTAGCTAGATTTATCGCTGCTTGACACGTCGACAAGTGTTCTTATTAGTATACAGCACATTTTAACATGGAATCATCGGTTTATGAAAAGGGCCGGCTTTTAAGAAACACTTTCTAGTTGTTTACTGTCTTTTTTGCTCTTAGAATTATGTTTGTCAGCTTTAAGTTGTAAAGCATAATTGTTACCGCACAAAAATTGACTTTGAAATTGATGCGAACATCAGCCCTTTCGAGTTATGTTCTTCCTCTGAACATTTTCCATGATCCTCATATTGTTAACTCAAGAACCAGAGCTGTTGACTGAAGCTTTAATGAAGTCGTCCAGTAAATTTTTACGTTGCCATGAGACGTCTCATCATTGTGGCACGATCTCGATGTAAATTCAGACTCACCCCGAATTCCAGATTAGTGCATGAACTCAACAGAACGACTGAGATTGTGTGTTATTTTATTGTAAATCTCATCGATGTGGATATCGAAGGCAGAGGGTGGCCGAATGGATTTAGAAGCTCTTCTGGCACTAGTATTTCTGTAGTGTTTGTTGAAAGAGAGCTGCTCTCTAATGGGATGATGGGGTAGCAGGGTTGCGTTTAAGTCCAGTTTTTCCAACCTAAGATTTGCCTCACTCCAGTGTCGTCATTGGGAAGTCAGAGCATCTTGGTTGCTTTTCTTTTGATAGAGATAGAAATTTCATCATAAGCCTTGTGCATAGTGGATTGCTATTCAAACTGTTAAAAAACGAAACAAAAAAATAAACGAAAAAAGGACTCAAATGTACAAACCTGTTTCTTCAATTGTTGCTTTTTCATTTAATTTTGTAAATTCAGTATGATAAATAAATTAATGCTGTCTGAAATAAGCTTCTGTGCATTGTGTAAACAAAGAGCAGTGTGTTTGTCTGCTTATGCATTGTTGCTGATGTTGTTAACAGTGGTTTTCAAGTCTGCTGAAGTTTCGTCACATTTGGTCTGCGTGACTTTGTAGTATACCAGAAACTCATATTAGTTTTTTAAAATGTAAGTTTAAAGATACCTAAATTTACTATATTAAAATTATATAATAACATATTAGAGTTAATTGCTAATAGTGAGCTTAAAATATTGTAAAAGTCACAAAAATGGACTACTTTATAAAGCTGGTCATTTTAACACTTGTTATTGATGATGGCTCAGAAAGCCGAATTCTCCATTGAGAGCCATTCAAAAATTTTTTTTAGGTTTTTTAAATTAGTATTTGTGACAGTTAAACACAACCAAAACATCATCTGTTAAATCAATCTCATCAGTTAGTACCTGACGTACAAATAGAAATAAAATATAAAAAATAAATTAAGTGTTTCTTCAATTGTCGCTTTTTCATTTAATTTAGTAAATTCAGTATGATAAATAAATTAATGCTGTCTGGAATAAACTTCTGTGCATTGTGTAAACAAAGAGCAGTGTTTAAGTGTTTGTCTGCTTATGCATTGTTGCTGATGTTATTAACAGTGGTTTTCAAGTCTGCTGAAGTTTTGACTGATTCGGCCATTACAGCCAGCGCTGAGAAAAGTGACAAACACCACGTGACGTGGTCGTCTACGTGTTACTCCATAATCGGCCTTAACAATAATTTTGTATTAAATGACGAGAAGAGAGAAATGTCAGTATCCATTGAAATGTAAATCCACAATACAAAAATACAAAAAATAGTATTATTTTGCTCTATCGAACCTGGCCAATCAGAAAAGAAAGTTGGTCCTTTAATCCCGCCCACCTTTGGACTCTGCGTTTTGTTGAACCGCGCTCTATTTTCAAAGTCCCTGATTGGCCGCAGTAATGACGGAAGTAAATAGCCTTCTTCAGTAGTCGGAAATGGTTTGATGAATTACAGTAACGTGGACTTTAGAAACAATAAATATAGACACTGAGGAGTCACAATACAAGCACGGACATGAGAAGAGTCACGCTGTTTGTAAATGGAACCTCATACAATGGCAAGGTGAGTGTGTTTTGTTATCTATTGTCTGCCTAATATATAATTAAAGGCGTGTTTCCTGAATAAATCACACGTTGTTGCTCCTTTCATGATTTTTTCATCAGGTGGTGGCAGTTTATGGAACTCTAGCTGATCTACTGTCAGTTGCAAGCACAAAATTTGGAATAAAAGCTGCCAACATATACAATGGGAAAGGAGGTCTTATTGATGATATAGCCCTTATTAGGTAAGAACATTAACTAGCTATCTAATGCATAAAACAGCTTTGTTTACATGTGTATATTATCATAAACATAAAACGCGCTGTTTCTCTGGAACAGAGATGATGATGTCTTGTATATATCGGAAGGAGATTCTTTTGTTGGTGAGTATAACATAATAACTTTGATTTGCTGTGTGACTCTCTTAGATCTGTCTTCAGTTGCCTTAAAATGTCTTAATTTAATAATGTCCTACAGATCCACCAAATAACACCGAGAGTCCGCATGAGTTTCACTCCTGGGCACACACTGATTGGATCACCCTCAATGTGGGAGGTCGACGGTTCACAACCACACGGTGATGTCAAAAACAGATCATACTAGTCTTAATAACTGTAATCCATAATCTAAACCATCATAATCAACCATATTTTGTTGTTTTATTAATTATTTTCCCTAATATTTTAATGGCAAGTAAGTACCAACATTTAGTTCTCACTGTATTGTGAACTAATTATAATTAATAGTAAAATTGATAAATATAATTAATATATAAATTAATGTAAATATTATTTTTATTTGGTAGTATTTGTTGTCATGCCTTTAATTATGCTGATTTTAACTTTTTATTTATTTATTTTTTTCCTTTATTGCGATGTTAAGCATTTTTAATGATATTCACAGATTAAATTAATGGGAATTAATAAAAGACAAAAATCTCTGAATGCATTACAACGGAGATGCCCAAACCAAACCGCCATGTCACAAGTGCAGGGAAAAATATGTCATTAAAGCATATCTTAATTTCTTATTTATATTTTTGTTTTGACTTTTTTATGTAAAAAAAAAAACCTTAAGTGAAGTTCATTTTAAAAATAAAACAGTTTTTTTTTTTGGTTGTAAAAAAAAAAATATATCTAAAGCATTTTATTTTAGTATAGCTAATGCAGCATTTACTTAATTGGCCCTTAGTATTAAAAAGTTTGAGCAACTGAAACACTACAGCATTACAGTAAAGGGGATTATTGTGGGAAATGTGTCAATTTTAATGAAAATGTCACAAAATCTTTTTTAGTGATGCAAAATATTAACTGTAATACATTATAATTTTGACATGTATTTTAATGTTTTTCCCCCACCTTTTTTTTGTCGTCACAGCTGTTGCTGTGTGATCAATGCCTACGTTTACATGCAGCCAATAACCCGTTCAAAACCGGAATATTAGCAATAACCCGGTCGCGCACGGCCATGTAAACACCAGCAAAAACCCGGATATGCTCATATCCCGGTTTTTAAAAACCAGGATATTATACCTGGGGTACCCCTTTTCTAACCTGAATATTTGGTCTTGTAAACACGTTTCGGCATATCCCCATCAAAATGTGTGTTCTGCGCATGTTCTATTCGCAAGGAATCTTGGTCTTTTGAGTAGAGACAGTGCATAAAAAAACCCACGTGCAGTATAGCGGAAGTAAACAAGTCGAGGTTAACATGGCGAGACGCAGCACAGCACCACACTTTCGGAGCGAGGAGGAGACCAATTTCTTTATTAGTGTGGTGAAAACCATGAATATAATGTCTTTTATTGACGGCAGAAAGTACCAAACTATTCATTATCCGCCTGCTGCTGCTGTTGTTGTTGTTGTCTTTGGATACAGGAAGAAGAATCGGAAATGACGCATATTGCGTCTTGTTGTCCGTACGTCCAGACGCTAACCGTGCGTCGCCATTTACATCGGGATTGGCGACTGATTACACATTCCATGTATACAGGAGTAACTCTCTCTGCTCACGCATGTAAACGGGTTATCCCGAATGTTTCAGAAACCCGAATAGTGACCTTAACCTGACCATAACCCGAATTTTAACAGCTTGTTAACGTAGTCAATGTAATGCATTAACACTTTTCTGTGGTTGTTAGGAGCACTTTGGTCAAAGAACCGGAGAGCATGTTGGCTCACATGTTCAGAGACAAGGGTGAGTACTGAACCAGTGTCTAATGTTCCAAATATAATTTGTGCATGTACTTCTATTCATATTGCTCTTTTTATTTTGTCATTTCCTGGCAGATGTTTGGGGAAACAAACAGGACGAGCAAGGGGCGTATCTCATTGATCGGAGTCCAGATTACTTTGAGCCCATATTAAATTACCTGAGACATGGACAGCTCATTATTAATGACGGCATCAATCTGCTGGGTAAGAGAGCAGAGACATGAACCATTTTGTAGCATTTTATGTGCTTCCTAAGGGTTGTTACCGAAAACCGTCATCATTTAGTTTTCCTTAAGCATCTTCCTCCCTCTTTCTGATATATATATATATATATATATATATATATATATATATATATATATATATATATATATAAACTGCTTTTGGAACTGCACCTTTATAGTTTTTTGTATAACACACATTCTAATATGTAAATGAGCTCTGTTATGATTGGCTAAACTCTTTGCATGTGAAATGAGTACCTATGGAGGGTTATTTTATGCAGGGGTGCTTGAAGAAGCTCGTTTCTTTGGAATTGAACGTCTCGCTGAGCAGCTTGAAGGTGTTATTAAGGTAAGAAAAAAGGCTAAAAAGTTTATAATAAGGTGAAAATGTGACTTATTTAATGTGGACATAAATAACAGTGAGGGCTGTTTCGTCCTGCTTTAGAATTCCCAGCCTCCCGAAGATCACTCGCCCATCTCCCGCAAAGAGTTTGTGCGTTTTCTGCTTGCCACTCCGACTAAATCAGAACTTAGATGTCAGGTATGAAGTAACTGAATATTTGCACTGGTTTATTTTATCATTTTATTGTACATTATATCAATGTAAACTGTTTCTCCCAGGGCCTGAATTTCAGCGGGGCGGATCTCTCTCGTCTTGATCTGCGTTACATCAACTTCAAGATGGCCAACCTCAGCCGCTGTAACCTCACACACGCCAACCTCTGTGGTACCAACCTGGAGAGAGCAGACCTCTCCAGTGCCAATCTAGATGTAAGGATATCAAATTTTAGACATTCACTCATGTCTTTTGGTTCCTTTTGTTGTAGCATTTATCCATCATTTATGTCTTTCTGTCTGTGACACTGTTTTGGTCTTTTTGCATGTCTTTCCCAGGGTGCCAATTTACAGGGTGTGAAAATGCTTTGCACCAATGCAGAAGGGGCGTCTCTCAAAGGCTGTAATTTTGAAGATCCCGCAGGACTTAAAGCGAATTTAGAGGGTAAAATGAGCACACTTGACTTCTCTTGGATCTCATATTTCCCAGTATGTAACTCCTGTCATTTCCTCACAGGAGCTAATCTAAAGGGGGTGGATATGGAGGGCAGTCAGATGACGGGTATAAACCTCCGCGTGGCCACGCTGAAGAACGCCAAACTGAAGAACTGTAACTTGCGGGGGGCCACTCTGGCAGGTACCGACCTGGAGGTGAGCGCACATCAGTTTTGTTTCAGAATCGTTTGGTAGTTTGTCATGTCTTCACTTCTATTTTTTGTTTTGTCGAACAGAACTGTGATCTGTCCGGCTGTGACCTTCAGGAGGCGAACCTGCGGGGCTCCAACGTGAAGGGGGCCATTTTTGAGGAGATGCTGACACCGCTGCACATGTCCCAGAGTGTCAGATAGCCTCCTCCAGCCTCTTCACAGAGCAGCTTTAATTAAAAACCTACAGTACCTGCAAACTTACTGTCATGTGACCTTATGCCTGTTGATATTATCTGTTCATCTGCTGTCTACTGTTGCCTCAGATCATTTATTGTGATGCATTGCATTATTATAGATGGTGTTTGCTCCATTTCTCAATGCAAGATTTATTTTTTCGAACGAGATTTGTGATATTCTGCATTATATTGTATATTTGTGCCAAGCTTCTACATGTGTCACTGCTGGTCTGTGAACTGAGCGTCTGATATTTGTGTTTTTGCATCTGATTCTTATTTAGGAATGTGGCTGTTCTGCGAATGCGCAGTTTGATACATTTTCATATGTGTCATTTTTACACTGTTGTGCTTGTTTCACTGTTACGTGGCTTTTCTGGACTGTGCTGCATGCAGAGAGGAAAACATCTGCTGAAACCTGCTAGTTTAATGTCCCCAGCCCTGTAATGGTCCAATAAAGTCAAACACTGGAGACTGAAAGGACTTTTTGGCTTTTTAATTTTCTACTATTTTCACAATTGCAATGCATTGTTTCAGAGCAGACAGTTCATTTATTGCAAGAGGAGAATTCTTATTTTAATGTTAGTACCTTAATAAATTTGATCGGATTAACAAATGCTGTATGGTTTGTATAGATTGTTTCATTTTTATGACAATTTAGCACAGATATTTCAATCTCATTACTCTTCACTCTTAGTCTCAAGTTTTTTACTTAAAATGAAATAATCTCAGCTAGTTGCCAAGGCATCATTTCTCAGTTTCTTTTAGTTTTAGTTTATAATAACAAGCAGTCTCTCTATAACTTCATAGATATATAAATAAATAAATAAAATGACTAAAACTCCCAACTAATATTAAAGTTAAAACAGAAAATATAATAATTAAAAAACAAGTTCTAAATATTTACTAATACCGCAATATTACTAGATTAACACTGATTATCTATTTTAAAAAAAAATTAATATTTGTTGTCATGACTTTATGCTGATTTAAATTAAAATCAACTCTACCCAAATTTAAATCAAATTCAACATCAGAAAATCAAATATTGAATGCTAAATAGTTCAAAACTAATGATAATCATTATTGAGGATAATAGGAATCATTAAAAAGGAAAAAAGGTCAAATTAATTACAGTAATAAGACTTTTTTATGTGCTTAATTGTGAAGACAATGTCACAAAATCTTAACAGCCTTGTTTGATGTGTTTCATAAACATAAATTGTTTGAGGAAAATATCATAAACCATATAAAAATGTCAGTAGTGATAACGTTAAACGATGAATACGAAACATAAGTTTACTTGCTTAGTGTATGCTATGTCATAAAAACAACAGATTCGGTAAGACGAGGAAAATCATCATGCTGCAAATCATCAAGCCGCCATCAGGGGCAGCAGTGTCTCTAACAACACCCCAAGCGTGATGAGCCGTGGTGCCATCTACACCTCCGGGGAACAGCCTCCGCTCATCCATGACAGTCAGTAGCTCATCACAGCACATAAGCACTGTAGCAGACCGTGAAACCTGTTCGCCAGGATCCGCTGCCACAGAGATTGATTGATTGGACCTGAGTGTGTGGAAAAACCATCGACAGGAGCAGATGAACAGATCTGCTGCTGCCTGAACTCCCTGTAGGCTAGTAGTAAACATCTGCCCAGCAATTAGGTATAAATATTATTTACACTTGTGCAACACTCTGACAGTTGCCATGTTATAGTAATAATTTTACAATTTTCAGAAGAATTAAAAAAGTCCCGGATGGATGAGCCAAATCACGTCGAACTTGTATCAATGTGCCTTTCTAATGCACTAGATTACTTGGTGGAGGAATTGTGATTATTAGTGTTCATAAGTCAGACACTTAAATATTTTTGTTATATATAATTGCTTCTGATAGTGCTTAACAACACCATTTAAAGAACAGTTTTTCCTCTTAAAAATCTTTTCCATGTAATGACAGTGAATAAGGACCGGATCTGTCAAGCTCCAAAATGACTAAAATTAAGCTACTCCATATAACTCGTGCACTATATTCCAAGTCTTCTGTAGTCATACAATAACTTTTAAGGCACTTTTATCCATAATATTCTTAAAACAGCATTGGTTCATTTTTTTGGACATGTATTATGGTAATTCCATAGAATTCTCTGGTACTCTCAATAGAGTTCTGCAGGGATGTTTTTTTTATAGTCCAAAACCTGGCAATGAGTTAGGTTATTAGCATCCCCGTCAATAGGTTTTTGGTTAAATGCCCGAAATAAGGCCTGTGGTTAACATAAGCTCAAGATATTTTCATATTGCAGTACTTCTCTTTTTAAAATTTTACTTGTCTTGAAAAATGTAGTTGCTAACAAATGGCTAAATGGGCCTACACGTCATCACACCAAACACGTAAACCCATCTACTAGCTTCATGGTGGTGACGTTGAAGTCATAAGACTTTGTATTTAGTTTATATCCTATGATATTATGCTTTTTACATCAGGAGATTGTAATAAGGCTTCATACATGAAAGTTGTGTTCGTTTGAGAGTATTATCATGAAGAAGCTTAAACTTTTATTTGGTTTGGTTTTGTTTTGTTGGTCACAAATCTAATTTTCTGCAATAATCTGAAAGTCAAGGGGGGAAAATCCTGTTTGTTCTTTTGTTAAAGGGTAAGTTTACCCAATAATCAAAATTATGTCATTAATAACTCACCCTCTTGTCGTTCCAAACCCGTAAGACCTCCGTTTATCTTCGGAACACAGTTTAAGATATTTTAGATTTAGTCCGAGAGCTCTCAGTCCGTCCATTGAAACTGTGTGTACTGTCCATGTCCAAAAAGGTAAGAAAAACATCATCAAAGTAGTCCATGTGACATCAGAGGGTCAGTTAGAATTTTTTGAAGCATCGAAAATACATTTTGGTCCAAAAATAGCAAAAACTACGACTTTATTCATCATTACAACATCTTCCGTGTGTGTTGTGAGAGAGAGTTCAAAACAAAGCAGTTTGTGATATCCGGTTCGCGAGCGAATCATTCGATGTAACCGGATCTTTTTGAACCAGTTCACCAAATCGAACTGAATCGTTTTAAATTGTTCGCATCTCCAATACGCATTAATCTACAAATGACTTAAGATGTTAACTTTTTTAATGTGGCTGACGCTCCCTCTGAGTTAAAATAAACCAATATCCCGGAGTAATTCATTTACTCAAACAGTACACTGACTGAACTGCTGTGAAGAGAGAACTGACGATGAACACCGAGCCGAGCCAGATAACGAACAATAGACTGACGCGTTCACGAGTCAAGAACCGGTTGCATTGGTTTTCAGATCACCAGTAGTTCTTTGGGACAGTTCAATTCAATAAACCTGTTGTAGAAAACGGTTCACCGGTTCTTTTGCGCTCCATGTAATGGCGTCATTGGCAATGATTGCCCTTGATTCAAGCCTTCGGTTTACCTGCGCTCATAACATTAGCACAGAATCAGTTAAGAATCAATCATCAAAAGAATCAGTTTGGTTCAGACGCTCTGTGTGTCGGTCTGCTTCACGCTGAATCACACATGAGCAGTATCATCAGCTCCTCGGTTCTCGAATCAGACGTGTCTGACAGAAATGGTTCTTGACTCGAGAACGAGTCAATCTTTTGTTCATTATCTGGCTCGGCTCGGTGTTCATCTTCAGTTCTCTCTTCACAGGAGTTCAGTCAGTGTACTGTTTGAGTAAATGAATTACTCCGGGATATTGGTTTGTTTTAACTCAGAGGGAGAGTCAGCCACATTAAAAAAGTTAACAGCTTAAGTCATTTGTGGATTAATGCGTATTGGAGACGCGAACCATTTAAAACGATTCAGTTCGATTTGGTGAACTGGTTCAAAAAGATCCGATCGAATGATTTGTTCGCCAACCGGATATGACAAACTGCTTTGTTTTGAACTCTCTCACAACAGACACGGAAGAGAAGACAATGCTGAATAGAGTCATAGTTTTTTGCTATTTTTGGACCACAATGTGTTTTCGATGCTTCAAAAAATTCTAACTGACCCTCTGATGTCACATGGACTACTTTGATGATATTTTTCTTACCTTTCTGGACATGGACAGTATACCATATGTAGGGTGCTGCCCCTTTAAGGACGTGGATTCTGTGGGCTCATGTGATCACCTAGGAAGCAGCGCAAGTGAAAGAAAAAAACTGAACTGAACCGATCTGAGTGCGAAAGCCCTGTTGATGCTCATATGCAGACTTTCTAATGTTCTAACAACTACAGATAAAACCCTTAATCTAAACTATATATTCCCAGCGTGGTGAGTAACTTTTTGTTGTTATAAGTGTATTAAAATCATTATGTAGATCGCTATTTGCGATTAGCGCCTAAACGCCAAATGTGTTTAAGCTATTATGTTTGGTTTGATATAAGATAATATTGCCTATTGTCATATTTAAGCAATATATGTTGCATTTATTCATTAAACAGATCTAATATGTTTATCACACACATTGTTTAATGCTAATAGCTATACCACACGTGATTTTTGCGTTGTAGGGAATATCTTTGATTTATACTTTAATGTTTATCATCGTCTGATGTTATGTTGTAGAAACTTATGTGAGAAGTGAAACCATTACTGGATACTAAATGTGAATTGTTTGTATTTACAGTTTGACCGCGCACACACCTAAATGTGTATATTGTGAGTTCTACACAAGTGGAATAAAGAAAAGAAAACCACAAAATCCAAGTTAATGTTATCATTTTTATGGGTAACATTAAAGTCAAACACGAGGAGTTAAGAAGATTAATGACAACATGGACCAAGATTCAGAAACAAGTGTAACTCCTGATCAACAACAAAAATGTCTCAAGCGTCAACGTGGATGTGCAAAGGCTACAGTGACACGCTTGATGACACAGATTACAACTTCTATGAACGGTAACCAGCCCAAAGAAGTGGAGATGAAACTTGCTGCTTTGGATGAGGCTGTTATGCGGTTTAATGAAATTCATGACATGTACCATAAAACATTAGAAGATGATGATGACCTTGATGCTTCTAAGGGCTATTTAACATCGGTCTTGCGTGATGTTCAAGACTTGCAGCACTCAGTCTTGAGCTGGTTTGAGGACTTTAAGCCATCAATGGAGGATCCAAACATAGAATCCTCAGATGGACTTGACTTCCAAGAGGAAGAGCGGAGGTTTGATGAAGCTGCTAAATCTCCAATGTCTTCTGTAGACCAGCTGTCTACCCAGCTTCAAGGGCTACAAAATCTAAGACAGAAAGAAAAGGAAGAGTTTTCCATGTTCATCGCTCGACAGGAAGAACGCCTACGTGCAGAGTTTAAATTACAACTTCAGCATGCAGAATTGGAAATGGATGGACTGAAAGGCTTACTGAAACTCAAAGATGCTGAGATGGAGGAAAATCGTCGAAAGGCTGAGTTAACAACAATAAATAAAGACTTTTCCACTCCTGTTTCAGGTAACCCATTCATTAACTTCCGTTCCTCACTTTCAGCAGTGAATGAGAATTCTCTATGCCAACTACTAGACCTATCAAGGCAACAATATCAGTCACACATCGATTCCATGCATCTACCACCAGTTGACATCATCAAGTTCGATGGAGAACCCTTAAAGTACTGGCAGTTCATGAGATTGTTCTCCTCTGTGATTGATAAAGAGACAGTGCCAGATCAAGAGAAACTCACTCGACTGCATCAGTATACTGTCGGCCAAGCTAGAGATGCTATCTCACATTGCTTGTACAACCCCAACTCTAGCCTGGGCTATGCTGAAGCCATGGCTATTCTGAAGAGACGTTTTGGCAATCCATACGCGATATCACAAGCATGGGTTGACAAGGTGCTTAATCACAAAGATATTAAAGACAACAAGCAGTTGCAAAGCTTCGCAGACATTCTGTGCAGCTGCCGAGACACTTTGAAGGCAATGAAGTGTGAGGAAGAGCTGAATGGTGGACGCACTTTGCTACAAATTGTGGAAAAGCTACCTGAAGACATAAAGAAACGATGGCTCACAATAAACTATGAGATAATCAAGTCTGGTCGCTTGCCAAAGTTAGATGACATAGTCAGTCTTGTTCAATCAGAAGCTGATAAGAGAGCAGATCCTATCTTTGGGAATCTCCTTAGCTCTGCCAGTCGAAATTCTCCAGCAAGTTCTAAACCAAGTACTAAGTCAACTTTCAATAAGAAAAAGCAGACATTTGCAACAGTGTCAGTTACTAATGAATGCACCACATCATCCACACCAAAACCAACATCAAGATTTAAGTGTCCAAAGTGCACTGACGGACACTTTCTGAACCAGTGTCAAGCCTTTAGAGCTCTGTCTGTTCAAGAGCGTTTGGCCTTTGTTCAACAAAAGCAACTCTGTCTGAACTGTTTCATGAAAGGTCATCGCAGCACAGTCTGTACTCGCACTTGGGTATGCAAGGTGCCTGGATGTGGGAAAAAACACAACAGTTGGCTGCACTCCGCCATTGTAGCTTCTAACAATAACGACAACGGCCAATCTACTAATCAAGCTACTGGAGGTGAGCCAACTGCTGACCCGCCTCAAGCCATTCAAGCACATGCCACTAGAAAGTGCATTGAAGCCAGTCGAAAGAAGATTGCACTTCCCATCGTGCCAGTAGTGGTTTCAGACAGACACAACAGATTTTCTATGAATGTCTTTGCTTTGCTTGACAGTGGCTCTAATGGGACATTTGCTTCTAAGAAGTTAGTTCACGCTCTTAAACTGGAGTCACGCAAAATGAACATTAAACTGAACACCATGGAGACCAAAAATCTCAACGTGGTCACCTTAGCGGTGGACCTACGAGTTGAAGATGCTCAACAAAGGAAATCTTACCTGATGAAAGGAGTGCTCTGTCGGGATCACCTGAACATAAGTCTAGACAACTTTGTCACACAGCATGAGGTGTTCCAATGGCCGCACCTGAAGGAAATTGCTGATGAAATCAGTTTACCTGACGTTGATCTAGCTGATGAGGTTCACCTGCTGATAGGTCTAGACCAACCAGACATACTTGCTCCTCGTGAAACACGCTGCGGTGAATCAGGCGAACCCTATGCGATTCTAACTGGCCTGGGGTGGACACTTCATGGGCCAGTAGCTGATGGTTCAACCTCTGTTTCTGCCAATTTCATTCAAGCTGACCACACTCTACAACAAGCTGTTGAAAGATTTTGGAAACTGGATGATCCAGTACACATGAACAATAACTCACTGTCAGTAGTCGATGAGCAAGTTGTTGATCTATGGAACAAGCAAGCAGTCAAAGAGGAAGGTCATTATACTCTACCAATCCCTTTCAAAGAACATCCACCACGACTGCCCAATAACTACGGAATAGCCAAACATCGATTAGACCTTCTAGGAAAGAGGTTAAAGAAGGACCCGATTTTGCATTACAAGTATACAGAAGGTATCAGAGACTCTTTGCTGAAAGGATATGCAGAAGAAGTCACTGACATTAACAGAGACGATGGTTGTGTGTGGTACCTACCACATCATCCGGTGCTACATCCGCGCAAGCCGGAGAAGGTTCGTATTGTCTATGATTGTGCAGCACGGTACCAAGGTACTTCATTGAATGATCATATTTACCAAGGCCCAGACCTTACCAATAAGCTACTAGGAGTTCTTCTCAAGTTTAGGCAAGAACCTGTTGCTCTGAATGCGGACATTGAGAGCATGTTTTATCAAGTCCGAGTGCCATCTGATGAAAGAGATGTGCTTCGCTTCCTGTGGTGGGAGGACAATGACCCGGACAAACCACCTAAGCATTACCGTATGATGGTTCACCTTTTTGGAGGTGTCTGGAGTCCCAGTGTTGCCAATTTTGCCTTGCAACGAGTGGCTGAAGACAACCGTGGAAACTTCTCTAATGACACCTTGGAAACCTTGAAAAGAAATTTCTACGTCGACGACTGTCTTAAGTCGGTACCAACAGTGGAGGTCGCCATTAAACTTGCTTCCGAACTCCGTGATCTACTCACCTGTGGAGGCTTTAGATTAACCAAATGGTTAAGCAATTCTAAGGAAGTGATGAAATCAATACCAACTGATGATTGGGCAAAGTCGTTACATGAGGTTAACCTTGACCAGGAGGATTTGCCATTTGAACGAACACTGGGTGTCCTTTGGGATGTTGAAAGAGATTGCTTCACATTCGATGTCAAAGCTGTGGACAAACCTGCAACAAAGAGAGGAGTATTGAGCACTACCAGTTCCATCTATGATCCTTTAGGATTTGCAAGTCCATTCGTTCTCAAAGCAAAGGCAATCTTTCAAGAGTTGTGCCGCATGAAAGTCGACTGGGATGAGGAGGTGCCGGTAGACTTAGCAGCACAGTGGCACCGATGGCTAAATGACTTGCCTCTATTGTCTGCGCTGAAAATTCCAAGATGTCTTAGACCAACATCCGCTAGTTGCTTGTTAGCGACCCAGCTCCATCACTTTTCCGATGCTTCGGAACTGGCTTACGGCGCTGTTTCATACATCAGGATTGGTGACACCTGCAGGCTGGTGATGTCAAAGTCCAGACTTGCACCAATCAAGCCAATTAGCATACCGCGTCTGGAGCTACTTGCAGCTGTAGTTGCTTCGGAGCTGGACCAGCATATCAAGCGCCACTTGGAGATTCCAATTGAAAGGACCTTCTTTTGGACAGATAGTACCATCGTACTTCAGTACATCAACAACAAGCATTGTCGTTTCCAGACATTCGTCGCCAACCGTATTTCAAAAATACATGAGCGGTCAGAACCATGCCAGTGGAGACACATTGACTCTGCTTCTAACCCTGCGGATGATGTCTCTCGAGGAATGACCATGGGAGAGATTTTGTCAAGTGAACGATGGGTTTCTGGTCCGCACTTTCTCCAACTTGAGGAGGAGCATTGGCCTGCTCAACCGATCATAAATGATTTGCCAGATGAAGCAGAAATTAAAAGAGCCAAAGAGGTCTATGCAGCTAGCATAAAACCAAACCAAGTGATGAAAAATGCAGTGGACAGACTACTGGAACGATACTCCAGTTGGCATCGATTGAAAAGGGCTACTGCTATCCTGTTGCGTGTCAAGGCTTTGTTGCGCAAGAAAACAAGAGTGCATCTATCCGACCCTCTTACTGTAAGTGAGCTCCAACAAGCAGAATCAGCCATTCTCAATTACATACAAACTGCATCCTTCGGATCTTCTCAAGCAAAACCCAGTTCTCTTCTCAAGCTTAAACCCTTTGAGGATGAAAACAGCCAACTCCTTCGTGTGGGAGGCAGACTAACAAATGCCCCAATTCCCTTTGAGGCAAAACATCAAGTGATCCTGCCTAACAATCATCACGTCACCCATCTGATTATCAGTCACTATCATCTTCGCCTGGGTCATGCAGGTCCAGAGCGAGTACTTGCAGAAATTCGTCAACGTTTCTGGATTCTAAAGGGACGGACTGTCATTAACCGAACTCTAAAATCATGTCTACAGTGTCGCAAGTTAAAAGCTAAGCCACAAACTCAACAAATGGCGGACTTACCTGATTCTAGAGTGACTCCAGGTGAGCCTCCATTCACGCGTGTGGGCACAGACTACTTCGGGCCATTCTTGGTTAAGAAGGCACGCAGTGAGCTCAAGAGATACGGATGTTTGTTTACATGTCTCACTACGAGAGCAATCCACTTGGAAGTTGCGCATACCCTCGATACTGACTCGTTTATCAACGCCTTACAGCGATTTATCTCCAGGAGAGGCCCACCCACGGAAATACGATCGGATAACGGGACTAATTTCGTCGGTGGATTACGAGAGTTGCGGAAAGCCATCAGTGAGTGGAATCAACAAAGGATTTCAGATTACTTGCTACAGCACAATGTAAAGTGGATCTTCAATCCACCTGCCGCCTCCCACATGGGTGGTGTTTGGGAGAGGCAAATTCGTACCGTTCGTTCCATTCTAAACACTGTCCTGTCGCAGCAGGCACCAGATGACGAAGGTTTGGCAACACTGTTTTGCTGCGTTGAGTCTATTGTCAATGGTAGACCAATCACTAAACTATCAGACGACCCATCAGATCCTCTACCACTTACACCAAATCATCTGTTGTTGCTTCGTTCAGGCCCAACTCTACCTCCGGGAGCCTTCGTAAAACAAGACCTTTACCGACGCAGATGGCGCCAGGTGCAATATCTGGCAGATGTCTTTTGGTGCAGATGGCTGAAGGAATACTTGCCTGCACTGCAACAACGCCAAAAATGGCTGCAACCAAAGAGAAATCTTCAAGTAGGAGATCTTGTGCTTATTCTGCATGAGAACACACCACGCAATCACTGGCCTTTAGGTCTGCTTACTCAAGTCTATCCAGGTGCAGACGGACTTGTGCGTACTGTGGAAGTGAAAACACAGGCAGGTGTCTTCATCCGTCCCGCGGACAAGATCTGCCTCCTGGAAGCCAGTCTTCTTAGTTGATTAAGTTTAATTGTAACATCACCCTTACTTTGTTTAAATGACCTGTTTGGGTCATTGGGGGCCGGGATGTAGGGTGCTGCCCCTTTAAGGACGTGGATTCTGTGGGCTCATGTGATCACCTAGGAAGCAGCGCAAGTGAAAGAAAAAAACTGAACTGAACCGATCTGAGTGCGAAAGCCCTGTTGATGCTCATATGCAGACTTTCTAATGTTCTAACAACTACAGATAAAACCCTTAATCTAAACTATATATTCCCAGCGTGGTGAGTAACTTTTTGTTGTTATAAGTGTATTAAAATCATTATGTAGATCGCTATTTGCGATTAGCGCCTAAACGCCAAATGTGTTTAAGCTATTATGTTTGGTTTGATATAAGATAATATTGCCTATTGTCATATTTAAGCAATATATGTTGCATTTATTCATTAAACAGATCTAATATGTTTATCACACACATTGTTTAATGCTAATAGCTATACCACACGTGATTTTTGCGTTGTAGGGAATATCTTTGATTTATACTTTAATGTTTATCATCGTCTGATGTTATGTTGTAGAAACTTATGTGAGAAGTGAAACCATTACTGGATACTAAATGTGAATTGTTTGTATTTACAGTTTGACCGCGCACACACCTAAATGTGTATATTGTGAGTTCTACACAAGTGGAATAAAGAAAAGAAAACCACAAAATCCAAGTTAATGTTATCATTTTTATGGGTAACACCATACACACAGTTTCAATGGAGGGACTGAGAGCTCTCGGACTAAATATAACATATCTTAAACTGTGTTCCGAAGATAAACGGAGGTCTCACGGGTTTGGAACGACATGAGGGTGAGTTATTAATGACATAATTTAGATTTTTGGGTGAACTAACCCTTTAAGAGAACGTTGATGCTCACTTCTGGTTTGGCCTACAAAAATGCATCATTACTGCAGTGCTGGTATATGAATATGGTAATCACTCAGCCAGCACTGCTGTTATTTAAGGTGCTTCACTTTTGGGAAACTTACAAGCAACATTTAGTTTGGACTAGATAAGTCATTGATATTGTGGTTTGAGGTTTGGATTCGGATGTTTACAAGTTATTTTAGCACCGTATTTCCAAGGAACTTCTGAGAAATATCCTGCATTTCGCAGTTAAGTCATTTTTCCAGCACTTTTACGTGCACTTCCAGTCACACTGCTGTTGTGTATCTTCAAGACACATTTCCTGCTTAAATATTTTTTTTGGCTTTTCAACTAAAGTTGCAGCTTCAGAAATGGTGCACGGTCAAGCACTCCTGTTTTTAAAAGCACCACACGTTCACCTCCTCTCTCTCGTTCCCTCAGTGTCGTGTGTGAAGGTATGAGTGTGTGTTTGTCCTCCTTAAATGGACGGTCCTCACGACTGGCTGCAGTAGCAGGCCCACACTCGCCCACACGCACATGTGGCCCTTCCTTGCACCCATTTCCTCTACCCACAGGCCCGCCAGCGTCCGGCCCAGGGACGGCCTGACCCGAGAACTCCCCACTCCTTTCCTGTGAGCCCCAGCGGGGACGACCGTAGAGTTATTAGACCTAATGGCCATCTGGGTTCCATTAAAGACGGCCTGTGTTGTATGTTGGCTGCAGAAAAGATCTACCACTGTTTCTGTTTTTAAGTCACCAGGGAGTATTTAAGCAAAACCCAGAATGATACAACAACACTTCATTTATCATCCAAGTACAGTTGGGTTTTCTGTGGTATCAAAGCACCAGAAAATGTGTGAAATGCCAGCGGGACTTAAACGCAGGTTATTTCATAACTGTGGTTGGGATGTTTGGTTATGGTAATACAGGAGAAAAGGTGCCTATTTAGTAGCACAAGAAAACCTTCATCCACTGCCCTTCTGTGTAAAACTAGCATGCATGTGTGAGGCTCACCAAAACCACTAATGTCCAGGTCACAGTTTACCTGATTTACACTTTATCATTCAAAGTTTGGGGTTGGTTAGATTAAAAAAAAAAAAAAAACTTTTAAAAGACATCTCTTATGCTTACCAAGGCTGCATTTGTTTGATAAAAAATACAGTAACAGCAGTAATATTGTGAAATATTATAACAATTTCAAATCACTGATTTCTATTTGAATATATTTTAAAATTGTATTTATTCCTGTAATGCAAATCTGAATTTTCATTATCATTATTCCATTCTTTACATGACCTTTCAGAAATTATTCTGATATGCTGCTCAAGAAACATTTGTGATTGTTATCAATGTTGAAATGTATGAATAATCAAAAAAACTCTTATAGACTGCAAATCTCATGACTATAATATATATATATATATATATATATATATATATATATATATATATATAGTACAGTTTTACGCTTGAAAATACTGTAATTCAGTGTTTTTAGTTGAATGAATCAAAAACGAAATTTTATAATGGATGTTTTATAACATTTATGCAAATAAAGGCATAAGTACTTTAAAATTATATTGATACTATTTGAAATGATATATTATCAAAGTCAAAGTTTATTTATGTATAAAACATCATTTATATAGCATCAACTGACCAACATGCCTTACAACATCATAAAAGATGTCAAATATCAAATTTATTATATTTATTATTAATTTACAAATATTATATATTTAAATGAAAACATGTATTCATTATTCAGTAGCTATGATTTATGATTGCAATTTATTATCATTAATGATTGGTTTTGAAAGGAATGTCATGGTGGAAATTGTTTAATATTTCTAAAAATAGGTGCTTCTTTTTCTTTATGCGACAATGTAATTTAAAAAAAAAAATTGATTGATTGACATGTGGCCTTGTAGTATTCTTGGGTTTCATGAGATTTTACCCACACACTGTCACCAGCACACAAGGCCTCATGTGCCAATGGGCAAAATTACACAATCCCTGGTGTAATAAAAGCACATCATAAACCCACCCATTGTTTCTCTTTCTGTGGCCACAGTTGCATAATTTGCTAAATATACACTTTTTTTTAACTAATAGACTTTATACACTTTAAAAACAGGCCAGGTCACCTCTGCTAGGGGATGTTAAAATTACATTATCTGGACCCAAAGCATGCTCTCCATTGGCTGCTCTAACAAAACAAATTGATGACAAAACAAGACACATTTCAGATATTTTCACTTGGAAATTATGAATCCCACACACCTGAGCTGGAGAGAGAGAGTGTGTGTGTGTGTGTGTGTGTGTGTGTGTGTGTGTGTGTGTGTGTGTGTGTGTGTGTGTGTGTTAATTTTTATGGATGACACTGAGCAGTCTTGCTGAGGAAACCGCACACGTGTGTTGTTGGAGATGTAGAGGCGTGGTGGAGAGTCGGCAGGGCTTTTGTTGGCACCATCCAGATTCCAGATGTGTGGTCGATGGGTACAGTGTGGAGAAAAGACAGAAACACATCTGGAGCTGGTGGCAGCTGGCGCCACATTGGGCCTCAGAGAGGAGATGAGAGCAGCAGCCTGAATCGATGCCAGACTTTTACAGGAAACCTCATCACAGGCTCACAGGGGCTTCATGGCATAATCAGGACATATGCTATTGAATGAATATGACTGATGACTGAAGTTGGTATATGGGCACTTTTGTTTATTCCTATATAGCCATGGCCAAAAGTGCTGAAAAATATCCATAAATCGATATTTGTATTGTAATAACTTTTTATATAATACTTTTTTGATTATTGCACAGTAGTCTCATTTTATGGTTATTTTTCTTTATGGAGCTTGATAGCCACTTGTCACCGTATGCTTAAACTTTATGGAAATAAGCAACATTAATATTATGATGTATTTGATATTAACAGTGTATGGTTTTGGAACAACAAAAGGGTGAGTAAATGTTGACAGAATTTTTATTTGTTCCTGAACTTTTGCTTGAATAATATTGGTGTCTACTTTAGTAAATCCAGAATTACTTATAAGAAAGCTGGGTTATACAGTTAACTAAATTTAAACCATTAAAAATACTTGAGATAAACATTTACTGAAATGAAATGAAATGTTTTTAAAAACCCTAAACATATTTTATTTCACTTGGCATATGCCATTTTTTGTTTAGTTTAACTAAAACCTAAACCCCTAAAACTAAATAAAAGTAATAATAACAAAAATAATAATAACAAAGTGAAAATATAAAAAATAAAATCAAAATAGCAAATAATAATTATAATAGTATATAATGGTACTAAAATTAACATTTCAAAATAGAAATTGAAATTCTGACAATAATGGACAAATCATATAAATCATATAAAATTTACAATTTCTGCCTGAAAAAAGGATTTCGAGCTTGGCATAAATGTATATTCATTCAAAACAGATAAATAAAATTCTTATTAGATTTAACATGACTTCATGATCTAAAGTCATGCTTTTACAATGAAGTTACCTCATACTGTAAATGTTTTCCAAGAAGATGGGAATCCTAGTTCATAAGAGACAAAAATGAATTAAAGTGAGATATACCTTGATTTTTAGTTATTTTTATCATTTTGAGTCAACATGAAGCCCCCTTGGAGGTTTCAGACCCCTGGTTGAGAACCACTGATTTAAAGTGTTATTCTGGCAGTATTGCATGCTTTAAAAAATAAAATAAAATACTGTCAGGTGGTCTACCTGCCCAAACCAACTTGACCAAGACATTCTATCAAGATAAAACAGCTCCAGCTGCTGAACGAGCGGCTAGAAACCATGCAGCTCTCATCCCAAAACTAGCAGTCGGATCTTGGACGAGCTTCAGAAATCTGTCTCATGATTTGAGGAAATGAAGTCCACCACTTCGGATATCCTAAATTTGACACGTCTGTATATGTGGCTGTGAATGTTGACGTAGCGTGGCATGTGTGTTTTCAGCTGTCCTCCACACCCCCCGTCCACAGAGCTGCTTCCTGTGTGGAGGGCGAGGGGGGCTGCCAGTGTTTATGCCCTGCTGAGGCTGCGGTGTATTTGTTTGCTCCAGGATCCCGCAGAGCATTTGCTCACTCCTTGAACAATAAACATTGGTGATTGCTGACGAAGGCCCTGGTCCCAGCTTCTCCGAACTCCGGTGATTTAGAGGTGCCCAGCGGTCTACCGATGTATCCCTGCCCATGGCACAGAGACCGTAAGTGTAAATACTCTCAGTTTGGACTTTGTATACATACACATTGTAACATTAAACTGTATGTGGATGGAGTTTGATTGTGTCGGGTGATCAGAGGTACTGTTATGCCTCATTTGCACAAGGATGAATAATATGGGGCGTCCCACAGTGGAGAAAACACCCACATAGGGGGTTTATTTGATCATTGAGTCACAGGATGTTCTGTCATCTATAGTGTGTGTATATATTGTATATATGTTATGTTGCTTACAGACCACATTAATATAAAAAATATATGAACTGAAAATGTGAAGATTTTTTTAAAAGAAAATCACAAATAAGATCTGTTTAATAGCTGAAATGTTTCTCCTAGACTCGACTGAGATTAAATAGAGAGCACATTGAGACCTTATGTCTCCTCAGATTGTTATTTTGGGGAAAAAAAACTTGTTTCTTCTCTAAATAAATCTTAATGTCTCGAATTAAAGCGATAGTTCAGCCAAAAAAACAAATAAATATATATATATATATGAATGGAATGTTGAGATTTTAAAGGCCAAAAAAGTGCGTCCATCCATAATAAAAAGTACTACATGGCTCTGGTTAATAAAGGCCTTCTGAAGTGAATCGATGCATTCCATAAGAAAAATATCCATTTAAAACTTTATCAAGCATAATCTCTAGCTTCTGCTCTCTGTCGTACACGTGTTCACGAGAGAGTGGCATTCCAGCGGATGACGTAAGGACGTAGGCATAGCGTAAGCTTCGGTTAGAAGTGACGAATGTGAAAGTGCAGAGGAGAGAGCAAAACTAAACAAATCACGAATTAGAAGTACGAAAAAGTATTTGTAAAGAAAAATGTTGGAGAATTCGATAAAAGATTTTGATATAAGCCAAGAAGGAGAGGTTTTCCTTTGCTGTAAACAAAACTTGGTTCTCGTGAGAATAGTAATTTCTCACCGGAGATTACCCCACGCCTGCGTCATCCATCGGATGCCACTCTTTCGTTTACCTGTTTACAACAGTTATTGGAAGCTATAGAGATTACGGTTTGTTAAGTTTTAAATACTGATTTATTTTTTTTACTCAAACTTGTGTAAAACCCTTTTCTTTCAGAAGGCCTTTATTAACCCCCCAGAGCCACGTGGAGAACGTTTTATGATGGATGGACACACTTTTTTGGGCTTCATAATCTTGACAACTATTCACTGCCATTATAAAGCTTAGAAGAGCTCTGATTGTATTCATCTGAAGAAAGAAAGTCATATACACAGAGGATGGCTTCAGGGTGAGTTTTTCATTTTTGGGTGAACTATGCCTTTAAGTCAGTTTGCAAAAAAAAATTAAATCAGTCACTGATTCCTCATCCTCATATTGTTTCAAACCTGTATGACTTATTTTTCCTGCAGAACATAGAAGTTATGATGAAGAATGAAGGAAACCAAACCATTTCAGTTCCCATTGACTTTCATGGTATTTTTGTCAGTGGAAGTAAAAAAAAAAAAACTTGCTCAGAAGAAAGAAATGCATACAGGTTTGATACGACATGAGTTTGAGTAAATTATTTTTGGGCGAACGCTCCATTTAGAGCACAAAAACATTTCCCTCCTTTTCAGAATGTGTAAATAATGCTTTCCTTCTCTTTAACTAATCTAAACGGTCCCATATTTAACTCAAATCATGCTTTTCAGGTTTTAATTCACACTTCTCTGCCAGATCTCCAGCGGTTGAACTCTTGTGTGAAGTGCACAGCGTCTCAGGATGTGACGGATGGCACTCGCCACAGAATGGGGCGAGGTTAAAAATACGGAAATGTGGACGGTTCCTCGGCAAGCAGCCCGTCCGCCAGCTGCTCTCTCAGCCCATCAATGTCTCCAAACCTCAGCCCCAGACCCTGCCACGAACTCCAGCATCAACCCAGAGACACTCCCCGACCAGCCAGTGTTATTCACAACAACGTTTCCATCCATCTCACCATCAAAAATGACTGAAAGCAGAAAAACACGGGAACATTACAGCAGTCTGTCCTCACAGCACAAGAAACTCAAAGAACAAGTGTTCAAGAAGTACATAAATCATATCTTCAGGAACTCAAAATCCTGACGTATTTTGGTCTAATATTCGTATTTCAAGGATTATTAGATACATTTTTAAATTGAGTAAAAATACAGTTTATAGGGATCAGGGTCATGAAACTGTTTATTAGAAACAGCTATTTTGTTCACACATTTGGGGACTAATTCTCACTTTTGCCCCAGTAAACTCCTAATTTGCTGCGTATTCATAGATATTAAGGTAGTTGTTAAATTTGGGTATGGAATGGATTAAGGGATCTTAAATATTATTATGCCACATAATCCATTAGTATGTGCTTTATAAATACCAATAAAAAGCCAATATGCTGGCAATATGCATGTTGATAAACAACTGGTGAGATTTTTTTTTATTCATATTTATAAGTTTTAAATAAAAATGTAAAAATATGTCATTTTTATTCATTTTGATTTAAATTTTAGGTTTAGTAAAAGTGAAGTCAAACTGAATGATTATAATTTTTTAATAATTTTTTTTATTTTATTTTATTTCAGCTAATGTTTAAGTAATTAAAATGTTTTTTTTAATGGATTTAGTTATAGTTTGTTATATAATATAGTAACAAATATAAACCTTTATCATCAGTTTACTGTGCAAAACCATAGTAACCAGGTTGACATTTTAAGATCGTCCTCTAATGATAAATTTCTATATTTCTTTATTTTGTGATTCATGTAATAGCTTATTGTCTGTGAAAAGAAAAGAAAAAATATATATATATAAAGCAAAAGTCATTGGCACAACTTAAGTCTTTTTATTTATTTGTATTTTTTAATCATTCAATATGTGTGTAAGAAGAAATTGGAAGCACATGGCTTTGTCTAATTTTCCAGTTACAATATCTAAAAAAATAAAATAAAAAATTTAAACAAGATAAATTTACTTGTGAAGCAACAAACATTAAGACTTCCCTGTATTTATAAGTGCATCTTTTCCATTTATTTAAAGTATAAACTAGTTAAAAACAAGTAGAACAATTAAAACATATTTAAAAAATATGTTTTGGAAGTCAAGAAATCATTTGTTTCGCAGGGAACCTGATCGTGTTTATATTGAAGTGGTTATTTTTATCCTCCTGTGAATCTCTCAGTATGACTAAATGCAAGGTCATAGAAGGAACTGGGCAACCGAACCCCTAGACAGCACAAAGCCACACTCTGGCCATGATCAGAAAGTACCAAAACAGACTGGTTTTGGCCCAACTGTGTCTTGCCTGTGCAGAATTCACAGCACGACCGCAGACCTAGGTATTCACTAACCCTTTGTTCTTTAAGGTCCTTGTTTCATTTGTTGGTGCACCACAGAGGGATGTGAATATGCAATGATGCTAAACCACGCAAGCATGTAATTTTCTGAAAATCTGCAACCCTTGTGAACTTTGCAAGTAATGACAGGCTTTCAGATACTGAAAATACTGGATGCATTTCCCATTTAATGGACGATCGTGACAGAAGTGGCAACCGTTTACCACATGACCTCACCATTACTGCATTTCCAGCTGTGTGGCCGTCCACAGCCTGCATTGTGATCTCACTGATCATGATATGACATGCACATACATTCATCTTCGTGCAGACTGGTTAACTGCAAATCATAACGTTTTGCACCATTCTGTGCTTTCCGTCGGATCTGTGTTTGCCGGATTGCTCCTTCTGGCGATCTGGGTGTGGTGATGCTTTGCCCGGCAAAACCGCATTTTGCTTTCCTCAGCATCCATCACTGCCACTGTGGCATAAAGTTTGCGCTAACACTTCCTAAATGCTTAGAGGACTAACCCAGGCACATTTAAACGGCTCGCTTCACTTCAGAATTTCCAGATTCGGAGTTGAAAACAACTAAGAGGCACCACAAACCTTGGAATTTGAATGTCATGTTCCGAAAGGAAAGTGTCAGTATCTTCCAAAACCAGCTTCCTCTATAAAGAAACTAAGTTTAGGAGAACCTGACTGTGAGCGTGAAATGAAAACATTCAAATTTGTTTGCAAAAAGAGCAACATGAAGCTGTGAGTCTGCGAGTGCTAATCATTTACAACTGATAAAGTCTTTGATCAGTTTCATGCAATACCACCAACACATCTTTCTCTGGCCGCCACTGCTAACATGTGTTATGCACATTGTGCCTGATTACAAGGTGCCTTTGTAAACCCTACTCTGATTCTGATTATGAATGTGAATCTGACTGCGTTTTGGCCGTGCTGCATGCCACAGTTGTGTTGTGATCAAAGCAGCTGCTGGTGCCAGAGCATCTGTTCACTTTCATTAGACATTAAAAACATTAAAGGTAATTTATACAAAAGCAGCTCTATCAATAAGCAAAACGCCTCGTCAATACAGAATGTCATCCCTGTTAGAAATGATAACAGGTTGTTTGAGGTCAAATGAGAAGCTTTTATGGCAGGTCAGTTTGTGTCTACAGCTTATATGTAAAATTAATTTAATAAACAATAAATAGCTAATGTCGTATTTTACAGTGTGTTGATGTAGTTGTTTGTCTAAAGGCGTCAACAAAAATCAAGCAACTTTCAAAAAATACTGTTTGACATTTGTACATTTAGAACTTGAATATTATCTTTGTAATATTTTGTAATTGTTTTATAAATATTATAAATATTTATAAAATATAAATATTTGTTTAATAATTTTTTTTATTAAATTATTATTTATCTAAAATGGAAACTTTGGTGTACTTTGGCGCAAGTATGTTTTAAAAAATATATAAATTAATACTTTTATTCAGAAAGGAAGCATTAAATTGATCAAACTTTGGGGTATGTGTTTTATTTTTAAGAAATTAATACTTTTATTCAGCATGGAGGAATTAAATCGATAAAAAAATTACAGTATAGACATCTATAATGTTACAAAAATAATTCCACATAAATGCTTCTTTTTTTATTTACTTTCCATTCACCAAGGAATCCTACTTTTTCTTCATCACTGTACAAAAACATGATGCAACAACCCTGATATTGATAAGAACCGTTATTAATAATTGAGCATGTGAGAAATGACATGACAGTTGACAAATCTATTAAGTTTCTTCTTCTATTATTTAAAGAACTAGTCCATTAATCAACAAAACTTTTGTATTTGTATCATAGAAAGCGCTATACAAATAAACTTGAATTGAATCGATTTGAAGTATATCTTTTGCTTTATATTTGCCAGCAGCTGTGATCTTAAAATGTCAACCTTGTTGCTATGATGTTTTATAGTAAACAAATAATAATTGAGACGTTTATATCTGTGGATGTATCATCCTTCAGTTCTCTAATAGGCATCATACTTTCATAACACTGAAGCAAGGTCAATGTCGGTGGCAAAACAAGGACATGAAGACCATAAACCATGAAGACTGTGTGTCATTGTGAAAAATCGTAGGGTGGCTTTCAGCACTCTCAGCCTGTTATTTTCACTGTAATGAATGCCTGTTATTATGGATGAGCAGAAGAAAAAGACCATAGTTTCCAGCAGAAATGATGCCAATTAACAACCTGCCTAACCTTTTTGTATTCTAATTGTAATGTACTCTGGAAAATATATTATTAAAATACAATAGTATACAGTGTATCATCTTCTAAAACTATAAAGTACGAGCAGTTTAGTATTTTTTTAACCTGTGACATAAAATTTGATCCAAAAACACGAGAGCTGCAAAATCCAGGATGGTGACAAATGAGCAAAAAATGCCAGTTTTAGCTTAGTGTGAAAGGAAAATGCATTGGGGTTTAAAAAAAATACAAAAGATAGAGTCTGAATAATCAGAATGTTTCTCCAGGGTTAAAACAGGAAAAGGTTCAAATGACAACACTGTTACCCTCATAAATCCTGCAGCAGGCTACACCAAACGAACAAATGTTGTTATATAATCTATTGTGAATATAGTATTATACTCATTTTGGGTCAAGATGAAGGTATTTCTCCTCTCTGAGCAAGTCTAAGGCGAGCTGGCGAGGTCATGTCAGGGGATGCCTAGTAAAACAGCCACATTGAGAGCAGCGTGTTCCTGTCTGGCCGCGGTGTGTGAGTACAGACACAGACATTGACACAGGCCTGTTCTAGAGGGAAACAGCGGTCAAATTAAATTCAGGAATCTAGTGAGAGGAATGTGTCTAAAATGCCAATAGCTAAATAAATAACAAAAAACATTGACTTTTTGTTGTTATTTACCCTATTTACTTTTAAAACTTTGTGTTGTGCACAGTTCATTTGTGCATATTATACTGAATTAAAAAATGAGTGTTTATATAATATTTAATTATAATTTAATGGTTTGCACCATTTTCCTTTTCAGCTGATGTCACTAATAGGGTTATACATATGGTTGCAGAATATTCTGTATATAATTTGAACCAGTGTTATTTTAGTGTCGTTGAAGTGGTTTTATAGTTTTTATTAATATTTAGTTTTAAAAATACGTTTTTATTTTTATATTTTCTGTTTTCATTTAAATAATTTTTTTGTGTGTTTTTGTCTTTTTTTTTTTTAATAGTTTTTATTGTAGTTTTTTATAAATCTGCATAGTTTTATTAATTTTTTAATTTTCCATTTTAGTTTAGTTATATTAGGTACATCAAGTTAAACTTTAAACCAATGACAAATGTTGCTTTGGCAACTAGCTAAAATAAAATACATTTTTAAGATTTGAAAAAAATATATATTTTAGTTTAATTCAGTTTATTTTATTTCAAGTAACATTTTCAAGGCATTTTAATTTTAATTATTTTGTTGTGTTTTTCTTATTTTTCATTCATTTTTTAATGTCTTAATAGTTTTTATTCATTTTTATTTTAAAAAAATCTATCAAAAATTCTGTCATCATTTACTCACCCTCAAGTTTTTTCAAACCTGTATTTTCCGTTGAGCACAAAATAAGATATTTTGAATAATGTTGGTAACCAAACAGTTGACGGTAGCCATTACTTATATGGTGAAAAAAATTGAAATGTAAGTCAATGGCTATCCTTATTGTCTTTTGCTGCTATTGTTCTCTATTTTCTGACAGGTCTGATAAAAGTTTTCAATACCAGGCACAAATCCAGCCACTCCCTGATAATTGAGATGAAAATAAGCAAATGAGACCCCTGTTGTGAGAAAATCAATACTTCTGACAAAATAGTTGCATCAGCCTCGAGCGTCATTTTGAGATGCATGACCTTCTCATTTAGTCCTGTGTACTGTTCATATTTCAGGACAAAAAGATAAAATATCACATCTGTTGCAATATTTTGTTAATAGTGAACGTTTGTGACAGATGTTCAAAGAATGATGTTAATCCAATGTTATATATTCATGAATACTGTACATATAAGTTCTTTTAACAATCTACTATTGTGGATGCCCCTCAACGATGGCATCCATCAGTGTGTTAGTGGGAGCCGAACGGCTGAGATGCCAGCATTGCTGATTCTACTGCATTAATTCTGCTGCCAGTTACTGATACTGTGGAAATGTCCCTTCATTGTTTGTGATGTAACCAGTGTTTGACCCTTCAGTTACAACAGTAAACGTCCCTCCTCTTGAGTGCTTATAATGTGCAGTACTGAGTCCAAACAAAATGCAAGTGTTACTTCAGTTACTTCATGCTATTAGCTTGAACATGAAAAAGATCACCATGCTGGATGAGCAGATCGCTCTTTTTAAAATAGATGTAGTTGAAATCCAAATATTGTATTTTTATATTTTATGAAAAATGTATTAATTTTATTTCTTATTAATTTATTTATTTGTATTTTATTATTTATTTACTCATTAATTTATTCATTTTAAAAAGTACAAAAACCATACCCAAAATTGTTGGATTATTTAATAAATATTTATCTTAATTTGTTTGTTTTAGTATGTATGTATTTATATATTTAAAAATACAAAATACATAAATAAACCTATCCAAAGCTTTTGGATTATTTTTATAGACATAATTATTATATTTATTTTCCTCCTAATTTGGCTTTATTTGTTTGTTTGTTCATTTATTTTGAAGTACAAAAACCATAATCAACTTATCAGAGTATTTTTTTTTATCTCTGAATATGCACAAATTTCACAGATATTTCTCTTAATTTTTCACAATAGAAATGAATAGGTTACAAATAGTGACAAAGATGTATTTTTTCCAAGCTAAATCACGCCATATATTTATGTTTTTTTTTAACTCTTGTTCTATTTTATTTCGATTTTTTAAATAAAATTTAATTTGTTTAATTTAATTCTTTATTTTAATTATTTTACTTTATTTGTTTCTTTTTATTTATTTTTGTATTATTTATATATTTCTTACTTTGTATATTTTAGTCTTTTATTTTATTTGAATAATTTATTAATTTGATTGTATTATTTATTTATTATTGTATTTAATGTTTATCTTATTTGATTATTTGCTATTTATTTAAAAAAAATGAAATTATCTATCTATTTATTTATTGATTTTGATGCACCAAAGACATGATTTTTCTGACCATTTTTATCTCCAAATATACAGATTTCATGTATTTCTCTCAATGGTTCCCTATAGAAATGAATAGGTAATTATGGTAACTAATCAATGCCACTTCAATTCATCAAAAAAATGTGTACATACGTATTTCAGATACATTCAACACATTGTAGTTGTAACAAGAGACTCGATTTCAGACTTAAAGGCACAGCACACACACACAAACACTGCTGTGAAAACCCCTGTAAACGGATCTCCAGATGTTAATGCTGTGGGACCTAGACCCATACTAGGTGGTTTTTCTATGATCCAAGTCATCCACTTACCACATCAGACGTTCATAAATAAAGCAGGTGTGGTGTGTGGACTGAGAGAGCTGGACGGGGTCAGCAGATGGAGATACAATCACTCTGAAAGGGAAGTGAGCAAATGGAGTTGAATGTTGATGTAAAGCATCTCATGGGGAGCAGTTTGAAAAATACAATGGTGTCACAGTAAAAAGATAATTCATCAAATGCACTTAAAGTCATTTAGAACTTGAACTGCTTTTCTGTGTTACTTCTAGCCTATTTGTCATCAGAGGTTTCATGTGGCCAAATTATAAATAGGGGAGACTGGGAATGGTGCTCAAAATTTTATACAAAATACCCACATTTTTCACCACAAAAGGCACCAATTCAAACCTCTGCAACAAAATCACAGCCCTTGTAAGTTTATGTCAGTGCCTTTGTTACAATCTACCCCATTACAGGTAGGTTGAAACACATACTGAGGTAAATTGTAACAGTCAGACAAAAGAAGCAAACACAACAGCCACCTAACAAAGTTTGCTTCAAAAACACATTTATTGAAACAATCTAAAAGAACAATACCAAACAATGTCGTGCTTTCTACAAATGACCACAGCTCAAATCCACGTTCTGATCGATGCAGGAGTGTGTGTGTGTGTGTGTGTGTGTGTGTGTGTTAATTAGACTACTAACTTCCTAAACAGTATTTATGCTTACTGAACACTCAACTCCATTGTACCGATGTAAAGAATGTGATCTAACAAAAAACTGTACAATTTTGGTGTGTGAGATTGTATCTATTTATGAATTTTCTCAATCAGAGTCACAATCATGACAAAGCAATGCTTTTAACCAGACTTGGTGGATCCAGAAACTTTATAGGGCACAGTCGACAGTTACCCCACTCCTGTCATCCAATGTTTAGTTAGCTGTATTAGCATCATGGTTTGAAATTAGCAGTTTAAAATTGCATCACGTTTTGCCTGAGAATCTACAATTTATTCTGAAGTAAGTTACATGAATTTATCTGTAACAGTTTAAGTACTAAGCAAAATATAGTTTTTTGTAAAAAAAAAAAAAAAAAAGTTTCTTTATAAAATCTACATCTACCTAATAAACAGCCTTGACAACCATTCATATAAGATCAGGGTGGAAGTGGGTAAATAATGAAATTATCATAGGACGTGTAGTTTATCCCTGAAAGGAAATGGTGCTGTTTCAACTCTTCACATGCTACAACCATACCCGGTTATACACAAGACATACTACTACTGTAAGTTAAATTTGGCTGATATATATTTCAACAGAACTTCACATGACATTGATGAACAGTTGACTGGGTAATTATGAACTTTAACAATAAATGGAGTCTTTATTTGTTTTAACAGTTTATATTTTCATTCCAGTCACTCTGACATTACATGTTGCTGAGACATCAACTGAACCAATCAATCCCATTATCTATCTATCTATCTGTCTATCTGTCTGTCTGTCTGTCTAATAAATATAATAAGTAGCGAGGTTGAGCAGTGTATCTGCATTGAGTTTCAGAGGTGAAAGGGATCGCGCTGGGGTTGGTGGAGGGGGGCAGAGGAATTCTTGAATCCTAAAATCCTGGAAGTGGGAGGTACGAAGAAAAAACCCCTCCTTCATATGTCTTTCCAGAGGAAGAATCGCTGCTGTGAGCGACAGAGAAAGCGCACGACAAACACGCTGCTTCGCAGCAGTTTACCTCGGTGTGACTCGTAAATCTCCGTACGTCGCGAGACACCCGCCCGAGTTTAAGAATGAAAAACTTCCCAAAGAGCAAAGACGTGGAAGTTTTCTGACCGTTTATCTACGCACCTGGACCAAAACCTATTGTTTGGTTCAACTGGTTTAAACGCGACTCGCTACTTTTTTGCAAAAACCAGGCGAGCTGCACGAGAGAAATCTGGCTGAGTGGCTTGTTTTGATTAAATTCAGCGTGGGATATTTTCTACAGAGATCGCTTGTTCTGGAGTAATGCTTCACAAACCTAAATAACTCCCACAAAGAAGCGCCACTTCAACACAACCCAGTGCTCATAATACCATTCAGAGGTGAGTGCTTTTAACTTTGTGAAGAACCAGAAAATGTTTAGTGTTTTTATGCCTTTGGTGGTCTTTTTTTTTTTTAAATAGGCATAGTTATATAAAAGATTAAATACGCACGCCAAAAAATACGTTATCTTCAGACACATTTCAATTTAAAGAAACTTTTTTGCAAGTTTTATGTAGAGAGGTCAATCCAGAAGTATTGGTATAGGCTATATATGATTGCAATATAAATATAAATAGAGGCTCATATAGCCTAGTTGTGCTTTTTAAAGTAAATCATTCTCATTTCCATTGTGTTTGCACATTCATGAAGAGACAAACATTGAATAGGTGCTCACAGCAGGAGTAGAATAAGAATGCTACATTGTGTTCCCTCAATTTCCATATCAATGAATATGAAAAGTGACCTATTTTGAGCTGTAAAACCCTAGGTGGCATTGTCTGTCCAGTGTTTGTTATGGATGCATGTGTTCCTTGAGGAAACAAACCTTTCCAGGGCGATCTGCTTCGGTGTTAATGATAAATCAGGGGTTTTTGTGATTTAACTGAACTGATGCGGCCTGAACTCCCTGGCCGACCTCTGTTGTAGAGTTTAAGTCGAAAGATGCACTAGTAGAGTCATTCTAAACATCTTAGTCAAGAACATCCTCAATCCCATGCTCAACATGTTACGCTAATTTACTTTGAGTCACTTTCTGATCACAAGTCAATGTGTCAGCATGTCCGAATCTTTGAGGATGACTACCTCATTCCACAAGCATTAATTTCAGAGATGAATCATAAATTAAACTGATATTTTTCAAAACCGAAACCTCCCTCCCCGAGGAGCCCATCTTGACTTATTATGGCACTTGTGTTGAGTTACAGCCGAATCTCATAGTCGACTGTGTCAGCTGGAGCCCATCCAAATTGAATGTGTAATATTGGATACGCTGAAAGACAAGCCGCGTCCGTGCATCTGGGGAGAGCACTGCTCAGTCACCCGCTGGGACTTATTCCTGCTGCTGGTTTCTTCCTGGTAATCTTTTCAATATCACTGTCAGCATAACTGGATATTAAACTGCAGCTGAAGCTTTATATTCAGAGTTTGAAAACTTTGCTGCAAAAATAATGCTTCCACAGAAGGAGGTTTTCTTAGCAATGCCACAAAATAAACATATTTTGTTCCCCAAAGAAACCTTTTAGTGAACCGTGAAGTTCTTTAAAGAACCATTTGTTTTCTATGTGTGAAGAATATTTTAATAACATTCTTCCACTATAGAACTTTTTGTTCAATGGAAAGGTTCGGTTGATGTTAAAGTTTCTTCTGATGCTAAAAAGGGAACTTCTAAAGAACCACTAGTTTTAAGAGTTTACATAACCACTAATGTTGTTCCCATTTTTGGGAGTTTTTAGTGTGCATCAGTGATTATGCAAAACAAAGCCAACGGAGGTGTGGGTAGGAAAGGAAAAGGGCAAAATATTCGAGTTGGATTTCCTTTCCTAATCTATACAATTACTGGTGTAAAGCCTGATAACTACCTAGGCAGTCGAGAGGTGGTTGGGGGGGGGGGGGGTCCTGGGATGGGTTGCATGACTATCTCCCAAAACAAACACGGAGTCGAGGAATGTCATGCATGGATGGAGCAGCATAGTAATTAAGGGTCCGGGCTGAACTCTCAGGGGGGTAGGGAACACATTAAACCCCAACCTTTAATTATCACAATGGGCTTTTCAAATGCTCCTCTTGCATTATTGTGGAGAACTCTGAAAGGACTGCAGGTTTCAATGCTGTTTTCCACTTTTGGTGGAGATAGTTCAGTAGAAGTTTCTTCATTTGCATTTATCCATTTAAAAGTTGCTTTTGTCCAAAGCAGCTTTCAAAAGAGAATAGGACAAGTAGCAACTTTTTTTTTTTGTCTTTCAAAATCCATCAGACTGGTGGTGGAACTGTGTAACATGTTAGCAATTTTTTTTCATGACTGTTGTTGAAAAACAGTTTTATAGCTTATCCAATAACATTTCTTTGAAATTCATTGGCGTGCCGCAGTTTCATGTGTGAAAAAGTTCCACGAATAACTCCACATTCTCATCAGTTTAATAGATTCTTAAATTTTACTGCTTTGACATGGTTATGGACAGCGCCTGTGAGGTAAATGAACTGCGTTTATGGCCTTATCATAAACCCGATGCACACCAGCATTTAGGATTTTTCATTCAGGGTTGCCACCCACCACAGAACGACCGTCTCTTCATGTACTTGCCTTCAGCTGAATTACTTTGGCATAAAACCAGCCGACAGCTCTCAGTAATGAATGGAGATCCTTCATTTATCATTTATCATTCTAATGAGGTGATCATAATTAACTGAATTAGATGTTTCTGTACGCTAGCTCTTCTAGATGAAAATGCATCATGGTTGAGTATTTTAAACACACTTGTGCGAATCTGAGACTTTTCAAAAACAGTGCTAATCAGTTTGGCAACTTTGTTTGCATTCACTAATACTCTAATTCCCTTCATTCTCAGTAATGAGAGCTAAACATATGACACCAAGTTGTGTTGTTTCAGATTGAAAATTGTGAGTAAAGTTAAAAGTGTGAGAGCAAATGGTCTGCAGCGTGATTATTGGAGGAGGGGGTACAAAAACAACCGACAGATTACAGACTTTTGTTGGGTAACGTTTGGCAGAGATGGAGGCGTGACTAGGGTCCCGAGGAAAGACAAGTGTCAAGTGGCGTTTCTAAGAGGGGCATATCATTAACAGATGTGTTTCACACCACCGGGATGGCCTTTTCCACACCTATTCAGGGGCCAGCTGCTGTCGGGTGAGGGGTCGAGAGGTATGGGGCCTCTGTTTTCTTCATACTTGTGGGAAAACCATGTATGAACTAGTTTTTGATTTTCCAGGTCTCTAGTCGCAAAGTTACAGCTTTTTCTAAGTTAAGTTTAAATTGATGTCATAAGACGCTTGTTACTTTGAAATTAGGAGATTTTTATTCCATTATTTATTAGTGGCTGATTTAGTGGGTGATGGGTTGATGCATAAACAGTTGTCAGTGCTAATCAAACCTTATATTTAAGTGCAATGAAGGAATCAAATTTAATTAATATTTAAGTACAATGAAGGAGCCTTAGAAGTCGAATTAGTGAGTACCAGATGGGCTTTATTACCCAGGTGACGTTATTATTTCACTAAATGAGAGGGGTCTGGTCTTTGTAAGCAGAGCGTGAGTGTAGTTGAGCTTATTTTGTGGCTTTTTGATATAGTTTTAATTGGAAACTGGTGGCCCTGGTAAGATTTTTTTAATGAATAAGAAGTCTTTTATGCTCATCAAAGATTGCATTTCTTTGATCAAAAATGTATATATTGTGAAGTATTATTACAGTTCAAAATAACTTTTTCTATTTTAATATATTTTAAAATGTCATTTATTCCTGTGATGCAAAGCTGAATTTTCAGTATCATTACTCCAGTCCTCAGTGTCACATGATTCTTCAGAAATCATTCTAATATGATGATTTGATCAAGAACATTTTTTTTGTGTTAAACTTAGTGGCCTTAAACTTTTTAATGGTTTATGTTGCTTGAAATTGTTCCTGCTTTCTACTGTTATATGACGTGTCTTCAAATGATTTTGATCAGAATAAACTGACTCATTTTACAAAATAAAAGGTAAAGACTGCATATCAGATGTTTATTTGATGCTTTATGTATGTAGTTTATCATTCTTGTATTGCCACAGAGAATAATGGGACATAGATTTATCACTGAATCCTGTCGCCACTTTGTCATCTAGATGAGTAGTATTTTCTAGCAAGTTTTATTTTCATTAATTGTGTACAAAGTGTGCAGCATCTACATTTAAAACCTAATTGAGGCCAAACTAATTTTGTCATGGTTTTAAATGGACACTATACTAAAATTAACATTTTTCAGTGGTTTTTAAATTGTAGTGGAGTTTATATGCGCTCAACTCATAAATAGCATTATAACTTGACTTGTTTGGATATCTAAACATCAGGGGATGAAAATGGGGCTTTCAGAACCATGTTGGGGTGAACAATTCTTAAAAGAACCATTGCTTGAACATTTAAATGATCTAAAATAAACTTTTTCCACTAAGAAGAAACTTTTGTGGAATGAAAGGATTCTATGAATGTTAAAGGTTCTTCATGGAACCATTGATGGGATAAAGAACCTTTATTTTAAAGAGTGTAAGCAACCATTCTAACCAACCAGAACCCTCTAGAACACACACATTAAAGTTTCAAAGGTTTTTCTTTTACATTGATGCCATATACAAACCATTTTTTGTTCCCCAATGATTCGTTCTCAAAAGAACCATTGTTTCTAGTGTAAAGAATATTTAATAATCTGAAGAAAGCCTTTTTCCACTATAAAGCCCCTTTTGTACAATGAAAAGTGCATGTTTGAAAGGATCTTTGATGCCAATAAAGAATAATGGGAAAAAGCCAGATCAATCCAATGAAAAGTTATTTTTTCCTCCTTTGTATGTTTTCATAGCATGTAAGACTTAATTCCTGTACACTTTGTCTTTCACTTTTTTGGCAGGTAGCTCTATGCTGCCGTTGTTGATGGGCCAGTGCTGCCCACAGCTGTGTGAATGAACTGTTTCGGCCCACCCTCCTCGCCCAGCTGCCCTGGCATGGCTTCTCTCAGGAAGATGAAGTCATGGCGTTTGCTTCTCCTGTGGGTTATTCTAGCTCAGTTCCCCTTGGCCCACGCACGTCCCGCAGTAACCGAACAAGGTAAGTTTTTCCTGTTCCCATGTCTAATTCCATGCCCTTTCTAATCTGAACAAATGGACGAAAGCAGCCCGTTTTAGTTTTACTTGCGTGATTTAGGCTTGCATACATTCATTTGATGTTCAGTTTACACTTGGCTCTACCTCATGCAGCAGCAGAGTTCTGGTCACGGCTCCATTTTTGATGTGGAGTTAACAAGTGGAGCTGGAACTCATTAGGGCCTGATGTGTTGTAGGACTCCAGATGCTTTTCCTTTATGCGTCCAAGTAGCTTTGGGGTCTTTCACTCTTTCTTGAAACCTTAGAGGTTCAGATGGTTCATGGTGGAATGCACAGCATTGCAAAGACTCCTTAATGTGCTAAAAGGTCTCCAAACACAATGCAGACCTCTATAGCAGTGGGAGAATGGCTTTGAATAATTTATATATTTAATCTGAAATGCTCATTAGCTGCTTCTCCTATTGGTTTTGAGAGATTGACACCATATGGTTATATCAGCTAAAATTTGATTTATATAATTGTGTTAATATACACACACACACACACACACACACACACACATACATTGTTGTTGTTACAGTCCGGCACCAGTACAGTTATACTACAGCCTCGATTGTCTACAGGTTTATTGATGATGCATACACGTTGACATAGTGTCCTTTCACAGCCGCTTAAGACACTGATATGTTGTACACTGTGGGCCACAGAGCTCATCTGTATGTGAAAAGTAATAATCTGTATCCTGTTGCTGTATAAACTCTTGCTCGATTGTTGGATAGCATTGATCGAATGGTCTGTTTGCCTTCTAGCCTGAATTGACTTGTTGTAGTTACTCTGTGCCCAGCACTATTACTAGCCAGGCAGGAAATCCCAGCAGCAATCCTTCCAGGCTATGACTTCCTCTACTGATTCCCAACCAAGTCCAGAGATTTGCACCAATCCTGGTCGATGTAGAGAGACAGACAGCTATAAGGATTCAAGGCTTGTTTTATTGAAGCTTTAGTTCATTAAAAGGCTCGTAATGATCTGAAATGCAATGGCTTTTAAAGATGTCGTGGATGAATAATGAGGTGAAGACAGATGTTGTCCACTTCAGCTTGGACAGACTGACCAAGACAAATGGGTCAGGCCTCCACCTCCCTCTGAGAAAACACATTCTCTTCTGCTTCTCCAAGAAGCCAGTCCAGAGCGGTCTGAATCTGAAGCACACAGATGTGTGTTGGTACGGCTCGCTGATGAAATCATGCTTGTGTTTTTGGGTCGGTCAGACTGGGAAGAATGACGTAGGAGCATATCGAGATTCTTTCTGTTTAGTGGAAAATTTTAAGAGTTTTAATTTAGTTAGATTGTTTTGTAGCAGTCATAAACAAGTGTTTTTTCCACAGAATTTCTTCTGTAAACAAAATGTGCTTCCAATTCGGCTGTTTAGGAGGTGCGCTCCTCCCCTTGTTGCTTTTTTACCAGAAGAATGGTTCGAATTTGGCTTGTTGAGGAACAAACCTGACTGCATTTTTATTCACAGTGCTGTTTTTATTTGCAAAAAGCTCCTTTTAGTTGAAGCTTGTGCAGTAGCTTTGTATGATTTTCTGACTGGACATTGTCCAAGTGAACCGTTTTGGAAGAAAAAGTGCATGGGATTGCCTAGAAAAAAAACAAATTATATATGCAAATATTAAATGGCATCTTCTGTTATTTTTTTTTTTTTATAAAGAAATTAATACTTTTTTTAATCTGCAAGGATGAATTAAATTGATTAAAAAGTGAGAGTAACATTTGTAATTTGACAAAATGCATTTCAAATACATGCTGTTCTTCTGAACTTTCTATTCATCAAAGTATCCTATAAAAATGTCCTTTAAAGATTTGCGCAAAACTTTAGCTATATTTTATAAATGTTGATTAAAAAATACTTGATGGTCTTTCCATTCACTCATGTAATGCGACTTAAACTTAATTTTTTCCTCTCACGATAAGTGACTGTGATGTTGGTACACATATATAGCAGTCCCCATACACACTTTTTTTATTTTTAATCAAAGGATTATGATCATGTGTCCTTTATGTATGGCATGTAACCTGTGAATGCGAAAAAAAAAAAACTGTTTCCATTGCAGTTTTGAGGAATATTTTTTTTCCCACCACATACGAGCGTAAAACTTTTTTGCTATCTATTTTCTTTTTTTTAATAGAAAATGTATGTTTCTATTGGACGTATTTTTTTTGTTTGCCATTTCAGTTTGCACAATTTGAAGGGTAATGGAAACACAGCAAAAAAAATTAGCCTTTGTGACTATGAGAGACGTCATTATAAAACATTGAAAAATCTTACTAATCCCAAACTTTTGCTCAAATCAAATGCTACATTATTCTGCTTCAAATTAGTTCATAACTTGGTAGAAGCTAGCTAATTAGCCACATGCTAGCAAAGACGTGTCATTATCCTCAAAAACCATACACAAAGTAAAAAAGTACTACCCAGACTATTAAATACCAGTTCAGCCACTGAAACAATCGAATTTCAAGAGCAATTTAGAAAGCAAACTCCTAATGTTGTACGTTGTTGGGCTTATAAAAGGGAGGGTAACATTGATGTTTTATGGACATTTTTGTCTTCTTTTTTTTGGCACTTGAAGCAAAACCACTTGTCTATGAAGAATTAATAAATGTTAGACTCCTCTAAATATAATTTATCTGGATTTATTGCAACAACAGTTACAGCCAGGCATTTCATTTGAGTATAAATGCATCAAAGGGCATTCTGGGAGATGTCAGCCCTATTAACTGCAGTTCTAAGTGAGGTTTATCTTGTAAATGTGAGGTTTAGGGGTGTGTGTCATGTTTGTTCTCCATTAAGTGACGGGAATGATTGGAAATAAAGGGAATGGAAGGATATCAGATGAGATGTTCGTTCTCGTTTTATTTTCAAGACCAGCATCTCCCTCAGCCTCAACTTTTCCTGCTCACCCTGCCTTTTTTGCTAAATTGGCTGAAGGGAAAGTTGATCCCAACCCCCTCTCATCCCTACCGGGATTAAGGGGCCTGTGATCCAGGAAATACCTCCACTTGGCTCAAGTGAGATCTCCATGACAACTAGCCGAGGAACCTGCTGTTACAGGCTCTTCTCCGTCTCTCCAAACATGCTCTTTCCCCTTTCTGTCTCTTACGGATCCGCTCGCATTGTCAAGAAACACTACGGAGGACAAAAGGGATGGATTAGTTTGTTTGACAATTAAGGTGACTTCAGGTTGGTGAGGGGTCTCTTTGAATGGGACAGCCGTATGTTCTGGCATTAGGGGTTTTGGGGCTTTTGTTTTGTATGCACTGAAACTCAGGCCTAATAAGTGTAATGGGCCACTGGAGGTTAATCTTTAAACAGTTTATTTTTTTCTACAGAACTTCCCCCTATTTGGTAAAGGAAGTATCACATTTCTTGCTAGCAAGCTTACGTTTTAGATTCAAAGTGTTTGAGTTGTTTGCAATATTGAATCTGTGGATGAATCTCATCAAAAACATGCCTAGACCACATTACAGTTCAAAAACAATAATAAAAAAAGAAAAAAAGTTATTGTTTATATTTTCTAATTCAATTTTGCTGCAGTGTATTTAAGAAAATATACAACTATGTCCGGTTTTGTGCACAGTGACATTATTTTTATGAAAAATATTTTACCTTTTTTATTCTAATTTTTATTCCCAAAGAGAAGACATTATATTCCTGTAGTACCTAAAATTGTTATACAATGTTTTAATTTATTTTTAAAATATGATTATAATTAATTATTTTGAAATTACTAAATGCTGTACAAGTATAAATACTTTGCAAATTAAATATTTAAAATATTTTTTCACATTCCTGTCTAAAGATTTTTTGCATTGCAGTAATTACATTAAACTTAATGTGTAATAGCTTAATTGTCATGAATAATGTTATCATTCAAAAATATTAACGCTCAAGGCTTCATTTATTTTGTCCAAATTATAATAATTACTTTGTGTTAATTTTCCGTTAAAATATGGCCAAATGTGATCTTGACGACAGGTTTTGTGAGACCCAAACCATATTCATCTTTTTTGTATTCATCTTTTAGTTTGTGGCTTCGCAGTTTTCTTTATTTCTTTTGTTGGTGGTGGTTCTGCCATATTTTTATAGTTCCATTCATTCATTTTTCTAAGTTTGTGAGGCATCACTTCCATAGTCGTCTTTCTCCATGGTGCTTTGCTCATCTCTCTTTTGTTAGTCATGGCCCTTAACTTTAAGTTTTGCGGTTCTTCCCTTTCCTTTGGACAAGAGTCATGTCTTGTCTCACACTTTGTTTTAAAATTCCGATTTGGATCCAGTACCCCCTTTGCCAAACCGCTGGTCTTCTGTTCCACCATTAATCCGAACAGAGGTGAAAATGGAGCTGTACACTTTGTTCCCCGGGGAGCGTTTGGTGCTGCAGTGCTTGGCTCAAGACGAGACCCCAGTCGTAGGCCTCGCGGTCATCTGGACTAAAGACCATGCTGCAGTGCTGAATGGAGACCACATGCGGGTGAACGGGGGCCAGCTGGAGATTGGGTCAGTGGAGCTGACAGACTCTGGGCTTTACTCCTGCACTGTTCAAAGCTTGTTCGGCAACCACTCTACCTATTTCATCGTTAACGTGACAGGTATGTCTTGCAAGAGTTTGGAGGGGATGAGCTTTGTCTTTTTTTCTTAATGAAAAAACACATTTCTTCACACAAATTGTTCTGCTACTTTTCTAAGCAAACGAACAAGGAAACAAGTGACAAAATGTCATATTAACTACTATTGAAGGAGGAATCTGAAATATATTTAGAGACCAGAAAATCATACAGAATCTTTTGACACTTTTGGCCTGATGGCAAACAAACTGTAAAAAAAGATATCTTCAGTAAGTCATGGTAACTTATGTTTTTACATTACTTTGACTTACAAAATAAGTTGAGCAATTTCAACCTTTTTTTTTTTTTTTTACGATCAGTAAGATTCTACTTAGTAAGATATTTTTTAGCAATTATGCTTCCATTCCAAGATTTTAATTCCTGTAATACCTAAAATACATGCAATGTTTCAGTTGGAATTTGTTTATTTTTTATTAATTAAATGCAGTACAACAGATACTATATTGATGTATAAATACTTTACAATTTAATTAAATAATTTTTATTTTTTCACATTCCAGTCAAAAGTTTTTTTTTTTTTTTTTTTTTTTACATTACTCTAATTTGCTTAATTTTAATATGCTTAATTGTCATGAAAATGTTAGAATGCTAAAAACCTTAATGCTTAAGGCTTAATATTCTATTTAGAAAATAATATAATTATTTCCTTTGAATTTAAAATCTGGTTCAAATATGACCCAGACATGATCTAAGTAACCACATAGCCAATCCCCTGGCATCATGCTGGTAAGTTTTGCACAGGCAAACACCACTTATTGTCTTCTAAAATTGTTAAAAACTAGTTGAAGTTGCCTTTTGAGATTTTGTTGTTATAGATGAGCAACTGGGACACTTGAGGCGTTGAGTGGTGAATTTGTTAGACAGCTCCCCAGAGTGTGTGTGTTTGCGTCTTTGTGATGGAAGCGTGGGCACGGCTCTGGAGCGGAGCCTGCGGTGACTCATGTGCTCTCACTGTCCGACACTCTGTGAAGGGTGGATGCATTACTTTGTCCTGGTTCAATATCCAGATCAAGCAAAGAATACAAAATCACCAGAATATTGTAAACACATAAATAATTTCAGAAATAATAGCCTCAATAGTCAGAAGCCTCTCCTTTCTCAACCTGCTGCTATTATTTGCTTCATGACTGGTTAAATCTAACACACATAACTTATTGGATATAAACATTAGCATTGTAAAAATTGGATATAAAGACATTAGCAGTTGGACAAACAGACAAATAACTAACAACATCTGCATGTGATTTGCTGAATTTATGACTTTCAAATTGTGCATGATGAATTGTGTACTCATGCTTTATTCTGACGTTTATGGGCAGCTGTATGAATGTATTCTCTGATGCACATCCTGTCGTTTTTGTCACAGGTCATGCAGTACCGTCTTCTGAGGATGAGGACGACGATGAGTCATCGTCAGAAGAGAACAAGCCTTCAAGTAGCCAGGAGCTCATACGTAAGCATGCGCTTGCTTTTTCGGGAAGAAAATCAAATGATGAATTTTATATCAATATTAATGACGTATTTCCTTTGTAGCGATGGCGCCTCATTGGGCCCAACCTGAAAAGATGGAGAAAAAGCTTCATGCCGTACCGGCCAGCAAAACTGTGAAATTCCGATGTCAGGCCGAGGGAAACCCGATGCCGAAACTACGCTGGCTCAAGAATGGAAAAGAGTTCAAAAGAGACCAGCGCATCGGGGGCTACAAGGTATGTTTGCACCTGAGCAGACTTCAGTTCCTGACTGATATCACTGTTATGTGGGACATACAGCCCTCATTTACTCTGCACCTGAGCTGAGTGAATGAAAGCTGATACCTCAGCTTACAATAGGGTAAAATCACAGCCTGAATCTCTACACCCTGAACCCGACACCTGAATACAAACACCCTGATGTAAACGTGCAGGAAACATCACAGCTCTGGTTACACATACTGTAGTTAGCCGTAGTGATTAGAGCTTGGCATTTGATTTGCTGCGGATTTAATGGATTCGAGATTCATTAGAGATTATTTGCCATACCAGCCACATGCAAGTATACAGAGGAGGTGAAATACCATTCCTTCAAGGTCACAAAAATGATAAAAAGGACTAAACATTGAGAGACAATGTGCAAACATCAAGACAACCTGTAGCACAATTAAGCAACATCATTAATGCTGAAGTGATTTTTGATGTTTATTTGGCCATTACGTTCCCTTCAGGGTGCATTATTGCAGTACTTCTGTTACAAGAGCATTAAAACTGATGTTTTAGTGTCTTTAAACTTGAGTTGCAAAAATTGCATTCAGTAAGTTTGATTCATTTCTGTGAATCAGTTTCAGAATCATGATTCATAATCTTATTACCTATTACCCATGTTTTTTTCTTATGTAAGAATTTGTAAAGATTATTATTGTCACATTGGTCAGTATAACTGAAAATGATTAAATATTGTTCTTTTATTTATTCAGACATCTGTAGGGTAAATGATGGTCTGTTTAATTTGAAATAAGTCATTTTAAGCCATTAATAAGCTAAAAATGTTCACATAAGAGATTTGTAAATGGGTTATGCAGATTTGGTTTTTAATTTCAGTGTATTTGGAGTAAATATTGCATGATTACATTTTAAATAATATTTATTTTCTTCCATTCTCAGCTGCGGGAACACATGTGGACCATAATCATGGAGTCTGTGGTGCCCTCAGACAAGGGCAACTACACATGCCTTGTGGAGAACGAATACGGAAGCATCAATCACACCTATCAGCTGGATGTAGTGGGTCAGTCATCTCTCAATATCAACCAGTGGCAGTTTAGGAATAAATATTGCACTTGAATCCAAATCTGACAAACATGTATATTTCAGAGCGATCACCTCACAGGCCCATCCTGTACGCTGGTCTTCCTGCAAACCGAACGGCTGTGGTCGGCAGTGACGTAGAGTTCGTCTGCAAGGTCTTCAGTGATCCCCAGCCTCACATTCAGTGGCTCAAACACATACTAGTGAATGGAAGCAAACTGGGACCTGATGGACTCCCTTACGTACGCGTCCTAAAGGTAAGGGGTTACATTGAAATGCTGTTAGTTTGCTTAAGTCTGACCTACATGGAGCAGATTCATCAGTGGTCCACACATATTAGGATGTCTTGGTTTGGGATCCGATGTGATGAATTTGGTCTCTTGTCATCTCCAGCACTCGGGGGTCAATAGCTCGGACACCCAGGTGCTGACACTCAACAATATCACAGAAGAAGAGGGCGGCGAGTATATATGCAAAGTGTCCAATTATATAGGAGAAGCCAATCAGTCAGCCTGGTTAACTGTCCTTAGACTTGACATGCAAGGTAACTTGACCAAGGATAGTCTGAAGTGATCTCGATTTCTGTAGAGGTTTTAGCCTTGGGTTTCTCTCATGCTTTGGGTTTTCCTATCCCATGATGCCATGGAAATTCCCAGTTGACCCAACCAATGGCGACAACTCCCTTGCTATGGATTGGGTCTTGCTGGAGAGAGTCTCCATGTGGCTTGCCTGATGTGGGTGGAGGTAGATTGAAGGTGATGGTGCTGGGCAGCAATATTTGATCCCTCTAAAGGTGACGGAAAGGTTTCAGGTGGTTTTCTGCGCATCCAACGTGGTCCCGCTTCCTCCTCCTTTCCCTCATGTCTTGGGCCTCGGGTCTGCTTTTCTCGTTCTCTTTCAGACGGCTGGCCTCAACACCACCGACAAGGAGATGGAGGTGCTCCAGTTGAGGAATGTGTCCTTTGAGGATGCTGGGGTGTATACTTGCTTGGCGGGCAATTCAATTGGGATCTCCCATCATTCAGCTTGGTTGACCGTTGTTAAAGGTATCCGGCAACTCTTTCCTGTCCTCTCTAGACCTTTCCTTCTCATCCATCGCTCCCAACAGTGGCCATTTGTTTGTGTCATTCGCCAGCTTCAGGTGAACCACGTTTAAGTCAAAGAGCATTTACTCAGCTATCACTTTAGCCGGTGTATATTTTGCACCGTTGACAAAGGCCGAGGTGTTTCATGGGAATGTGTGTGGCTGTCCACAGGTGCATAACCACCGATGCGTGGCACCAGCATGCCAAGTAGACCAAACATTTGGATTTTAGTGACATCTTCCCCTATAAGTATCATCTTGCTTAGGTGCCCTCAGGGGTTTTCACTTCCCATTGACTTGGCAAATGACACCAATTATGGCACTGTTTCACCTCCTCTACTTAACTTTCTCTAAATACCTAATTTTCTCGCTCTGACCTGCTATCTTTGTTGTTTTAATGAGTGGTTAGTGTACATCAAGTCACCTTTATTCAGATTAAATGAGCTCATTTCGACTGATATGAGAACATTTTGCATAAAAGTTCTGTTCCAATACCTAGTGAGCAGAAAGGAGATTCGATTTGCATATTGCTAAGATGTCAAATCAGTAATTTCCTCATCTGGTTCTCAACCTTTTTGACTCCCCTAAGTCCACAACAATAATCGGTTTCATGACTTTTCAGTTTTTCATGATTTAGTCAATAAGGATTAAAAAGTATCCTTTTTTAAAATGTTTAACTCACAATTTTTATAAAGTCAAATATTATGACTTGGCATAAATAGACAAGTGTATCATTATTAAAATGCCCATGGAGTTTCATTAATTAAAGTTTAAGACTTTATTAATTTACACTTTTTAAAATGGGCTACAAAACCTGGTTATTCGAAGGAAAAAAACAACATTGTTGAGGAGTGAATAAAAAATAAATAAATATTTATTTATTTATTTATTTGTAGTTGTTTGTGCTTATTTTAATGCTTGTTTTATGTTATATTAATCATTTAAAGTCATCTCGAGGCTTCTTAGAAATTTACTAAGCCCCCTATTCGGCCATAGCCCTCTGGTTGAGAACCTCTGCTCAAAATGTTACAAAAAATATTAAGTAAAATCATCCACAAAATTATTAAATAATTTTTGAATCACCTTTTGTGTGGAGCATGAATGTAATGCCTTACAATGGGATCTAAGTACCTGTATAATTCTGGAGCAGCGTTATAGTTATTTGACTGTAATCTGAAATTACTGTGATTTGGTGCTGCATTATCATTGCATCATTAAAATATTTTTTTTTACCAGTGTATGAGGTTGCCATCAATTTTTGTGACTGTGATAGCCGTCACTTGATGTCACTTCCTCTAATCTGATAATCTGCTTGATCACTAACTAATATGGGTTTCCTTGTGGGAAAAATAATTATTAATGATCAAGCATCACGAAATGAGTTCCTTATCTTCTGAAGAATTTCAACCAGTGCATACTATTGCAGAACAACTCAACTCTATTTGAACAAAGCACTGATTTAATAACAACCATTTGGGTGTAGCCATGTGTAACTTTGGCCTCCCAGGACAATTTGGCCAGGATGGTTCTGTTTCATACTTGTGCATGGGATGACTGCAGCCTCATGCCGATGGAGAATGTGGGGCGAAATACAACTCCATAAAGGAGCCATTATGCGGCAACAAAGGAATCTTGTGCTCTTTTCTCAGTGCCAATAGTGTCAAATGCACTGGTTGAAATAAAACAGAGCTGGGTGTGTGTGTGTGTGTGTGTGTGTGTGTGTGCCTGTCACCAGCGTCTACCAGTGTGTGTCAGTCCAAAGCACTGTTTAGTGTTGTTACAGAGGTGTTCTTGATGGTTAACACTGTACTAGTGGATTTAGCCTTATTAGTGCTGTTTGCTATGGCAAGAATCAGTATTATATCTGTATTTTTGTCTCATTTTCAAAAAACAAAAAAAGTGTCCTCAAAACAAGACACATTTACTTGAGAAGCTAAATTAGTCAAATAAGATTAGTTTCCAGACAAAATATCTTGAATAAAGGTATGCATAAACCTATGGAAGCCTGTTTCTGCTAATGACAAAAAAGGTAATGCAGGATATAAACTCCCAACTGCAAGAAAAATGCCAGAATTGTTAGATCAAAAGTTGCAATTACCCTTTTTATAAATTTCTTTGTTCAGTGACCGAACCTGGCTTCCATATAATCCTAATCAATATATGTTTGTACTTAAAATAAATATAATTCTGAATTAAAAATTGAATTTCTGTTGAAAACGAGCCTTTTTAATTTTATGTAATATCTTTTTGTAACTTTTTTTTATTTTGCTTGTAATGTAAATCAAGCTAAATCTTGTTTCGAGACAAAATACTACTTATGAAACTGGGTTAGTGTAGTTAACTAAAACTAAAATTGAAATTAAAATAGATGAAACCTTAGTAATATAAAAACGAATAAAAATTACAAAAGCACATAAAAAAATGACAAAAGTTATTGAAAATATAGCAATAAAATTTAAATCAAAATATTAAAGAAATAAGGAATTCTTCATCAGATTTCTAAATCTAGTTTTTGTAACTGACCGTAGCATTCTGTTTGCCCCATAAGCCCCCACCACTCCCTCTGCAGTCCCCAGTCAGTCCTACCTGGAGGTGCTGATCTACTGCGTCGGATTCTTCCTCATATTCCTCATGGTAGGAATTGCCACCATCGTCAAAGTCCGCAGCTCCTCCAAGAAGAGCAACTTCAACAGCCAGCTGGCCGTCCATAAGCTGGCCAAAAGCATTCCTCTCCGCAGACAGGTAACAGATAAGGACTTTGATGCATGCTGTCCAAAGAAGAGCACTTGTATCCTTCTAAAGGCCCTTAATCCCCCCGCCCCCATTCTGCTTCCCCACTCTTCAGGTGTCGGTGGAATCCAGTTCCTCTCTGAACTCTGGTGTGATGTTGGTCCGACCTTCACGACTCTCCTCCAGCGGGTCACCCATGCTGTCAGGGGTGTCCGAGTACGAGCTGCCCCAGGACCCGTGCTGGGAGGTGCCCCGAGAGAGGTACAGACACTACTCATTCAAAATCTGAACTTCTCTTGCTTCTTATCTTCTGTAACCCAAGCATGATTTATCAATTTTGTTTTTGTTTGAAACAGGCTAGTACTTGGGAAACCTCTGGGAGAGGGCTGCTTTGGCCAGGTGGTGATGGGCGAAGCCATTGGAGTGGACAAAGACAAGCCCAACCGCATAACTAAAGTCGCTGTGAAGATGCTGAAATGTACGTGGTTTCTGTAAATATATTTCTAGAATAATCTTATTTATATGTTTATTTTTAAAATAATATTTAATAATAAGCATATGATTAGTAATAATAATAATAATTGTCCCAATATGTTCTCTATGTTTTAAGGTTTAGGTATTTATTTTCTGTCAAATCCGACAAAAATTCTTATTTAGAAAATACCTTTTTGGAATGTAGTTCCAACAAACAAGGACATTGTCATAAACTCCACTTTTGATTTCATGGGGTCTTTAAGACCAAACCAGGTTATTTATCAGATGTTTACTCGTGTAGAACCAGACCTCATCACGATTCCACATGTTTTCATTAGCTGACGCCACTGAGAAGGACCTGTCTGACCTCATCTCAGAGATGGAGATGATGAAGATGATTGGAAAACACAAGAACATCATCAACCTTCTCGGAGCTTGTACCCAGGATGGTAAGAGCCCATCTGAGGATTCTTACAATCACACGCATTTGAAGATGTTAGAGCACACTCTCTAAACCCTCTCAAAACACTCTTTATTTCCTTCATCCAGGCCCTCTTTATGTCATCGTGGAATACGCCTCTAAAGGAAACCTGCGGGAATATCTGCGTGCCCGCCGGCCACATGACATGGAGTACTGTTACAATCCTGACCAGGTGCCTGTGGAGAGCATGTCCATTAAAAACTTGGTCTCCTGTGCCTACCAGGTGGCTCGTGGCATGGAGTACCTGGCATCCAAAAAGGTATTGTTGACATATTTTGTGACTTATTCAAAAATCTTCAAAATGTGGGCTGAAATGAAAATGTTTTGGTCTGTGTGCAATCCCCAACAGTGCATCCACAGAGACTTGGCAGCACGCAATGTACTTGTAACAGAGGACAATGTAATGAAGATAGCAGACTTTGGTCTGGCTCGGGACGTTCATCACATAGATTACTACAAGAAGACAACAAATGTAAGTAGTCAGTTCTTGAAATAGTCCTATTTATGATCCAAAAGTAAATTTATGACAAATTGAACGTCTTTATTTCTTCTTCAGGGTCGCCTGCCTGTCAAATGGATGGCACCTGAGGCTTTGTTTGACAGGATTTACACTCATCAAAGTGATGTGTAAGATGGCTAATGTTTTCACCTCCAGTAGATCCAGTATAAAATAAGTGCTCTTATTTTATAGATGTTCTGTTTCTGTGTTGTTTTGGTACTACCTGAGTGTTCTCTTGTTGTAGATGGTCTTTTGGTGTTCTTCTGTGGGAGATCTTCACTCTGGGGGGCTCGCCGTATCCAGGAGTGCCTGTGGAAGAACTCTTCAAGTTACTACGAGAAGGTCATCGCATGGACAGACCCTCAGCCTGCACTCAGGAGATGTATGGCCCTTTCAAATGTCATAATTACTGACTAAAAGATGATTCTTCTAATCTGATTAAACAAAATCTTTCAAACTTTTAATTCACAAAACATCTAACTTTATAATTTGACACATTTTTAAGTGAAACATGCCATGTATTTGTTTTGTTTGTTAAAAATATAATATGTATTTTATTTTAATTATATTTTAGTTCCATTTTTTACTTATATTATGTAACACATTTTTGAATGAAACCAACTTTGTAATTCATTTAAACAACAATAATCATTATTACTTAATTATTATTAAGATATTGTGTGAAACTGGCTACAAATTTAATAGGAAAATTATAAGTAATAATAATCAATAGTATTTTTTGTTATCATTGTTAAAAAAATAAACCACTCAAAAATGCATCATACCATTTTAAGTTTAAAAGATTCTATATTTTCCACTTTGTAACTTTACCAGAAATTAAAACTTTATTCTTTATGCTGAAATGCTCTGATAAATTGTGCACAATAGGATTTTATACAAAAAATATTTCATGTTGTCTTCACATAATGATGGCTATCTAATAGATTTTCTTTTTTCCAGATACCTGATGATGAAAGACTGCTGGCATGCGGTTCCCACACAGAGGCCAACTTTTAAACAGCTAGTAGAAGACCTTGATCGCACTCTGTCCATGATATCCAATCAGGTAAGGCCTGCAGACTGTGTAGGTAGCTACCTTTTAAGTCAACATCCCACTCAAAATTAATCCTCATAAGTGAACGTTATGAAATGCACATCATGGCCAGCAACCCCAAAATGCAAATATGCTGATGTATCTGCCAACATGATGTTCACTGTTCTCATTGCAGTGCATTCGCGGAATGACTTAATATGTTTTCCTTACAGGAGTATCTGGACCTCTCCGTTCCCCTGGAGCCCACGTACTCTCAGGTCATCCTGAATGAACGGAGTTCCACCTGCTCCTCCGAGCAGGACTCAGTGTTTTTAAGAGAGTCTGGACCTGAAGAACCCTGTATCCCTCTGACAGTTCCCCCACAACAAACTGTACGATCCTTCAAAAAACGCTGACAGTAGAGAACACCTGGACCTCCATGATCATAGAGGATCTCTCTACATCTTTCTGCTTCTTTTGACTCATCAACTCCGCAGGTTCAGAGACTGAGGAGTTCAGCCTGGGCCGTTCTAGCACAGAAACACAAGCAGGAGGACCAGCAGACTCTCAATCAAGACAGATCACAACAGAGAGGGAACTATCAAACTTTTTGTCCATCAATTGTCCTTCAGTGGGATCGATCCTCACAAATAAGGATAAAATGGTCATCGATGCCAACAAAGTCAATGGGGTGGAGAAATAATTTCAAGTAAATGTAGTGAAATTGTACAAACATGAAATTATATAAACACTGTTTTTATATTACTATTATAATTATTATGATTGTTCTATGAGTTATCCCCTTTTATGTTCAAACATGATCCGCAGCACCGTGTCCTAACCAGTCTGGTGACATTTTGTCGTTGCTTGGATTCTATTTCTGCAGTCTAGCAATGAAATCTCATTGGTCAAAAATAATAGGATATTTTATTAAGAATGAAGTGTGTAATTTTGTTGTTTAGATGTTCAGCTACTTTCTTGTTTCTCAGTGATTCAAAAACGCCATTTCTAGGTCGGTTCCTTGAAAATTATAAACACCATTGCACTCTCAAAAATGTGTCTTTTTGATCCTGACCTGCTCAGTGTAGCAGTATTGGCTTGACCAGTATCTTGAATCTGTTTGTTCGACCAATGGAAGATAAAGTAAAAGTTTAGGAAACCTGTTTGAAAACAGTTGATATTTTCTGCTGTTTGGCAATGCTAGTCGTGCAGGAATTACACACTTTAACTATAAACATCAAATATGTTCGGACTGGTTTTGACTGTATTGCATTTTCTCTTTCACTGTGGAAAAATGAATAACTTATGGTTAAAAATGTCATCTTGTGCCTGTTTAGAAGTTGGTGTCACACAGATTTATATATGTTAAAATAAGCTACAAATAAAATCTGTTCCTATTGCTTGCTGTTACGATCGTAAGATGCGACTGCAGCATCCTGAAACACTCAATTCAAGGGTGAATGAATGTTTAGTTTGTATTAATATGAAACAGATGGAATATGCATGTCTGTTTAGCATCAGCATGGTGGTTGACAATCTGTTAGCACCGGTTTCAAAGCATAGCATGTCTGTAGCTTCTTCGTTATTTTGAGCTAGACTCTCAAACGACAGGGTTTATATGACAGGATTAGCAATTTATTGTAAGGAACAGTGTAAAATTTTGTTCTTGAATAGAGTTTTGATACATGTTTGATTATGTATGTCCTGATGTAAATTTCGAGGCAGTGGCCATGCACTTATATTCAGGCTGTCAATAAGCTGACTGATATTGCCTTTCCTTTGGGAATATAAATAAAAAAATGTTATATATAAAATATAATCTCACATTTGTATATGTAGTTCTTGCACATTGGAAATAAATGACAGATGGACTAAGCATCTCTCCTTGCAGGCCAGAGGTTGAAGGGCAGATGAACATAAGAACTTGCTGACTTAAATGCGAATCGTTCACTCATGTTGAGAGCTAAGTGTATGATTAACGGTGAGAAGAAAGTGTTTTTCTCCTCCGCCGGACCCTCATCGATTTACCATGCCAACAACAAGAGCAAACACAACAGCATCAGGCTGTATATCAGGAGGAAAAACTCTCGCTGCAGTGAAACAAGACAACTAAAGCACTTCAGCAAGCGTCTTTGATTAATGCTTAGCAGTTTTACAGTAGATTTAATCCAATATGGCAATCTATTTTACAATCTAAACCAAACTCAAAATTAACTCATTCAGGTGTTTCTATTATCTATAGATACATAGGTGGACTGTTTTTCCATAGAAACTTCTTAGCAACCATGCAGAACTCCCAAAAATGGACTCGTAACTCTGTAATTCATTACATTTATATAGCTCTTTTCTAGGCACTCAAAGCACTTTACATTGTCAGGGGGTATCTCCTCATCCACCTGGATGATGCGACAGCAGCCATAGTGCACCAGAACACCCACCACACACCAGCTTACTGGTGGAGAGGAGACAGAGTGATGAAGCCAATCACCAGACATGGGGATTGTTAGAAGGCCATGATGTTCAGAGGCCAATGAGCGAATTTATGGGATTTTTACTGACCACAGAGAGTCAGGACCTCGGTTTAACGTCTCATCCAAAGGACGGTGCTTGTTGACAGTATAGTGTCCCCATCACTACACTGGGGCTAGGACCCACACAGACCACAGGGTGAGCACCCCCTGCTGGCCTCACTAGCACCTCTTCCAGCAGCAACCTAGTTTTCTCAGGAGGTCTCCCATACAGGTACTGACCAGGCTCAGCCCTGCTTAGCTTCAGTGGGAAACCGGTCTTGGGCTCCAGGGTGATATGGCTGCCAGTTTTATCTATAGCAACATAAGTACTAATTAACCACTTTAGCAACCACTAAGAACCCTGTCGTTGTGAGAGCGAATTTTACACTGGCATTGGATATAAAATATGCTAATTGTAAAAATGATTAGCATGAAACGCCAGGCAACAGTAACTTGTATGTATTACAGGGTGTTTCTTTTGCTCGATCCTTTAGAAGCCTTGTAGCATCTTTGTCATTTCAATCACAGTAATCTTGTTGCTCTTGGCAGGAAAGAGTCATAGTTGTATTAATGCCTGGAAATAGGAGCCGTTAGGAGTCACATCTGCTGGTCTGTTTGTGCCATTGCACCCCTGTAAAAGATATCCACGGACTACACACCTGCCTTTATGAGCAGCTAAAGGGCCATGAGGTGCAATTAACCGAAAACCATTATCACCTTTGACAGATGATCCAGGAAAGTCCTGGATAAACGACTGAAGTGATCTTATAGCGACAGTGCTGTCATTAAAACCGATGACCTCTAGACAAACATTTGTGCAAACAAATGTGATTATTTGTGCTCCATAAAGGTGTTATGTTACCAAGCTGTAGGCTAAAGACTAAGCAAAGCATGTCTAATGGCACTTCCATCATTGTTGTGCATGTGTGATATAGATCAGTTCAGTTTATCTTAGTTTGGAAAATAATCTGCATTTCAAGCCATATGTTCCTTCTGGAATGTCCTAGTGGTTTTTACAATAATGATTTTAGATTTTTAAGTAAACCATTTTTTGTGTCGGTGCCGATAGCCTTGTGGGCAGCATGCTGATATAGCACCGTTGTGCCTTGGGTATCCCGAGTTTGAGTCCTGGCTCGTGGACATTTTCTGATCCTGCCCACCCCCGTCTTATTCTCACTTTGCTTCCTTTCAAACAGTCCCATCAAAATAATGGCAAAAAAAAAAGTTTTGTAGTTTATTATTACTTAAAGATAAATTTTGTTCTACACAAATTACTAAGAAGTTGGTAAATGCCTTACTGCTTTATCAAGTATACACACTCACATTTTGTGGAAGCTGTAGCCTAATAAACCTTATAGCAGCTTGTTAGCATTAGGCCTATATATAGCACTAGAAAATACCTTTTCAAGTTCTTGTTTTTGTTATATAACATACACATAAAATGTCAATTCTGAATCTGTTGTGTACTTTAACATTTTAAGTTGCTACAGACTTTAGCATTGAAGTTCTTATGTAACAGCTTGTTAAAACGTTGTCACATTAGTGAAGTTTTAGCAGCTAGAAAGGTCCACTGTCTATTAAGCAATGTAAAGCACACCTCACAGAAGTCACCTTCAAGTAGCTTTCTGCTGGTCAGTGGCCAAATTTGGGTGACAGGCCTGCATCTGTTGCAGAACTAGGGAAATGATTCTTCGTCCTCCAGCGAATTTCCTAAAAAGCATTGATTCCTGTTTAAATGACTGGATTTCGCACGCGAAAATTCCAACAGTAAATTATGGAACTTTTAATTCTAAAAAGAAGAAGAAACAAATCTAAGTGTTTTTCAGAAAAAGCAAGTGTTGATTTATGAGGAAAATAATGATTTAGCATTGGGCCACTTGAAAAGTAGGCTAATTAAAGCCTCAATAAATTACACACATTCAATCAAACCTCATGGACTTTTAGCACACACACTGATTTCTGCTGTGTAGATGTTGCTTTTTAGTCATTTTTGTTCTTCCTCTTACTAATAGGAAAGTCTCCTCTTTAAAATGAGTTTATTAAAGACCTTTTCGACATTGCCTGCACACACTCAGTGTTTTGAGAGCTGTCTCCTCGTTGAGGTGTCGGTGATGACACCGTCACTCATTGTGTTTATTTCTAAGCTCTCGTAGTTTTGGTGTCAAGGTGTCATGACACCTGTTTAGCTGTGTGTCTGTGTCTGTGTGTTTACGATATAGGCTGATGTGCTGACACATTTAATCGAAAAAGATATTCAGCCTTCCAGTTTTCAAAGTACACATGAAACTGCATTGGTGGCAAATATTAGAACAGACAGCAAATAATACAAATCTATTTATTGGCTATTTATGAAAGAAAAGAGCTTACTGAAAGAGTCAGACTATGATGTGCATGGAATAAAAAAATCACATTTAATGAGTGTTCATGTGTCAAAATAAGATATGACCACAGAATGAGAGGGTGTTCATATTTTATACTAGCTGTAAAACAGACAATTACTTTATTCTTTTCCATTGTCTCATAAACACTAACATACATTAGAAGCTGTAACTTGATCGGTCTGTCTGCTCTTTCCCTCATCATCATTTATGCAGGAAAGACTACATTTAAAGCCTTTGTGATGTAACTTTAGGATAATAACCATATTGTCTGTCTGTTTATACCAGTTGTTCCCCATGTGTTCCTGTTGGCCGCAAAACATTCAAGAGCAAATTAAGAAACGTTCTTGCTTTCTAGGATCACTTGATTAGATGTTTATTTGTTTGGTCTCAGTTAGGCAACAGCATCAAACCACTTTTGTCTTGGGCAATGATTCTGGGAAGCTCGGAAATTGGCTTTTGTTTTTAGAAAAGCATGCGGTTAAAATCATCTCTTCAATGACGTAATGTATTCAATGCAAAGGATCATGGTCAAGATAAATGAACTGTTTCTTCACCCACTCCTGACTATGGACGCCACATTCTGCCACTTAAAATAAAGAAAGAACGAAAAAAGAAAGAAAGAATGATTTGGTGTGTCAAATACTAAGTCATTGTCATGAGATATAAAGTTCAAGTCAAATTTCGACTTTCCTCTGCTAAATATTTATTTTCATGTTGTAATTATGAATGATCAAATAACGTTTATATATACAGTACAGACCAAAAGTTTAGAAACATTACTATTTTTAATGTTTTTGAAAGAAGTTTCTTTTGCTCATCAAGCCTGCATTTATTTGATCAAAAATACAGAAAAAATGTAATATTGTGATATATTATTACAATTTAAAATAATTGTTTTTCAATTTATTATACTTTAAATTATCATTTATTTCTGTGATGCAAAGCTGAATTTTTAGGATCATTATCACATGATCCTTTAGAAATCATTCTAATATGATGATTCATTATCAAAGTTGGAAACAGTTCTGCTGCTAAATATCTTTTCAGAACATGTGATACTTTTTTAGGATACTTTGATGAATAAAAAGTAAAAAAAAAAAAAAAAAGAGAAGAAGCTATGTTTTTAAAATATAAATATTTTGTAATAACAACATAGACTACTGGTCAGTAATTTGGGGTCAGTAATTTTTTTTCTTTCTTTTTTTAAAATAAAATCAATACTTTTATTCAGCAAGGATGTGTTAAATTGATATAAAAGTTATAGTTAAGAAAATATATTATTAGAATATATATTATTAGAATTTTTTTTGAATAAATGCAGTTCTTTTTAACCTTTTATTCATCAAATATATTAGACAGCAGAACTGTTTCCAACACTCATAATAAATCAGAATATTAGAATGATTTCTAAATGATCATGTGATAGACTGGATGTTACATGTGACACTGAAGGCTGGAGTAATGATGCTGAAAATTCAGCTTTGCATCACAGGAATAAATTTTTTTTTTTTAAAGTATATTCAAATAGAAAACTATTATTTTAAGTTGTAATAATTTTTCAAAATATTACTGTTTTTTCTGTATTTTTGATCAAATAAATGCAGGCTTGATGAGCAGAAGAAACTTCTTTCAAAAACATTAAAAATAGTAATGTTTCCAAACTTTTGGTCTGTACTGTATATATACACACCTTCTCATTCAAAGAGTTTTCTTTATTTTTATGACTATGAACATTGTAGAGTCACACTGAAGGCATCAAGGGCTATTTGACCAAGAAGGAGAGTGATGGGGTGCTGCGCCAGATGACCTGGCCTCCACAGTCACCGGACCTGAACCCAATCGAGATGGTTTAGGGGTGAGCTGGACCGCAGACAGAAGGCAAAAGGGCCAACAAGTGCTAAGCATCTCTCGGGGAACTCCTTCAAGACTGTTGGAAGACCATTTCAGGTGACTACCTCTTGAAGCTCATCAAGAGAATGCCAAGAGTGTGCAAAGCAGTAATCAAAGCAAAAGGTGGCTACTTTGAAGCACCTAGAATATGACATATTTTCAGTTTCACACTTTTTTGTTATGTATATAATTCCATATATAATTCCACATGTGTTAATTCATAGTTTTGATGCCTTCAGTGTGAATCTACAATTTTCATAGTCATGAAAATAAAGAAAACTCTTTGAATGAGAAGGTGTGTCCAAACTTTTGGTCTGTACTATATATATATATATATATATATATATATATATATATATATATATATATATATATATATATATATATATATATATATATATATATATATATATATTTGGTGGAAATACTTGGTTAAATGCGACTAATGTTTTCCATTTATGATTAGATAAAGTACGCACTTTTTGCATAATTTGACCAAACTGCAGCTTGATCATTGAGCAGGATTGTCATTTAGGCAATCAACAATGCATGTTTTTTTTTATATATACTGAAGAACAGAAAAATTCAATATTTGTGTTACATAGCCTTTGCGTTGTGTTAAAAACTCTTTATTTAGTATATAACTTTTCTTTTAGCTAAGCAAATCGTGTAGTTCTAACAGGCCTATGAGATGATCTCCTAATGTAACGTAAAAATAACAAACAAATATAAAAATACAGTTTCAATGTTACGCCTCATTGTTAGGGGAAATTTGTGACCATAAGGAATTTCCAAAAAGAGTGTTTTGTCAGGTAAATTTTAAGAGCACGACGCGTTTGAAAGCAGCGACCCCTTGCGAATACAGTAAATATTACGCTTTGCAGAGTTTAGATTTAGATTCTATATAAACAGTATAATTTTATGGATGCTTTTGGCAATATCATGGTAAGCAATGAAAGATGAAACAAATTAGTATATCAGGAAGTTTTATTTCTATTCAAGCACATCAACTATACAATAATTACCAACATGAACAAAGTATGCCCTTCTTGATCCTATTATATAATATTTCCCATGACCAGCATAGGAAACATATCTGAAACATATCCAGAAATATGTAGTTTTTTCTCTCTTAAAGAATACAGTTCATTTTAGATCACAATAAACAATAATATACTTTATAAATTACATTTGGTAGGAAAAATAAATATAAATTATTTTCAATGTATACTAATAAATATTTCAGGTGTTGATTCAGGTGACAGATTTCCTTTTTTTTCCCAAAATTCCATGATAATATCCTGCACATCACAATTTAGCTTCTCTTGCATTAGGCCATAAACCAAAATTGCAATAAATATTAAGAGTCTAAAACTTTTAAAAATGTATAGCAGATTTTTTTTTCTTCTATAAATTACATTGGCATGTATATTGAATGTAATGCAATTAAAGAATCAAGTAGTTGTTGGTTTTTGTGAACTAAGCAAAGATTTCCATTGTGTCCTGTTATAAAACTACATTTTTAATGCATACTAATTATCATCTTCCACATACACATCAGCATGATGCATGTTCCAAATGGAGAGTTGTGAAGATGTGAATCTAAGAGCTCCCTTCAACTGAGCGTTTCCTGGCGAAGAGGTGCGTGGGGTCCCTGTTGCGCAGGTTGGGCTGGATCTTGAACATGGGAGCCCAGCGGAAGCCGGTGTGGCCCTCCATCCCAGAAGACCCGGCGGCAGCAGGTTCGGGTGGGCAGGGCTTGTTTTGAAGCAGCTGGAAGAGTGTGGCCATATCAGGTCCGAGTCTGGCCACCAGCCCGGCTCGCACCACCTCCACGGTGTCTGCATCGCACTCCATCAAGCTCTGCAGAAGTGTGCTGTAGTACCTGCAACACCAAGGTATGATGCTTTAGAATGCACAGTTGAATACTGTTAACACTGTTAATTCTGTTAACAATTACATTTAGCCTACATATTTGTATGGTGTTCCTTTTTCTGAGAAACACAAATTGTGGCAGAATTTTTCTTAAAATTCTTTTTCATTTCATGTTGGTAAATCTCCAAAAAATATAAACATTATATAGCACCATAAAATAAGTTTGACTTACAGTTCATCATATATGGAGCCAGAAGATTTATAATATAGTACAAAAAATCTTATTTAAATCTTGTTATTTTAGTCGTACAAAAACAGCCCTTTAGGGTTCTTGCTATTGCAAACTGTTATTTCATATCATATTTCTTATAATTTAAATGTATTATTTTATTGTAAACTGGCTCGATAGAAATAGTTTCACCCTTTACTGCACTAGGAAGTCTAGCGGATTCAGAAAATAGCTTGCATCCTCCTTGCAAAATAATATGGAAAGTGTATTAATGCATTTATTACCTTACATTGTACAGTATATTGCATTAGGATTTTTTATCATTTTAACACCTTATAATTAGTATATTTATTTTTACAATTTGTATGTATCGTTGGTTTGGGAGATTATTGCATGAAAGTAAAAAATGTATATGAACAAATAGTCTAGACTTATTAATTGCTTTGAACTGCCATTATATAGAAATGAACTGCATTAACAAAAATAATTTTGAGTACCGAATTTTCATATGCATCTACTATCCCTGTAAGACTATGGACCATTCGTGCACGCCAATCAAGTATACCTGTTTGGGAAGTGGCTGGGCACCTGGACCACGTCTCCGATGGCCTCAGGGTTAGATCTGGCCACCTCGCAGATGTCAAGCTTCTTGTAGCATTCCTCCTGCACTTCAGCAATCATCTTCTGGAAGGTGGAACAGCGTTTGATGGTCTGGAAGACCTTAGAGGTGATACCGTTGGCGATGCACTTGATGCTCTCTTTCACAAACGTCTTACCCTGGAAAAAACGAACATGACTTGCATTCAGGGGTCTGCTTGCATTGCAATACACAACTGAAAAGTAAAAAGGCATCATTTGGATTCGGGTCAATGAGCATTTGTACCTCTGTATTGAAAATCGCAGCAGTGTTGAGGAAGGCGTTGCAGATCTCATGCATGCCGTCAGTGTCGCAGGTCGAATTCTCCAGACATGCGAACGCTGCGCAGCCCACCTGCAGAGCACCGTTCAGACAGCGGGCAACCTCAGCTGGAGGAAGAAGATAAATATGTTTTTAGGAGGTACTTTTTCAAAGAAGTCTGAAAGTGGACATTTTTACTAGATAGGCAGTCCTTAAAGTTGCTTAGATCTTGCTCAAAGGTGAAGTTCTCGAATTGAACCTACAACCTTCAGTTAGTAACCATCCTAAGTTGCCCACGCACACTCCTAAAAAACTAAAGCAGACAATTCAATAAAGGAAATAATACTACTTACTAGGGCTGTTGGCAGAGAACCGTGCTCGTCTTGGTTGTGCAGGTTCTTGATCTGTTCCAAACACAGATGCAACCAAAACGAGGAGTAAAACAAATCCGCTTTTCAGGAACATGTTTGCACTTAGAACCAAACCAAGGACTCAGAACAGGAGGCGTTTGCTGATTCTGTGTGTTTGTGCTTCAGTTTGACGACAGCCTCAGCTTTATACAGATCTTCAACTGAGCTTGACGGCTCATAAATCCCCACCATCACCAATCAGAACGCAGATTCCTGGAAGCTCAAACTTTCCGTATCTTCATAAATATTCAAGGGATGATATTAATGCAGAACCACCTGATATGATTTTATCTCCAGTTAGATGTTTAAACTTTCATTACAACACATTTTGAATGCTGTCATCTGTGATTTAGATAAAAAAAGATATACTTATTCCAAATACTGTCCATTTTAAAGTTGCACCTTATACACTAATAAAAGGTTCTAAAAGAGAGTTTTTTCTTCTTCTTCTTAATGTAAATATCTGAAGAACCTTCTTATGCCACAGAAAGTTTCCATTGACGTTAAAGGTTCTTCATGGTTGTCTCTTTAACTTTTAAGAGTGTAGCAAATCTAAACTGTTAAACACCAATCATAAAAAACAATCTCAGATTTCTTGCGTTTCTAAATGATGTTTGGTTTACATTCTCATCTAGAGGACCTTGATTTACCCTTTCAGTAATGATATAGAAGATAGGCAGGTCATTCTCAATGAGACCTAATTAAAACAGCTACTGTGCATGTTTGGTTTGGATTTAATTTGACTGATTTCAATTATGCACATCTTTATTATTTAATGCTTTTGGCTGCATTTCTTAAGGAGGGTTCAGAGAGTTTTGTTGACACTTTGAACAGGTAACTGTGCTAAAGGTACAATACAAGCTGTTTTTGAAAATGCTGAAGGGTTTAATGAAAACAGACATATGTAGCTTAGCTTGTAGTTGACTAAGCATCCGTTCCCATCGTTTGCCATGCTGGGTCTGACAGAGAAGTGTTTATCAGTGTCTAATCAGTGGATGTCGCAAAGGCTTTGGAGGAAGTGATGTGTTTTCCATAATGAATTTCATTAGCCTAAAGAAATTTCCTCCCCTAAAGGGTTAATTACACTGATAATGATCAAAGCACTCACTGGTTTGTAGACTAGTCTACACTGGGCTGGAGACTTAGCTATTTTGGTTTTATTACCTTTGTTCACACAGGTTCCTGTTTGTTACTATTGAAGTAGGGCAGGAAAGTCACACCCACATCTTTACTGAATAACGTGAATGAGTAGTCTAAAGAATAAAACACACACACACACACACACACACACACACACACACACACACACACACACACACACACACACACACACACACACACACACACACACACACACACACCATAGATCTGTAATTTTCCAAAAACCCATTGACTCTCAGACTACATGGAAATGCTTATCAACCATTTCTCCTTCATGAGAGACTGAAGACATATATACCTGATTTTAGTCAACTTACCTGAGACATATAGAGGGAAAAGCTAAAATGTGTTTATGACATCATCACGTGCAGCAGGTATGAATTTTTTTTTTCTTAAGCAGTTTGTTGTTATAAATGTTTGTTGCACAACATCAATAAATTCATCCTGAGAATTCATCTCTATTCAGTCAGTTTCCAAAAATGAGGAAGGAAAGTTTTCATAGAAGAAAGTGGGCTCCAAAAGTCTTGAGATGGTTTTCCAATTTAAACCTGGAAATAAACTGAAAATTGTAGAATTTTGAAATGTAAAAAAGGAAAGATGCATACACTTTAAAATATATAATAAATGTCTAATATAAAAATAAATATCATGTAAAATATGTAATAGCCTATAAGAAAGATATAAATCAAAGAAATGTTTTGCCTTATTATGTCACTAATCAAATATAAGAAATTTAGTGACATTGGACATGGGAACTTCTTTTTTTCCATTTGAAGCACAATAATCTCTGTTGGATTTAATGGATCATCATGACTGTCATCAAATAAATAATATTACTATATTAATAATTATTAAGGGTTTACAGGCCTAACAAATAATAAAAGCTGCAGAAATTATTAATAAAAATTTTCAGACCCAATTATTTACTCAGATTAACATGCTGATATTATTTAATGACAGATTTTATATTATTATTATTATTATTATTGTTTAATGTATAAAGCATTTCAGTCTCCGAGTTTTGGACTTGACTTATGACTTTATATCTATGAACAACACAAAGCTACAAAGACACATCAAGACACCTAGAGTTATCTACACTCTATTATTATTATTTCATATTTACGAGAGTTTGAAGTGAGTGTCAGGCATAGATGTGTAAACGGAATTCAGAAGTCAGAAAGAGCTTTATTACTAGTATGGTTTTAAGTACCAGAGGTGGCATCAGGTTGGTAGTTACGAAGCTTGAGGTAGTTAAATGTGTCAAATATATTTAAGTCTTTACAACTTTTTCTTCTCAGCCACTCATTCTCAACAGCGTTTGTATGCATTTCAGTCTTGTGTGCAAATTCTTTTAGGAAATCTTTATACGGCCCTAATGGTCTATACACAGTAGCCACAGCAAGAGATAGGAGAGATTTCTTTTGCACATTTGACAGTGTAACATTAAGTAGAAGTATTTTGAATGAGTGAAACCTGTATCCTGTTTTCTGAGGAACATTGAGAATATCAGTATATATTGCTGCACCACTGTCGTATTGGACATTTTTCATGAAAAAAAGACCAAATATGTAACATTCACATCAAAGATATTGCAGTACATCCTTTTTGTTGACATTTCTCCATGAACCCACCTTACAGACCCATCAAAGCGAATGAGATTCTTCCACCTGAGAAGGGTCGTGAGGTGGCCAAAGAGTTGGGTGTGCTGTACTACGAGACCAGCATGGTGGCTCAGTTTGGAGTAAAGGATGTGTTTGACAATATCCGTGCTGCTCTCATCTCACGGTGCCACCTGCAGTTCTGGAAGTCTCACTTGCGGGATGTACAACAGCCTCTCCTATGGGCACCCTTCCTGCCTCCCAAATCTCCTCCATCCGTTATAGACATCCCTCCGCCCCCAGCACCTGGGCCATCTGCTGAAGGAGCCGCTGTGTGCTGATGTGGTTCTGGTCCTTCAGGAGAACCAGTGAGTCTTTGCTCATAAGGTCTACCTCTCCACAGCCTCCTCGAAATTCTACAACCTTTTCCTCCAGGATGTGAAGGACGAGGCTGATTGGAAGCAACCCACCGGATGGGAGCCTCCTCTGCGGTCTGCCAGGTTTGACGTGCGATAGCAGTGATGAAGAAAACAGGTTCAACCTCAGGGCCTGCATCAATGACGGGACCCTGATCTCCGCAGACTCCGATGGGATCCTGGAGGACGGACGTGGGGGGCGGCTTTTGTCTTCTTTGGGTCGAGCTGTCATCAGCATCAGGAGAGAATTGGTCCAGGACCCCGTCATGTTCATCTCCTGGCAGATGACAGTGGTGCACATGGACCCCTCGGTGCTGCTCAGGCCGTTTCATGTAGTCACACATTACCTTTACATAGGACAGCTGGACGAACATGAGAGGGACCTGATGCACATTGCAAATTTAACTACAATTTAAAAAAAAGTGAAAAAAAAAACTTTTTTAGGGCCCGATGAAATGTTTCACCTCCCTCCCACCAAATTCAGTGGTTTTTTTTTTTTTTTTGGGGGGGGGGGGGTGTTCTGCTTTAATGGTTTAATTAAAGTTTAACAACAAAAACACATCTTAGCAATTTAATTAATTCAAGTTTAAAACTAAAAGAATAAAAATAATAGGGAACTTAAGAAAGTTTGGTGTTTTCTGGATTTAAAAAAAAATCTAATATAAATTTATTATCAAAAAATTCTGGTAATCACATAAAGGCATAAAACATTAAAAACAAAATTAATGTTTTCAAATGTGATCAGATAAAAGTTTTATATTTTTTTTTTATTTGCCAACTGAGATTGTGCTAATTCACACAGAAACACACAAAACCTGCAGACTTCAAAATTAAAGATGGCATTAATATTCACAGGCACTTGCCCATATCTCAACTTCATTAAGTTACAGCCCTCCTTTCGCCAACATTCCGTGTAATACTGTAAATGGCATTTTATGGATGCCACAATTCCATGCCTTTTCAATATCCTCCGCCTCACGGAAGCATCTGTTTTGCTGCAATAAACACTTCTTTCTTTAAACCCCAGATGTAGTGTTTAAACTGGATGATGGAACCGTTCAGGCCCATAAACCCCTACTCATCTCCAGCTGTGATTGGATGGCAGCCATGTTTGGAGGGCCTTTTGTCGAGAACTGTACTAAAGAGGTACTGCAATCAAACATCACTGTGACAAAACGATAAATCACTTGTATCGTTTGATAAATTGTGTAATTCCACTTGTCTTTTTGTCCTCTGCGATATTTGAAACAGTTTTACACTTATCTTTATTTAAGAGTATTTATATAAAAACTAACAAGGATTACGTTTTTACTGTTTTTCACAAAAAAAAAAATATTTACTAAGTTTTCTGGGGTTCTATGTTGATTATATATTTGGGGTCTGTAAGATTTTTTTTTTTAATGTTTTTGAAAGAAGTATAGTTTCTTATGCTTTCCAAGGCAGCATTTATTAGATTAAAAAACTGTAAAATAATAATATTGTGAAATAATATTACAGCTTAAAATAATTGCATTCTATTTGAATCTGAAAAGTGTCACGTGGACCTTTAGAAATCATTCTGTTATGCTGATTTGCTGCAACCAGCATTGGAAAAAGTTGAGCTGCTTAATATTTTTAATGTTTTTTTTTTTTTCAGGATTCTTTGATGAATGTTAAATTCAAGAGAACAGCATTTATTTAAAAATATAAACATTTTATAAACATTGTAGCAATGTTAAAGTCTTTACCGCTAATTTGGGCAATTTTAATGTATCCTTGTTGAATAATTTTAAGAAACTGAAAAAAATATTTAAACAGTAGTGTAAATAATAGGATTTATTTTTTAGATACTAGATATGCTGTCAGCCATATAAATCAAATTAATAATGATCACCATAAGATTTTATTGAAGTTTAGCAGCATGAATATTGTGCCAAACCTATCCTTTAAGAGGTTTATTCATGAGGGTGAATATATGATTACTGAATATACTTTTTTTTTTTTGCTGCTTTACTGCATACTGTTACTGTTCTTAAGGAGAATGCTGCCATGGCCACGGACATTGAAGGAGAAACGCTGCTATATCTGGAAATGACTCAACTACAAGTGAACTACAAGTGAAAACCCTCACAAACTCATTTAGCAGTCACCATATAGGTTTTTTCAAAGTTTTCAAGTTATCATTTCCTTTATTGATTAACAATGTTGTGCAGAGTTAACAATCACAGGCATTTTAGATTTGTTGAGTTCACTAAATAAGAACCTGCATGAGATAACGCTCAGGGATTTGGTGTGAAGTGAGTCATATTTTTGTGGCATTGTGTGTGTGACGGTTCATGTGGTTCTTTCTGTCATGCATGACTGGTCAAGCTGAGTCACTTGCTTTACTAAAGTCTCTCAGGAACGCTGAGTATTTCATGTCTACGGAGCTCTCTGCCATGAGGTGTGATTCTTTAGATGACTCTGCTGATCTAATAATGAAACCAAATGGAATGTTTTCTGCAACACATTCAGCAGAGCTTGCTTGCCATTGTTGAATCATTATAGACTGACTGTGTGGAGTGAGCTAACTCACACTAATGTCATTACAAACCATTGAGTGGAACACAAACTCTGAGATATTTAGCATAAGAACACAAAATGAAAAGTTCATAGCATGTACTCCATAAGGTTATATTTAAATTTAATTTGTGCATCGTTGCTCAATTTTGGTTACAAGACACAAGAAAACCAAGAACTTTGATGTTTCTATTACCATTGGAAAGATTGAAGTCGGTCATATAAACTGATAATTTTATTCAGCAAGGATGCATTAAATTGATCAAAAGTTGACAGTAAAGACATTTGTTACCAAAGATTTATATTTAAAATAAATGCTGTTCTTCATAAAATAAATAAATAAATAAAAACATTTCACAAAAATATGAAGCAGCACACTTGTTCTCAACATTGATGATAATAATAATGTTTCACCAGCAGTAAATCAGCATATTATTATGATTTCTGAAGGATCATGTGACACCGAAGACTGGAGTAAAGATGTTGAAAATTCAGCTTTTGATACATCAGGAGGGCGAGCAAATTCTGATATTTTGTGTTGTCATGCGTTTTCTGTTCCACTGTGCCTAGCAGCTCACCGATTGGTGCCTTCACCACATCTGCACCAACTCCAAATCAGCAGGTAGTACATCAAGTGTTTGGCTTTCATTTCTTTTATATTTTTTGTATTTTAGTGATATTGAGACATTTTTATTAATATTCTTGTTTTTTTGTTATATTATTAAATTGTTTTTCTAAATGTCCATATTTTGTTGTCAAGCTTGTTTCTGACAAATAAAACAAATATATAAAAGGTAAAAAAAAAAAATAGTGATTACGACTCAGACTATTGCTTTCAGTAAGTATAAGCAATGTATAGGCTTAAAAAATAGTTTTTTTTACATCTAGTGTTGTATGCTTATGTTTATGCTGAACTAAGTAGCAATGTGGTCCTGCGAGACACGGCATTTCCTTCCACTGTGTGTTCACACATTTAGCAAAATGACAATAAAGCTGGACTTGATGTTTTTCAAATATTTTTATAATTTAATTTCAAGCAGCAAATGTTTGTTTATTGCAATAACCTTGTTGGATGCATGTTAATTTGCATTTTCAGAGAACCAAGAATACTTTGAGAAGAACCGCTGGCCTCCGGTCTGGTACCTGAAAGAGGACGACCAGTCGACCACTACCAGATCCCGCTCGGAAAGAGCGGGAAAGGAGGACTACCTGTCCCAAAATTGCCAGAACAAGCCTAAATGGATGCTGTGGAATCTTCCCTCTTCATCTTCCTCATCCTCAGGCTCCTCTGCTATTATTTGAAGAGACGAGGGTGAAGGTTGTGGTAGTATATTATTTATATACCATTATAGTATTTATTAACATTTTGAATATGCTTTAATCTTTATATTTTCTGTTACTAATTTAATCTTAGTACATTTGTTATTGTCATTTTTGACATTATCAATATTGAACATTTTGATAATTTATTTCTTTTTGAGATTTCATTTCTTTTTAGCTTCAATTTCTATTTTAGTTTGGTTATAGTAATTTAGTACTACAATTTCAAATGTATTTCAGTTTGTTTATCAGGACAATGTTTCTAATTTTATTTTTAATAGTTTTAGTTAACAATAACGAAACTGGTTTGCACACAAATTTGACATCAATATCAAAAAGAGGACATGATGAGGACATGTGCAAATATAACTGTGGGCTCGATCTCTTCACCTCATCACACTTTTCTTCATGACTGACAGCTGCTGCTTTGAGAACTCTTCACATCCCTCTCTATTTAATTACTCTGCAGGCAGCCACACAAACACTATCACATACTGTTAATATTCTTCAGTAAACCCCAATAAACCTCCAAAACCAATAAATAAATTGCTATCAAATATAAAAACCTCCAAAATACCCTTATATATGCCTAAATATAATTTGATAATTACAGTTAAATAACCCTAAGCCTAAACCTAACATGTATAGAAAGTAGATGTAGTTAAATAATATTACTCAGTACTTAAATATAGAAATACATTGTAACAGGACACCTTAAAATAAAGTGTTACTTCCAGCTTATATTATAATAATTCCTTGCAAAATTGCGGCACTATTTGTTTAAATCCATATTTTTTGTTCAAAAATGTTTTGTAGTATGAAATGATGAATTTTTTTAATCTGTGTTCATGAAATACCTCAATGACAGAGGTTTCTGACACGTTATTGATCTTTGGAAATGGAGGTGTTATGGCTGATGGGATGATGAGGGCAGAGTTATGAATAAATGAAACACAGTGTTAATAAAAATAATTAGCCAGTAAATACACTTGAGAGATCTAGAAAATGCTTTTATTTTGATTATTAATTTTTTTTAATCACAAATTATATTCTAAAACACTTCAAATGTGAAGTGAAATGAACATGAGTTTTACTGTTTGTTAGTATTTTGTCTCACATATTTATTTTTAAGTTTATGATTAAATGAAACCAAACACCTTAAATACACTATAAATACATTAAATAGCCAGCAAAATACAGTGGGATTTTAAAATGATTTCTTTTTGTATAGTTTTTGTTTATTGCATATTTTTAGAGCTTTTCAACTTTTCAACTTTTCAAGTGTGAAGCTGAATTTGAAAAATTATTATTCAATTATGGAAATGATGAATTTCATAGCCTCCTAGTACTTGGTTTTACATATTTCGATTACGTCATTATGTTTCCTTGTTTTACATTTTCAAAATCCATTTTATTTTCTGTTTTAACTAAGGTCTTTGAATCCCACATAAATAAAACCCATTGTCTAAAAATAATTGTCAAAATAAAATAAGTATATATCTAAAAAAAAAGTAATATTCAGATGAACAAACAGAGGAACATATAAAGATGAAACGGAACAGAAGTGACTTCGACGTTACACATTTCTTTATATATTACTTTTTATGTTTAGCACATTGTTTTCTAGCCTAAATAATAGGCCTAAGTTCTTTTAAGTATTCAATATATCCTAAAGATATATGCAACAGTAAATGAAAAACAGGTAAGACAATAAGATTATTAATATGATTAAATCGCATGATAACATAAATAGTGAAATGGAAAAATATTTATGTTTCAGATTTTAGAGATTAAAGCATGTAATAAAAGATGTTCCGTTGTGTCGGATTTACCCGCAGTAAAAATCACAAATATTATTATTATAATATTAATTACAATAATTTAACAAAATAATATAACAATACAATTCTTATCACCGCTTGAAATGTATGTTTTAAATAACTTTTTGCTAATACTTTTGCAACTGTATTTTTTTAAAATAGATGTTATTGTCCCAGACTATCTAAAATATGATCATTGTAAAAATATACTTTTACCTATGATAATCTAAACCAAGCGTACAATAATCTCTTAACATAACATTGAATATAAGAAAACATTAAACATTTATGTTAAATGCAAGATTTGTTGCAAAATAAATCGACTTTTGTCGAATGTTACTCCGTGGAAATAAAGTTTATATTTTATAAAAACACGACGAAAATGCCGCTTTCAATCTGAAGCCTAACAAAACATGTCAACATGGCGGCTTGCATGAGTGAAAACGGTTCAGAAAGAAAACTTGAATTGTATCCTTTTACTGCTGTCCCTAAATGTTAAAATAATTCATTCATTCTGCTTTTGTATCTTATGATTCATTAAATCTTTTCCAGCTCTTACCTGCTTGCACTGCTGGATTTGCTCAGAAGCACAGTAGATCGGTAACTGAATGAGAAATAGAGGTGCATGTTTTTAAAGTACTATTCTCTTTAACTTAAACAAAACTTCAGCTTTTTAAAGGTCCCTTTCCCATCCGAGAGAGAGGCAACTATCGCCCTGCAGTCTCTATCTCCTGATCCTGAACCCAGGAAAGGAGGAATCACTAAAAAGCTGGATTTATCAGGACAAACACTGTCTGTGTGAGTTACAGAACATGAACGATCACCTAAAAAAAAAAGTAAAAAAAATAGTTGTCCTAATTTAGATTTAGGTCGACACACTTTGCCACACTTGTCTAATTACCCCCCCTCCAACCACAATTGGGGATAGATATATATGTGTGTTGTTGTTGAAATGTATGGAATATTTCTATTATACACAATAAAACATCTAATTATTGCTCATGTCTTTATAGGAGATGGACCGCAGATGAAGCTCGTATTCTTCGTGTTTCTGTAAGTTCATTCTTGGACCATTTGTGTCTAGTGATGGAAACTATGGATGTATTTGGACCGCCTGTTTCACAATGACACTCTGAGAGACAAATAAAAGCATAAGAGGAGAGATGTAGATGCAGATGCTGTTTGCTCTGTTATGTGGATGTCCAAGAGAATCATCATCTGCAGTGTGTTCAAGTATGGACTGCGAAGACTCAAAAAGCCCAAAAATGAAACTTGAAACTGAAAAATTACTCACCTTTAGGCTGTCCAAGATGTAGACGAGATTGTTTCTTTTTTAAACAGATTTGGAGAAATTTAGTATTACATCACTTGCTCACCAATGGATCTGCTGCAGTGAATGGGTGCCGTCAGAATGAGAGTCCAAATGGCTGATAAAAACTATCACAATAATCCACACAACTCCAATTCATCAATTAAGTGTGTTTGTAAGAACCTAATCCATAATTAAGGTATCTGTAATATAGTTCTCTCCAGTGAAAAAGTGAAATACGCTCAGATCAGTTTACAAGCAAATACAGTCCAAAACAGTTCTAAAGAAATATGTCTGTGAATTCTGATGCAAGAGGACAACAGGGACAGTTAATTAGATTATTGTGATGTCTTTATCAGATGTTTGGACTCTCATTCTGACGGCACCCATTCACTGCAGAGGATCCATTGGTGAGCAAGTGATGTAATGCTACATTTGTTCTGATGATCTTGGATGGCTTGAGGGTGGGTAATGTTTTTTTGTGAACCGTTCCTTTGAGGTTTTTTGGTGTAACAGAAGCCAAAACACAAGATCCAGTGTTTTGTCATTTGAATAAAGATTTATTAATAGAGCATTGTTGATATAACAATACTGAGAGATGATTTAACAGTGTTCAAGGAAGGTGTTTGTTTTATAAAAGAGGGACAAATGTGTTTCTATTGGCAGACATCACTAAGAGTTTTTAAATCGAAATCATCTACAATACTGATTGATAGAAATAAAGACATTAAAAAAATCACATGGATTCAAGGGATGTCAGGACTCGCTCTTCAATTTCAGCTTTCTTTCACATTTTGTGCCTTTATTTGACCTACATCATACCCATAATTTGGTCAATGAGATGAGCCGTTAGAAATGTCTACTACATGAACATAGAAACATAAAAATAAACTGTAAACCGAGTAATTAAACAGTATGAGGTCAAGACAGGAATTAATCATTAATTTTACATTCATCCATTAAAACTGGGGAAACGCTTTCATTCGAAGTGAAAGGAATCATGCTGCATGGTTAAAATGATTGCACTTAATACTGTGTGAGCTCCCAGATCCCCAAAACGTTCATTCGACACCACCAGCCTTCCTGTACCGAAGACTGTACCGTGTAGGTGGGTGTCCTTAGGCACAGACTTTGAATATTTCTTTCTAGCTTTGGCAGCTCTTAAATTCTGCTGAAGATTTGATATTGTGACATGCTGGGCTGTTTATTCTGAATGTGTGTGTGGTTTTTAGCTAAAGAATCGATTTAAGTTTAGAATATTAAAGGATTTGGCAAAATAAAGGAATTTCAAGGAAGTGTGACTGCTTCTATACATCTTAAAAAAAAAAAAAAAAAAAAAAAAAAAAGTAAAAGGCACAGACAGACATATAAACAGGAGACCAGTCTGAAAGACTATAATCTGCATGGATGAAGGAATTAACAAAACCAGAAGCAAAAAGAAATATCACTTGTAAATAATAGAAACAACTATCATGTTTAATCTTTCTCATAGAAATAATATCCTTAAAAGGGATGCTGTAGCAGGGCGTTTCTTTAAATTCCTAACAGTTCTTTACATACAAGTTTGGAAAGGAAGGGTTTTCTTCTGAATGCTGGATGTTTTGCACATTGAGATCGGTCCGCCCCGCGCTGGCTCTCCTCTGCCTCTCTGCTCCCCTCTATCTCCAAGCGTCCCATCTCAGCAGCTGCAGCTGTCACCAGAGGACACGGGTCTGTCATCTCTCAGTTTGATCTGGTCTGGGAAGTCGTACGTCTCCACCTCAGACTCCTGTGAGATGGGTGGACGTTAGTATCAGAGTGGAGGTGCTGTTATTGGACATGTCAAACGGTGCGTACCTGTTTGAGGGCATTGCGAGCGATCGTTTGGAAAGCTTGGTCCACGTTGATGGCCTCTTTTGCGCTGGTCTCAAAGTACGGGATATTGCTTTTGCTCTGACACCAGGCCTGGGCTCGTTTCGTTGTCACCTGCACAAAGGCGATGAACTGGTCAAAACAGTAAATTGATACATGGCTCATCCAATCCGAATCCGATTTTAAAATCAACATTGTTAAAAGAAAAATGTAGATTGAAATAAAATCTAAAAAGTTAAGATTTTTTATTTCAGATAGTTGCCAACATAACATTTCAAATTTTCATTTAGTTTAACTTGATATATAAAAAATTATTCAAACTGAAATAAAATTAATACAAATATATAGATGGTTTCAACGCCAAAAACAAACAAACATTCCTGTGCAAGCTTTTGTTGCCCAAATATAACTTCTAGTAGACTTCTACATAGAATCAATAACAACAGCAAAGACCCTCTAGAGTAGATGATTACTGATAACAAGCAAAAATGTTTGCTGTGTAAATCAGACAGGCTTATTGGTTTCCTTCAGAGATACAGGGATATAAAAATATCCACGCTGGGTTTTGATTCTTAAATGTGCAGTGCTCATATTTATTCAACGAAGTCAAAGCCTTTTGGAAAATCTATTTGTGGTGGTCAGTTTTGATATTATGGCGGGCCGACACAAATAAATCAATGTATGGGAAACACTGCATTTAACTGCGTTTGAAGTCGGTGCCACTAGCCAGAATGATACACAAGCACAGACCGGAAGTTAACTTCGGGCCAGGCGTGTGCGCCCGATGAAGTGGTCTATAGACATAGTTTAAAAAAACTAATAACAAAATGACAAAATAAAGACACAAAATTTGTAAAATTTTTAATTGAAAATAAAAAACAAGAGTGTAAAAAACTACTTTACTACCGTTGTAAGTGGACCTTAAAAAATAAATAAAATAAACAAAAACAAGAAAATTATTCAAATGTAAAAATTATAATGTACCCCCCCCCAAATATTAAATATAATAAAATGTTATAATATATAATAAAATAGAAACTATAATAGTATCTCAATCATACTAATAATATTAAACAAAAATACTTTATGATAATTTGTAAGATAAAGTATTTATATACAGCACAGTTACTCATTGCGCGTCTCGTCAAGCTATAACTGGCGGCTCGCATAGTAGCTTACAGTATCACACTGCCACTTGCCTTCAGAGCATGTGAGGCAGGAGCGAGCGGGAAGCGAGCGGGCGGATCTTAGACAGAGCGCAGAGCGGCAATTTCAAAAGGACGGTGGACGGAGCGTCGCATTTCCCGCTCCAATTTCTTTCTGCTCACACCACGAGTCTGAAGCATGCTCATTCAAGCCTGACCCTGAATCCATTAGTCTTGCACAGTCATCAACAGTAGACTATTTTCAAGCAAAACTCGGCTCAATAATGGAGTTCAAAAAGTAAAATGAGAATTCATAAAGGTGTAGCCTATCAATATAAGTCGCTCCGGAGTAGCCTATAAGTCGAATCAGTCAAAAAATGCGCCATGAAGAAGAAATAACATATAGGCCTAGCCTCGCACTGGACTATAAGTCGCATTCATTTAGAAATGTATAAAAAAAAATAATAAATAAAAAAAATCGTATGGACGGGACAGTTCTCCGTTACGGACGTGAACGCTCTGACAGAGGCACTAAGACTGCTTTAAAACTTTCACTGAGACCTCAAACAGAAAGCACAAAGCCTGTCTTTAAATTTGATTTCGTTTTGTATTAATTGTATCTTAATTTTAATCAAGGTTTCATCAACCAATTGTCTGGATTTAATAAGAAGTAAATAGAAAATAGATAACCACGATACGAAGGAGCCGGTGTGAACCTGGAGTTTGTCTCTTGAATGAACCGAAACTCAGCGTATAGCCTACTTGCCTCACAGACCCGACACATAGGCTATATATAAAGATTGAAATGTCTACTTTTAAACAAAACAATTCAAAACGAAAGAAAACAGACTGCTCTCCCTCCCGTATGAAATGTGCATTTCTCTCAGGCGCGTTCACTACTGCGAAGATCACGAGTCAGCATCTTTCTAGCCGACAGACATAAAAAAAATTAAATGTCTTCTGCTATATTTTACATATTCATAATCATTAATTTTGCCGGTTCGTTGTGACAGCTTTTAGGTGCCCTTAAATGTTACATGAATGCATCAGCACTGAAAACAGAGATTTTTTTTTTCTTTTGGGGGCATTTTGTTTGACATGCATGCCAGCTTTCGCTCATCCCACTATTAAAGTAAATCTGTTCTTAAACGAAAATGTATTGGCCGTGTTATTTCTTTTTTGTGGGATGTCCAATTTATATGTAGAAATGCACATTTGCAAAGGTGACTTATGTTGTCGTAAAAGTGGCTCGCCTTTTGATTTTGCTCTGCCAATGTGGCTCTTGTGAAAAAAATAGTGAGGATCACTGATATACAGGATAAAAACCAATAAAATGATGATCATGTTCAACAATCATTATAAGACAACAGAAGAAGACCGTGTTTAGATGAGATGTAGAAATTAAATGGGGGTTTTCCTCTGAGAATTTGATGTCAAAATGTAGGCATGAAACTCTATGAGGCTGAGTAAAGACCGACCTGTCTGTTCTCCAGGTCGATTTTGTTGCCGAGCACTACAAAGGGGAAGTTCTCCGGGTCTCGAGGGCTGGCCTGAATGAGGAATTCATCCCTCCAGCTGTCCAGGGTTTTGAAGGTGTTCGGTGCGGTCACGTCATACACCAGCACGCAGCAGTCTGCCCCGCGGTAAAAAGCCACACCCAAAGACTGGAAACGCTCCTGTCCTGCCGTGTCCCAGATCTGAAACATGAGCCAGGAGAATATTATAGTACTGCATCATTTGCATTTAAAGGGCCATATTATTAGAAATCAAAATGTCCTTAATATTAAAAAAAAAAAAAACTGTTTAATTTTTAGGGTTGTCAGGAGGGTAACACAGTCATGAAATAATAATACAAACAAATACATTATATACAAAATATTATTTTCAAAAGACTCAAAAGATTTTCAAAAGTAAATGGACCTCAGGTAAAAAACTAAAATAAAAATGAATTAATAAATATAAATATATAAATCTTGCTTAATGCATTATCATTTATAATTACTTTTGTAGTATAAATGTTATTTGTGTCAGTTTAGTTTTAATTTATAATTTGAATTAGATTTTTTTTTAAAGCTTTAATTTTAGTTAGTTATTTTGTGTGTTTTAGTAAATGTATTACTTTTAATGTCTATATTGCTTTATTTAAGTACTTAAAATATATTAAAACTAATTGAAAATAAAAAATGCTGCTACTTAGTTGCCAAGACATTTCTTTCTTAAAAAAAAAAAGGGTTTAGCTTTGATTTATGATGGTGACCCGTTTTTATATATTTACATATAATATGCTAAATAAAAATGGATCACATCTAAAGACTCGTACCTGCATCGTCACCAGTCGGTCATCCACCATCATCTCCTTGGTAAGAAAGTCTGCACCGATGGTGGCTTTATACTGATTACTGAACTTCTTATTGACATATTGATTCATCAAAGAAGTCTTCCCAACCCTGCAGCACACAAATACAAGAGCGATTATAGTATAATCGAAGATTATGTATCTCAGAACCTAATTAAATAACACTGTCAGGCATCATTGGATCAGAAGGCCAACACTTACCCAGAATCCCCGAGAATGATCACCTTCAGAAGCACCTTTTTACGAGAAGCCATCCTTGTGGACTAAATTGTGCCTAAAAAACGATAAGATAATTTGTGAGGCCACTTTAATATGTAATTAACTGATTTAGTATGGAACCTCCGCAAATGACATGCAGTAACTTTGATTGCCAAACACATAAACATGTAGAAAAGGGAAGGTCGCACGATGTCAAATCTACCATAATGAATGTAATATAAAGCGTGTCATTAATAAAAAAGAGAACCCCTCGCATTTATTGACAATAAAAAGATAACCTTACTTGTTGTCAATGTCAGTATAAGCTTTCAATTCATGCTAACCAGTTGCAAATGTCCTGTCAGTTATTAAAATGTCAGTGTTAAAGTTTAAAATACTTTTTTTATAAATTAAAATTATATACAGAACAATCTAATGTTTTAAAATGATCCGTTTAGCATATGGTTTTGTGCTAAGGCTATGAAAAGCTAGTTAAAACTAGCACAAACGCAACCGTAAATGTAACACTTTTAACTTACACAGGTTATCTATATAAATAATCACGTTTTATACTCTTAAAACGTTTAAATCTTAGATTATTGTTATTTTAGAGCGTTTAAGTCATGAAGTGTTTCAGTATTTTTACACTTGTCACTTCTGTTGTGTTAGCGAAGACTAGCTAGCATGTTAGCGTGACAAAAACTTACTTTCTGAGGAGAAATCCCAGCTGAGACTCAACAACCTTCTGCTGTCCTACAACAAAAACAAGCCAACACGACACCTCCACAGGCTCTGGTCGACTCGGGACGCGCTCTTTCGGTCGTGTGGCGTGTTTTTGGACGGTTGTCACGGACAGTTCAGCACATCCGCCTGTAATAATGAGCCGCAAGCACTCCCTCCCTTCACTCAACACCCATCATCTTAATGTCGGTAAACGTGAATGCAAATACAAATGCAAAAGTGTGTTATCTATCTCTGTCGTGCTGTTTATATCAGATAAAGAAAACCCATCCATTTCTTTATAAGTTACAAAAGTAGACCTGTGCACCGAAAACTCACAATATGTGGTATGTAAATGTGATATCCACTGATATAAACCCATTTATTACATTGCCTGACTGAACTGTTTACTAATATTTTGTGTATTTACAAAATGTTATGAATATAAATACAGTAATGCATATAATGTGAAATGAAATATTTAATTAACTATGCAATGCTGAAAATATATATCAGTGTTATTTTTTTTTATATTACAGTATTATCTTTAGATTCATATCGTGTGTATTTGTATTTTCTATGTTGTATAAGCTACAGGACAGGGCCTCTTAAATTTACCTGGGGATGAATACCTATCTAATCTATCTGATATATGAAATGTTTTCATGTAACTACACTCAAAAGTTTTTGGTCAGTTTTTTGTTATACTTTTTTTTGTCTTTGTTAATTAATACTTTTGGGATGCATTAAATTGATCAAAAGTGAGATAGAAAATATAATGATACAAAAGATTTACATTTCAAATATATGCAGTTTGTTTGCACTTTCTAAGTCAAAAATACTGAATATATTAAGTTTCCACAAAAATATGAAGCTGTTTATTTTTTTCTTGTACATTCTGAAACTGTTTTCAAAATTGAAATATTTGCCAACACAGTAATAAAATTACATTTTAAAAATGTATTCAAATAGAATATATTTATTTCAAAGTAACAGTTCTAATAAATGGTATTCATGTTTCACAACATTATTTTTTTTGCATTTTTTTGAATCAAACAAATCCAACCTTGGTGAGCATAACAGACTTCTTCCATAAACAACTTTAGAACTGTAGTATATGCATGGAAACCTAGTCAGCATATTTTCTCTTTACATAAGTGTAACATAAAATACAAAGGTTGATTTGTTATAGATAAAATCTATGATTTATCATATTAGTAGCTGTACCATCTATTATTTAAAACACATCATAAAGCCAAAACCCTGTTCTATATATATTTCTGACCCAAAAGGCTTTATTGATTCATAAATAAAGTTCCTTTAAGGTTAAGGAACCTTATTCCTTAAGAGTAACAGGACACCAACAGGACAAACAAATTGTGAGAAATCATTCAAAAGTGTTCAAAGGCTGAGTATCTCTGAAGAACAAGTGAACGATCACAGACTTTGAAACTCCTGCACATGGAGTGATAAGATAAAAGTTAACAAGACATTTACTCACAGACCGATTTTATGTACATTTGATTATACAAGGCAGTAACATAATCTCACAGAAATAAGCATCAGGAACAACCAGCAGAGTTCTCTGTTAAAGAGGCTACTATTTTACATATCTCCACCTTTAGAAATCATCGTCATCGCAAATGTCCAGATAAACGTCGAAAGCCTCGCGGTTGCAGTTTCCATCAGGGGTGAAGACGTATTTGTGGAATGTACCATCAACACATATGGCTTTAAAGAGAGACACAAGTGATGAGAAACTGACAAAACAATAATGGTTCACTCAAATGTCTTGGAATAAAATCCACATACCAATAACAGAGTTGACATTTTTGGAGGTGTTCTTCCCAAAGGCACAGATGCAAGCGCACTCAGCCGGCACTGTGAAATTAGCCAGAGACCACTGACTGTCCACATACTGTCCAATGACCGGACCCACCTTTCCTACTCGCGCCAAACTAGAGAAGACAAGAAACCACACATAAAACCATGTGACTATGTGACTATAACTAAAACTACATTTCTACATTTCTAAAGAACAGCTAATGTAAGGAAAACTACAATAAAATGACTTGATTAATCTTACGCAGAACGCCGGTTCAGTTTGGTGTCTTTCAGAGCAAATATGTGCACAGTTCCCTTGTCACTCGATGCACACAGAAAGGATGAGTCATGGCTGAAATTAATACTGTAAACAACAAAAATTACATATCATTAATTATTGAATTTTGTTGTTTAATTTCATTTATCATCAAAATATATATTATGAATATTTTATCTGTTTTCTTGCATGTGTGTGACCATTATCAGACATCACAGAACCATTTAAATTATTGACATTTTAATTTACATTTACAGGGGATATTTCAAATAAATATTTTACGTCTTAGTAGTTTGGCTGGGAAAAAACGTTTGGGGACCGATGATTTACACAAATAAAGTGTTTTCATATAAATTTCTTTGTGAATTGATTTTTGGATAGTTTCAGACAGTGAAGTAAATTCAGGTGTTCAGTATCTATGTGAAAACTTTCAATGCTGCTCAGAAAATATCCCAGGATGCACCTCAGGAATTTAAGAGAATGTCCAAAGTGAGCAGAGCTGGAATCTAGATAAAGAAGAAGCTCGGATACAATACCAGTAGAGCGTAGCAGGGTCGGTTCCTCTTCGTAGTTCCACTAGCTTGTCTCGTGTTGTAGTGTCAAACAGACGGATCAGCGTGCCCTTTCTGGACGCAGACGCAACCACACTGCCAGACTGGTTTAGTGCCAGACAGGCGATTTCACTCTGGTGGGCATTGATGGTGAAAGGAGCAGATGATGTGCCAGGTTTGGTGTTGGTAAGGTCCTGTCAAAGATTCATGAACAATGTTAAATAATAACACGACATTACTACAAATACAGTACGTTAAAGGAATAGTTCACACAAAAAAGATAATCTGATGAAAACTCACTCACCCTCAGGCCTTTCAAGATGTAGATGATTTTGTTTGTTCATCGGAATAGATTTGGAGAAATTTAGCATTACATGACTTACAGTTTGATCCTCTGCAGTGAATGGGTGCCGTAAGAATAAGAGTCCACATTTTACTGGAGGACTCATATTTTAGACAGAAGCAATGGTTTTAGGTTAAAACTTAAACTATCTAAATGATAGATATATTTATTATAAACATGTCACAAGATGTTAATTGATGGACTGGAGTTGTGTGAATTTCTTTCATTTTGATGGCACCCATTCAATAATGATAAATGTCTCCAAATGTGTTCTAATGAAGAAACAAACTCCTCTACATCTATATTTTGACTACAAAATTAACATTTTTAAAGTAAAAAATCGGGTAATTCATTTAATAAATGACTGCAAGTTTGAATAAAATTCAATTCACTACTGTAATATTTTATAACTATTTGCACATAAGTCTTACCACTGACTGCAGGCTGCCACATTTGTGCCCAGGGAAAACCAACAACTGCTTTTCCAAGCTAGGGCACAGGTCACACAAACCTCCAAACGCAAAAACACATCGATGAAAAACTGATAAAACAAGTCAAGCCTCTTTCTGATGAAACTATTTGAAATTGCAAGTGTTGCTCACAGTACCTTTCGGGTTATCTCGAGTGTCAAACTCAAACATCTTGACTGGGTTGTCAGGAAAACTATACACATAGATCCTGTTTTTCAGGACAATGATGATTCTTCACATACAAAGATATAATATGAGACATTATTAATACGATCAGAATTGTTAAGTGTAAAGACTATTGTCTTATGGCTGAGTGTCTTACTTGTCATGCCTCATGCGCACAGCCAGCACTGGTTTGGTGAACGTGAACTCAAGGACTAATTTGTCCTTAGGGTCTCGCACTTCCCGAGCATCATCCCAAATTAATACTGTCAGAAATAAGATGAAACTTTATAAAATGAATGGCTCATTTAAAGTCTGAATTTAAGGGGGCCATTTAAGTGTACTTTATCTAAGTATATAAGTGCACTTAAGACTCCCAGTGTACCTGAGATTTCAGAGAACTTGGGGTTGACGCCGCCTCCCACAACAGCCAAGAGGTTTGATCGATGAAGCATTGAACACAGAGCAATGCTGCCCACCTGCTCGTGATCTACAATCAATCAAATCAACACAGACAACTCTACAAATATGTTTGTTTGTTTTTAAAAAAAAAAAAAGGAAAAACACAGAATTATCTTACCTAAATGGCCCTTTTCCATTAAAGGTTCCACATTGTAAATACGAACACCTGTTTCCATGGCACAACAGAAACAACCTAAAAAAAATAAAAAAATTAAAAAAAACTCAAAGCTAATGAATACAGTTAAAAGAAATCATTAGTACATCATTAATACTGACTGACAAGTATTTTCCTGATATATTGGCTTTATATCCCCTTTAATCAGTCCAAAAATCCACCTTATCAATAATGCACTTTTTTTCTTTTTTCATTTGCAATCATGAAATTATTTCATAGTTATATTAGTATTATTTTGGCCATGAAAAAGGTCATCAGTCAATCACACATTTTTAGCAAATTATTATTAGCGGTAAAGAGTTACTTAACTATTACAGACAATATTATGCAATAAGGCACTAAGGGTAACAGTTTTCTAAAATACTATAAATAATAAATAATCAATCAATCAGCCTAGCAGCATTAGTAATTAAACAGCAGGATGTTTTTCAAGGAAACTACACTTAAGACTCACTCTGGTCTTGGTTGAACTGAAGGCTGTTGACTCCTCTCTGTTGGGCCATGATCTCAGAGAAGAGTTCACTGCTGCTTTTTGGATCTTCGGGAGTTTTATGGTCTAGATCTGATCAGCCTGGATGAGCAGGAGACAGCGGTTTAACATATGAACGCTGACATTACAACAGAAAAACAACTTCCTTTTACAATATAATCCGGCTGTCATGACATCTCACTCACCATTAAGATATTTAAAAGATCCAACGTGTTGCCCTGAAGCTAAACAAATAAATCAAATTGATTGAATAATGTTTAATGTTAATTTAATAGAGCACATTAGGCAATAACCGCACAGGTGCCAATAGCTGTTGTTGTTGTTGTCTTCGTCGCTGCTCTCTTCCTCTATGATACCACAGGACTGTGAACAGCGCACTACTGCCCCTGCTGGAGAGGAGGACACCACAGGACTGTGAAGAGAGCACTACTGCCCCTGCTGGAGAGGAGGATACCACAAGTAGAGGACGGAGACTGGCTTTTTCACAGAAATGGGTAAAAGACAAAAATGTGCCCAGTAGTGGAACAGAATTTGTGTATATTTGAACAGCTTCTATAGGCCTTAATTATGCTTTTTCACGTGTCACTTGTAAAATGGACCAATCACAGTCGTTTGTGGTTACTGGTTACTGGAAAATGGAATTTGTGCAATGAATATATCTAAATAATACTTTTAATGCATAAATGAGGGCAAAGAAAGAAAGAAAGAAAAAAAGAAAAAAAGAAAGAAAGAACCCGTCCTGACCAAACCCGTTTAAATGGACCTCAACTTTTTCTCAAATTACGCAAACCCAAATCATTAATACGACTATAGATGTTGTGGATTTATCACACTTTTTTTTTAATGTAGGCATTTCGAGTAGCTTATATTACAAGTGACACAAATATTACACTGAACCTCACAATATTAATAACAAACTAAAAAAGAAAAAAAAATTTAGGGGTGTGGTCCTGGTCAAGACAATCTCCTGAACTCCAAACTGAATTTCAGAATGGGAAAGAAAGGTGATTTAAGCAATTTCGAGCGTGGCGTGGTTGTTGGTGCCAGACGGGCCGGTCTGAGTATTTCACAATCTGCTCAGTTACTGGGATTTTCACGCACAACCATTTTACAAAGAATGGTGTGAAAAGGGAAAAACATCCAGTATGTGGCAGTCCTGTGGGCGAAAATGCCTTGTTGATGATAGAGGTCAGAGGAGAATGGGACGACTGATTCAAGCTGATAGAAGAGCAACTTTGACTGAAATAACCACTCACTACAACTGAGGTATGCAGCAAAGCATTTGTGAAGCCACAACACGCACAACCTTGAGGCGGATGAACAGCAGAAGACCCCACCGGGTACCACTCATCTCCACTACAAATAGGAAAAAGAGGCTACAATTTGCACGAGCTCACCAAAATTGGACAGTTGAAGACTGGAAAAATGTCGCCTGGTCTGATGAATTTGGCGTAAACAGAATGAGAACATGGATCCATCATGCCTTGTTACCACTGTGCAGGCTGGTGGTGGTGGTGTAATGGTGTGGGGGATGTTTTCTTGGCACACTTTATGCCCTCTTAGTGCCAATTGGGCATCGTTTAAATGCCACGTCCTACCTGAGCATTGTTTCTGACCATGTCCATCCCTTTATGACCACCATGTACCCATCCTCTGATGTCTACTTCCAGCAGGATAATGCACCATGTCACAAAGCTTGAATCATTTCAAATTGGTTTCTTGAACATGACAATGAGTTCACTGTACTAAAATGGTCCCCACAGTCACCAGATCTCAACCCAATAGAGCATCTTTGGGATGTGGTGGAACGGGAGCTTCGTCCCCTGTATGTGCATCCCACAAATCTCCATCAACTGCAAGATGCTATCCTATCAATATGGGCCAACATCTCTAAAGAATGCTTTTAGCACCTTGTTGAATCAATGCCACGTAGAATTAATCCTTTAGGTGAGTGTATATATATTTACAAATGCGAAAAGCACTACACTAAAACTGATTGATGTGTAATTATCTTTTCTGTCCAACAGGAGGCAGCAAGTAACTAAAGACGGCCTTCTCACTCTTAATCATTTCATTAGAAAAGGATACAAAGGTAATGGTGGTCCTTATGATCTCTGCCTGTTTGCATATGCGACTTCCATCTCACCTGTGTGTTAAAATGACTACATAAAAAAAATAACAATAATGCTGTGGATAATACAATATAGGGGCACAAAAGACAGTCTATCTCCTGAGTGACTTTTTCTCAGCTGCATAATTAAAAGGTCTATATAGATCATAAAACATGTCCCTGAGCTGTTCACCAGTCGTTTTAGAGAATGCAGCTTATGTAGTTAGATTTTCTTGGTTTTGCCTGCTGCTGTATTTTAAATGATTTACATAGCCTACGCATTAATATACTTTGTGCACAAACATATTAGGTGAGAAGCTTCACATTGTCAAGCTGACGAATGCTTGCACAGAAGGGAAGATGCATTGAATTACAAATCAGTACGAGGTATTTAGCATGCGAATGAGAGCGCTGTAAGATATGACAGTTACTATGCTGAATTTAAAGGTAAACAGCGATTGACCTCAAGACAAGGGCATTATATAGAGTACATGTCTTTGGAAAGTGATGTTCAGCATACATGCATTTTTAATAATGGTGCATGGACATTATAATGTCACCCACTGAATCAAGTTAATTTATTAGGCCTATATAAAATATATACTGCGTCATGTTTGATGCATTCATTTCTAAAGCCTCTACATTACAAATGTGATTTTTCTTGATATTATTTTATACGTAAGGCTATACAGGGTTAAGATGAAGAATGGTTATGTCACACTGGTTCTAAATCCAAGAATGCCAAAGGGCATCACCACATTTTTCCTGGCCTGAGATAAATCTTCCCAACATTGGCCTTTATGCCTGAAATAACTTCAAAGCCATGCGGCATATAATCTGGCTGTTCATCGTTTCTTTAGTAAATCAGAAAAAGACTGATTGATTCAGATTTAAAAATGAAGCCATTGTTCCCGTCTGCTGGATCACAAGTGTTCAACGGGCATCTAATAACTCAGATGTTATCTCGACCCCTCCAGATATTATTATTTTTTGGTTGATCATATCATATGAGGACAACCAGCCATTCTTCTGCTTCTCTTCACAAGTTTCAACTCACCTTTGTGAACACTCTCAGTCCAGCTGCCTTATTTATTTAATTAATTGAGAACAGATAAGGTATTGTGAAGCAACCTCCTTGTGAAGAAATCTTCAGTTCACTTCAAATCAGTATTCTAATCTATGTATGTTGGATGTAAGAGGTTTTGAATGAGAAAAGTGGCTTTTATCTAAATTGTAATGTGTTATTTATTACATATGATTGACACTACATGGATTTTCTTGGTTACCGATTCAAATTTCAAGTATATAAATACTGTAATATTGGTTCATATTAATGCAGTGCTTTAGAGTTATTATTAGAAACGTGAGCTTTTGGTATTTTCCAAAGGCTATAATCACATAAATGTATTGAGGCCTACCGATTGGAGGCTTGTTAAACGAACAACTTCCTCGCGGTCACGCTTAATCTGCACACAATCTGTCCAAGTTTTAATTAGCAGTCTGGTACATTTGTGCAGAGTAAGTACTCGAGTCAAGAGAGAAGTTCACGGGATACAACTCGAGTGCTTTTACAAGCATCTGCCCTTTACAAACTCTCAAAACACAGACGGTTTATTCTGCCCTGCAACAAATGATCAGATTTATTTCCATTACGCTTCTCTGTCTCCTTTGACTGTCGTTTGTCCTGTCTAGACTGATTTCTGGATGAATCACAGAAAGCAATAGACAAACAGAGATCTTGCCAGAAGCAACTATTGCACTGATGCTAATGCTAATGCGCTTGTATATAGAGTCTGAAGAGACGAGAGGAAATCTGGTCAGCCATAAACTCTCAGATCTGACTGAGATCTGTCATTTCCCCCTTGGGAAATTTAATTGCAACAATGGTCTCATTTAAATTACCTACATGAGAGCAAAAACTAAAATGGACTTTAATGCAAATATTCCCTTCAGAAAACATTAATATCATCTTCACTATCTAAATAATGTAGAAAGGAATGCATCACAGTACACTGAAAATATTATGCCAAACATAATTCTTCTGTATAATCATGCATTTTCAACTAGCTAATATCATTTAACTGTACAAACCCAAATGAAAGTGATGATTTACTCATACTCAAAAGTATGGCAATGTTCAAAATAACATACTAATGTATATCTATACTATTCTATGCAAATTGTCTATATGCATAAATCACTTGGCTGCATGTATCACGATTCACCGTACTCGCCCAGATTTTCCAGTATATGAAAAATAAACTTGTTCTTTGGTCCTTATTTTTACAGAGTGCAAAAACTTCAGACACTGTCTGTCAGTCACACAAAAATTGAACTGCATTATGGTGTTAATGACCATGGTGCAGATGGTTTCTGGAAATTCAAGGTATAGAACAAGAGAAATATGATCATGTCATCACATTATGGGCAGCAGCTGTTTTGCATTCAGAGTTCAGGCGGCAGGAAAATCTGCCACACAAATTGTAAACAAGTTAATTAAAACAAATGAAGCAGTGCACAGTTTGAAATAAAAGGAGGTTTATAACAGAACACATTGTGTGCACAATGGCCCATGAATATGTGTTCATGTTTCAAACGTTACACATGGTTTGAAAGAAGCTCCTTAAGATTGCTTGACTCCACAGGGCTTTTCTGGTACAAATTTAAGTTTAAAGAGAAAGGCCCATAGCAGTTATCCAGAATGATCATGGGAAGAACACTGCGGTCAGTGTCCTCCAGTGTTGTTATCAAAAAGAGACTGGAAAACTGTGGGAATGACCATAAATAGAAATAATGGTGCCAGACTCTTACTAGTTCACAAATTCCCTGTTGAAGACCCCTGTGCAAAAAGTTAATATAGTACACTAACATGCACATATATAGAAGCTTATTTCCATCAAGGAATGAAAAAATAAAAATGGTAATTGTAACTTTTAATATCACAGTTCTGTCATTTCTTGCTCTCACAATTGCAAGAACGGAAATATAAATTAAGCCAAAAAGCAATTGTGAGAATAAAGTTGCAGATTGTGGGAAAAAGGCAAAAACAAGATTTTTTTTTTGCACTTGTATATCTAATTCAGACTTTACTTCTCAGAATTATGATTTTATCACAATTCAGCTTTTTCATGCAATTCTGAGTTTGTCTCACAATTGTGAGATATATGCTTGCAAAGAATTTGATAAAAATTCTTTGCAAAATGCAAATAGAAATTAACTTGACATCTCCAATTTTGACATTTTTTGAAGTTGCAAGCTTGTATCTCACAATTATATAAATGTCAAAATTGTGAAATTTCAGAGGAAAGTATCTCACAGTTGTAAAAATTGTGAGCTAAAAAGTCACATATGGTGGAAAAAGCAGCGACAACAAGCTTTTATTCCACTTGCAAATACAAATTTGTATTTGACAATTAAGTCTTTACTTCTCAGAATTGTGAATATATGTAATAAATACATAGTACATAGTTCAGTTTTTTCCAAACGTTGAGATATAAACTCAAGAACTGTGAGGAAAAAACAAAGTCACAATTGCCTTTATGTTTATTATTATTATTCCATACAGTGTGGCCTCAAAGCAAACAGATATGGAGTAAACATCTCTGTTTTGATTTCAAAGGTTATTTAAAACACAGAAAAGTGAAGTTTTCTTATAAGCACTTTCTGAAAATCAATTGTATCCTATTGAAATGACAGTAATTACTGCAGGCAGGACGGGAAATGCAATGCTAATCAGTTTGGTGGGCATGGATCCAGCCCTGAGGGGCGCTGCGGCTCGCTCACTCCGCTGAAATGAGAATAATGTTTAGTTTAATGCTGTTTGCCTGGCTGCATGAAAAAAAAAAAAAAAACATTGTTGCTTGTTAATAATTTGATTCCAAGAAAAGTAAGCCTTCACCAAAAAAAAAAAAAAAACTGACAAATTATTCATTTACTTGACTCAGAGTGTAAAGCACAGTTCAGCATAAATATTGATAATGTACCATGGTGAGGTGCTCATTTCCTCTTGTTGATGGTTGTATTTACAATAAATTCATAATTAATAACATAAAAGGCCTGAAGGATTTTGAAGAGCATGGAAAACGACAGATTGTTTTTTTAATTTGCCCTAAACAGTGAACACAGTTCATAAGAGGATTTAGAAGCTTGAGAGAGAAGCAAAATTTGTTGTTAAGTTTAGAAAATAAGAGAAAAGATTGACAATGAAGATGACAAAACACAAAGAATTTTGTTTTTATTTTATTATTATTATTTTTTTTTACTTCATTAGAAAGTTTTTCTATGTTTCTATTTTTATATTGTTTCCGTTTTAATTTTAGTTGAGGTTTTAGTCATTTTATTCTGTAATTCTGTAAATATTTCTAGACATTAAATTTTTTTTAATGTTGTTTCTTAAATAATTTTGTATTTTTTAAGTTATTGTTAGAATTTTAGTGCATAAAGCTAAACTAAATGAAAATAGGAAATGCTGATGTTAGCTATAGTGTAACGTACATTTTAGCTGATAAATGCATTTTATCAATTTATTCTTTCTTTTTCAAGAAAATGGATCAAAAATATTCATGGCTTTTCTTTGCATAGGTCTATAAAAAGTTTTTGTTCAATCTCATGCTTTCTATAACGAGAACTTCCTTCTCTGCCTATTTCTTTTTCATTAGCAAGCAACAAATCATGATTAAAAACAGGCCGAGCTCTTCAATATACCGCTCCAACCTCCTGTTTCAATATGAAATGAATCACCCTAAAATTAGTTTATTTGGGCAGCTGGAGTCCTCAGTGAGTTGATTCAGGCCTGTCAGATAACAAGAGATAACAAATCATTCTGAGCTGAGGAGGAGTATGAAAGCATTGCCTTAAAGTTCTCAAGGGGCTATCCTTGAAATAAATAAAGAAAAATAAAGAAAGAAAAAGAAAGTTTTCACCATTTGGGAGGAAACACTTCATGAAATATTGTCAAAACAACAACACTTCATCAGAGTTAATATTCCACTTAATGCCAACTCCACCTGAATCACACATCTCATGAGCACTGTTACTAAGCAACAACTTAAGCACATAGAAAAAAAATTACTTTGATATACAGGTGCTTCTCAATAAATTAGAATGTGGAGGAAAAGTATTATTATGTATTTAATAAATTCAATGCACACAGACTGAAGTAGTTTAAGTCTTTGGTTCTTTTAATTGTGACAATTTTGACTGATATCTCAAAAAATTTGTATACTTTAAAAGACCAATAAAAACATTTTTTTTAGTGAATTGTTGGCGTTCTGGAAAGTTTGTTCATTTACTGTACATGAACTCAATACTTGGTAGAGGATCCTATTGCTTTAATTACTGCCTCAGTTTGGCGTGGCATGGAGGTGATCAGTTTGTGGCACTGCTGAGGTGGTCTGGAAGCCCAGGTTTCTTTGACAGTGGCCTTCAGCTCATCTGCATTGTTTGGTCTCTTGTTTTTCATTTTCCTCTTGAAAATACCCCATAGATTCTCTTCAGGTCTGGTAAGTTTGCTGGCCAGTCAAGCACACCAACACCATGGTCATTTAACCAACTTTTGGTGCTTTTGCTAGCTAATTTCTTGGTAAACTGGTGCAGTGACATTGGTTTTCAAAAAACACAATGGACCAACATCAGCAGATGACATTGAACCCCAAATCATCACAGACTGTGGAAACTTAACACTGGACTTCAAACAACTTGTGCTATGAACTTCTCCACCCGTCCTCCAGACTCTAGGATAAAATGAAATACAAAACTTGCTCTCATCTGAAAAGAGGACTTTTGACCACTGGGCAACAGTCCAGTTCTTCTTCTCCTTAGCCCAGGTAAGACGCCTCTGATGTTGTCTGTGCTTCAGCAAATTCCTTGACACGTCTGTCACTTCTGTTTGCACACCTCAATTGAAGTTCAACTCAAAGTCAGCAAATTAATTTTAATTAGGCACTCTCACATCAATTTGTAATGGCACACAACCCTGAATTCATGAGATAAAATTAGAATATTCAGTATCTGAATATCTAATATTCAAGAAAGCAAACAAATACTCAAAATGTTCTTCAAAATGTAAAACTTACAAACTGGTATTTGAAAACCACATATTGATCATCCCATTAATCTGAATATCGAGGCAGTGTTCACATCAGTATCTTTGATGATTATGATCTGTTAATATTTAATTGTCAGTAAAATTGCTGGTTATTTCCAATTAGAAACCATCATACCATTTCACTCAAGTAAAGCAAAGCACTTAAAAAGTGTAACAAAGACAAGCAATTGGCTCTATGGCTGAAATATGCCTCTCTCGGATTCTCTTCAGCTTCACTGACTGCTCGTTTCAGTCTAATCCTGTTCATCACTTCCAAGATGAGACTGGCTCCCGAGGAACCGCAAATCGATAGAAGTATTCTCGGGGGGTGGAAGATTAACCCTCTGGGGACGGATTGGGCGGTACCGCCCAAAATGGCATACTTTAACAAATGTGTAGTTATCTCAAAAACTATTAATGCTAGAGAGATGCGTTTTTTTTGCCGTCTTCCTCAGATTCCACTGAAAACAGCGGTATCCAGTTTGTATATTAAACACGCTTCCCTTATTGCGCAATACCACTGCGTAAACAGGCCAATGAAAACTATTATGTTAGGCAGATTCAACACGCAACAACCAATGTAAAAACCGCTGGGAGGAATATTTTTCTAACCCAATCAGAGGAAGGTTACCATGATTTATTCTAGCCATTCAGAGGACTCTGTAGCTCTGCTGTAGCCTTGTAAAAGCTGGGCTGGACTATAGTAAAACGACCTCCAGCCAGGTGTAATCAATAACCGATCGGAGAATCAGCATGAGGTGGAGAAAGCAGAAAGCGATCGGAGTGTTACAGAGAACGATCGGAGTATTAGCGAGCACAAAGAGATAAATTCGAGAGAGATATAGCATTATTACAGAATTGTTTTATCAAAATTGCAAGCAGTAAAAGATTTAGGGCAGAACAAGCTCTGGAACAATTACTGGAAAGTGACGAGGGGAAATCTGGAGCAGACAGCTTTTACACAGATGACGAAGTATTTTACCAGGATGGGGCAGATCCATTTGAGGACTGGTATGTAACTTCAAATAACCTCTTTATCATTATAATTTATTATATCATACATCTTGAGTATGTATATGTTTTGGATTTTTAGTCAGATAGCGATTGAGGCATGAAATATTTGTTTTAGTGTACCATACTACTCTTTCCCTGTAAACTCAGTTCAAGAGTGGTGTGTAATTTGTTTCAATAGACTGACTTACTCAACTAAGTAAACTGCTCAGGTCAAGAGAGGTGAAATGTGTTTTTAGTGTACAGTGGAGTTTCATAGGGTTACATGAGTTTATAGGAGTTATTTTTTCTACATTGAATTTTGACACAAAAAAAGCTTCCAGTTTGATTGTGTATTTGCTCTGATGCAGGATGCAGACAGGACAACTCGCCGCACACCCCTACCCATTGTCCCCTTGGACCCAGCAAACCCTGCACACAAGCCTGCAGATGTCAGAAAGTACTGTGAGCACTGCAAGGCAAGCAAAGTGTACAACAAGACCTCCTGGCCTTGCTTTGCTCACTGGCATGCCTAGGACTGTTTGTAAAAAAAGTTAATTATTTAATTGTTCTTTACACATTTGATTAAACAATAACACATTTCTGTCAAGCAAAGAGTTTGAAAAAAAATTTTTTTTTCAAAAACTGTTCTATATTGTGTGTTTTTCAGTAATAAATGACAAAAAAAAATCTAATTTTCGTTTTTGAAATTCTCTAGTTTATTGTACAATTTTTCACTCATACTTCCTTTATAAACACATTGCATGCATGCTTATGGTAGCTTAGGGTCTTCTGAATCCATCGATACCAAATACATGGTGGTCCATCATCATTACATATGGTTTATAAGCCGAAATGTAAAAATAGAGAAAACAGACCAAAAAGGGCTTAGTCCCAAAAATAAAAAAAAACGCCTAGGACTGTTTGTAAATAAAGTTAATTATTGAATTGTTCTTTACACATTTGATTGAACATTAACCCATTTCTGTCAAGCAAAGGGTTTGAAAAATATATTTTTGGGTCAAAAACTTTTCACTTTTGTTGTGTGAGGTAGGATTTTCAGTAATAAATGACAAAAATCTTATTTTCGTTTTTGAAATTCTCTAGTTTATTGTACAATTTTTCACTCATACTTCCTTCATAAACATATTGCATGCATGCTTATGGTAGCTTAGGGTCTTCTGAATCCATCGATACCAAATACATGGTGGTCCATCATCATTACATATGGTTTATAAGCCGAAATGTAAAAATAGAGAAAACAGACCAAAAAGGGCTTAGTCCCAAAAATGAAAAAACGCCTAGGACTGTTTGTAAATAAAGTTAATTATTGAATTGTTCTTTACACATTTGATTGAACATTAACCCATTTCTGTCAAGCAAAGTGTTTGAAAAATATATTTTTGGGTCAAAAACTTTTCACTTTTGTTGTGTGAGGTAGGATTTTCAGTAATAAATGACAAAAATCTCATTTTTGTTTTGAAATTCTCTAGTTTATTGTACAATTTTTCACTCATACTTCCTTTATAAACATATTGCATGCATGCTTATGGTAGCTTAGGGTCTTCTGAATCCATCGATACCAAATACATGGTGGTCCATCATCATTACATATGGTTTATAAGCCGAAATGTAAAAATAGAGAAAACGGACCAAAAAGGGCTTAGTACCCTAAGGGTTAATGTGGGAATCACAGGCTTTGGGAAGATGGTTAAGTAGAACACACTCCCCACAGGAAATCATTCAGATCTTAATTAGCTGTTAAAGTGACGGAGACTGACACAGGCCACACTGAGAGAGGAGCGACACACATGGATGGAGCTCAAATCTGCCAGTAGACCAACTGACCCAACTGCCAAGAAGCTGGCACGTTTGTTTTAAAGAAACAGTGCACACAAGAATTAAAATATTGTCATGATTCACTCACCAATGTTGTTCCAAATCCATCTGAAGATCTTCAGTGGAACACAGTTGTGGTGGTGGCTCACTTTTAGGGTCAGGCACTTTAAATAGAACGTATAAGTGCGTTACATTAACAACATTTCAGTGAAATTTTATAGGCTAACAGGTCCATTGTGTTAAATGTAGCACAGCTTGCACAGAAGCTACTTTCAAACTAAGCAGATTTCTGTTGGTCAATACGGCGAATTCACATGACAAACTTGAACACAAACTCCACTTAAAGGGATAGTTCATCCAAAAATGAAAAGTACCCCATGATTTATTTACCCTCAAGCCATCTTAGGTGTAAGTGACTTTCTTCTTTCAGATGAATACAATCAATGTTCTATTAAAAAAATTCTGGCTCTTCCAAAGCTTTATAATGGCAGCGAATAGCGGTCGAGATTTTGAAGTCAAAAAAGCTACAGGTTATGAAGTTTTAAATATGGATATTTTTCTGACACAAATGTTTCAATTCACTTCAGAAGGTCTTTATTAATACAAACTTCAGCCTGAGAACATTAACAAATTATTTATGAAACTTTTTTATATTGGACTAAAAATACAGAAAAGCAGCCTCCTCATTTCATTAGTGATGAAATGTCATACTTTTTGTTTTTTTTGGAAAAAAAACTAGTTGAATGTGTCAAGCAGGTCACATGAATATTCAGAATCAGACAACTACGCTTTGTCAAGTATCATTTCAGTCAAGGGTGAAAACTCTTGGATGTATCAGTTTCATGTTATTTTAAACCAAGTGAGGGCTGTTATTATACAAGCAGGACCAACTTTTAAGCAGCTAATGCTGTTAGCCATTACATAAGCGCACTTTTTCAGTATATCCTTGATAAAAAGTTATTACCAAACATGGTAGATAAACTTTGAGATCCCGATAACATGAGTCATGCTCCCTGGATTCCCATTTAGCATATAATTAAATGAGAACGATTCCCCCCTTGTTATGAGTTCTTAATATAATGTTTACTGTGAAACTCTAAAGGAACTGAACAATAGGCCTAGTTATGGCATTTGATAGTAATAAACTTAAATAAAGGTCAATTTAAGCATTTTCAAGACCAAGTAAAGAAAATGTAAGAAATAAAGTGAGGAAAACTATCTTTAATTAGGGAGAACACTGTGAGTTGTAAACACTTCAAGGACTGAAAATATGACTTCTTACCAATCTCTATTACTTTTGTAATAATTTTACAAGAAAATAGCTTGAATTCCTCTGACCCAACCACTTGAACATGAAAAAAATGTATGCTGCAATCTCTGATCCCACTGCACAAAAAGTGATGTTCTTCCTTAATATATTTGTCTTGTTTTCCAATGCAAATGTCTTAGGTCTCTTAAATCAAGATCCATTTACTTGAGAAAAAATGTGCTTTAGTCTTTTTTTTCTGTGTAACTGGTCATATTGAAGAAAAAAAAAGAAAACACGCACGCACGCACGCACACACACACACACACACACACACACACACACACACACACACACACACACACATATCCACCAATTGACTTAATGTTATGTAACTTAATGAATGTAACACCAATGTAACTTTATTTAAAGTGAAAAGAAGTTTTCATTTACAGTTATTTGTTATTTTTTTTTAACTCAATTAATTTCTCATAAACAGCTTCATATCTTCATTTTACAAACATGCAGCATTTTAATGCCACTTTTCAATTTAAGACCTTCTGTTCTGATTTAATGCCGTTTTAAAGGTCTTATTTTGTGGAGGGGTGAATTAAGCCTATTTAAGACCTTCAGAAACCCTGAGATATTACTTGCATACACCATCCAGCTAGCCAAGAACTACTGAAATGGCAGGATTTCTCTCAGAGCTCATAAATAAATACCTGTTATTATTAGAAATTGTTAAAGGAAGACAAAAAAATGAACTTTAGTGCATGTAACTAGCAATGTCAAAATAACATCTCATTTTTTTCTAATGCTGCTCATTTTCTTCTCACACCTCCGCAACCTGAAACTGAAACAGGTGGACATTGTGACCAAACGTACTATCTAACGAAATATAATTGGCTTTTTTCCTCCCACACATCACTTTAATTTTAGACTTCAGCTGCATTTTTCTCTTGGTTTTGTTCCTAGAATGGCATGCCTGGAGCAGGTGGTGAATGCGTCTCAACCTAGAAACAGCTAAAAGACTAATCACGCTTAATTTGTGAACTTCGATTTTCCAGCTTGCTTGAGTTTCTCCCTCTCCAATTATCGTTCTGTTAGAGCCACTGTGTAAACAGAAAGATGGAGGTGGATGAACCCTCTCTCAGCTATCTGTGAAGACGTGTTGTGGTATGTTTCATCAGTTTTAGTGTTCCCAGCTGCTGCTGCTGACACCACCATTCATCCATTTATTAAAAATGTAATATTTAATTTAATCTGATTGCCTTTTCAATATGATCATGAAATCTAAAACAACGAATGTAGTTTGATGGCCTGTCAAGACAAGAAACCCTTGTGTGCCTTCCATTTTTTCCTATTGATTTTATTGACGTGGCTGCTAACCTCTAACCCACTCAGACTTGTGTACCTTTCTTAGACTTATTAATTTGGTTTTACTAGTGATTAGTACTAAGATTATTTCACACTAGGTGCTAAAACACTTTGCAATGAAAAACCTGCCAAATTGGTAATATCTCACTAGGCCGTGAGGAAGACTTGCTGTGAAATAATAATTGCTTTATATTATGCGGGTCATGGCCTAACTGAGATGTTTAATATGGAGCAGATTACTGGTTCGGGGACAGGTGTTAACCTTAGCGGGCCGTCTCCTGTGTGAAAGGAGGGAGAGTTGAGACCCCAGCAGCGTGCCGTCTGAATACATGAATAAAATGCAGCAAACATCAAGGCTGCGCGAACTGGCGCTTTTGAGGGAGTCAAACAGCAGCTCACAAACTGCTTTTGGCAACACAGTGAATTCACAATGTTGACATGGGCAGATATGACATTGACAGATGTCACAACAATTTAACGCAAAGGATTAGCCTGCAATGTTGGGAAGTCACTTACTAAAAGTACTAATGCTACTGACTGAACTACATATTTATAGTTTCCATAAATGAAAAATGTAGATTTTACAGTAATATTTTTTTTTAACAACAACTAGTGGTGAAGCACAAAAACTAAAATAAAATTTGTTCATTTTGTTCTATTTTATTGCTCTGCCACTGAGAAAATCAAGATAAAAAATAATAACTCAAACAGGTATTTTCAGATTTTTAAGTTCATCCAGCCATTCATTTCAATAAATAATTCACTGACTCAAGTCCTTGTATTTTCTTAATAGTTAATAAAATATGTAAAATTTGAGAACTTATTAGTTATTATATTAATCGGAGTAAATATTTAGTTCTTTTTTACCGAATCTGTTCATTCACACTGTTTATGTAAATAAATGATTCACTGATTCATTTAAAGGGTTAGTTCACCCAAATATAAAAATTATGTCATTAATAACTCACCCTCATGTCGTTCCAAACCAGTAAGACCTCCGTTTATCTTCGGAACACTGTTTAAGATATGTTATATTTAGTCCGACAGCTTTCTGTCCCTCCATTGAAAATGTGTGTACGGTATACTGTCCATGTCCAGAAAGGTAAGAAAAACATCATCAAAGTAGTCCATGTGACATCAGAGGGTCAGTTAGAATTTGTTGAAGCATTTAAAATACATTTTGGTCCAAAAATAACAAAAACTACGACTTTATTCAGCATTGTCTTCTCTTCTGTTGTGAGTGCGTTCACAACACTGCAGTGTAGTGATGTCCGGTTCGCGAACGAATCATTCGATTTAACCTATTCTTCTTGAACCAGTTCACCAAATTGAACTGAATCGTTTTAAACGGTTCGCATCTCCAATACGCATTAATCCACAAATGACTTAAGCTGTTAATTTTTTAATGTGGCTGACACTCCCTCTGAGTTAAAATAAACCAATATCCCGGAGTAATTCATTTACTCAAACAGTACACTGACTGAACTGCTGTGAAGAGCGAACTGAAGATGAACACCGAGCCGAGCCAGATAACGAACGAAAGATTGACTCGTTCTCGAGAAAGCTCTCGGACTAAATCTAAAATATCTTAAACTGTGTTCCGAAGATGAACGGAAGTCTTACGAGTTTGGAACGACATGAGGGTGAGTTATTAATTACATAATTTTCATTTTTGGGTGAACTAACCCTTTAAATATAGTTAGCTTTGTTTGCCAGGAACTTGTAGTGCAGAATCTTCTTTTTCAAAAGCTTAACCCTATTTGGACTGAAGTTCTTCAAAGTAGCTTTCTCAACACTGTCAACCTGACATGAATTTTCAGCTCATGCAGCAGCGAGAGAACAGCTGGTACAAGACTGCTATGGAAACAAGAGACTCATGCAGCTGGTCACAGCGTGACCTACACAGCCTCTCTTTAACTATGCAGGGCTTCTGTTTATAATCACAACATGGACACCAGAACTCAAACATTCACTTGAATCTGTACTGAGACTGACTGCTGGCAGTAAATCCAGTTTTCAGATACAAAGGCGGAAAAAATGCTTATAAAAAAAGAAACAAGATGACAAAGAGGGACAGAAAGAGACGGATATGAAAAAGGGGAGATTAAAGTTTTTCTATTATTCCTTTCTAAGACAGCAGGAAAGATTTTGGCAGCAGTTTCTGAGGATGTCTACAAAGAAATGACAAAATGTTATTGCCCAAAGCTCAACACCTTAAAGGAACAGTTCCCTCTAAATAGTAATTTTCCTCCTGTCATCATTTACTCAATCTCATGTCATTACAAATCTTTTTGATTTTTTTGAACAATTTGTAAATGTTAACTGACTGTTACTACTGTTAACTGAAAGTATTACAATTTTTTAAAATAAACTTTTTTAATTCAATTGAAATATATTAGATGCAACATTGTAAAATTTGAAATTCTGCCTTGGAAACTAAATTAAATAAAATCAGTTTAAGTACCAAAATGATTACAATTAAAACTGAAATAAAAATACAACTAAATAAGAACAAAAACAAAGAGAAAATCATAACTAAACCAAAAAATGAAAAAGGAAAATATAAAAATAAAACCCATTAATTACCTATAAAAAATCCTAGTAATTTTTATTGTATGGAAAAGAGCAGCTTGAACATTTTCTGTGACATCTCTTTTTGCACTCCACAAAAGAAAGAATGGCATTACTGGCATGTAATGACAAAATTTGCACCAAAACAAGGATGTTCTGAACAACCTAACTTTTGGTCTTTTCTTCCCATGAATCCATCATATGTACTCTGCAGACTTAGAATATGTTGCCCAATTCACAGAGAAGAATACTTTTTTTGTCATTGTGTGAAAAAGAGCAAGCGAGCGAGTATTTTGTGTCCCAAAAAGAAAGAAAAAAATAAATAAAAGAAATAAAGTCATATGTAATAAAATAAGGATGAATAACCTATGACAGAATTTTGTTTCGAGCGAACTATTCTTTTAAGAGAGTCATTATGATGTCATTACCAAGAGAACACAGTGATATATGCCACATGCTATAGAAGATCTCCACATACTTCAGAAAAAAACCCTCTGAATTGTTTTAGCAGTTCATGGGTTCATTTGTTACCATTTATGAAGCAATTTGGGAACTGGCTGATGCCTAGTGAAGTGTAATCAGACAGAGTCACAAATCACTCCACACTTCCTGTGACTGGTGGTTTTGTTTATGAGCTTAAACATTTCACCCGATCTGTGCAAATCGGATCGTGGCACACTGCGTTTTAAAAAGCGAATCTCTTCTGTAACCTGTTACCTATCTTACCTCTGACATATGAATTCATCATTCAGAGATTTTCCTCCTCCCCGAGCCATTCCTCTGCCACTTCCAGCAGACATCCATTTCTCATCTCCTTCTCAATTCCTCCTCCAGCATGTTATGTGTTCTTGACTGATTCCCTCCATTTCTTTTGCATTAGCAGGCATTCTCTTCCCGGGATCATTATCTCTGACAAAAACATCACCCCTTAAAATAACAGTCTACCTGGCAATGCTTATAATGACAAGCAACTTATACCAGCTGCTTAGCAACCAACTACTAGATTAAAAGAAATATCTCAGACAAAAAAGCATTATACAATTATTTTATAGCATACCTTCCCACTTACCATTTTATCAGCATTTTATAACCCCGCAGATAATTTCGCTCTATCCGCGGTTGGTATTGATGAGGCCGACATGTTCCAGGTCTCCAAAGAAGCCTCCACTGATTGACCGTCGGATGTCTATGAGTGATTGAGCTCAATTACAGTATCTTCTTTTCTGTGAAGACCATCTCTATTACCTTCGGAGAGAAGAACGTCTGAACTGTGTGAACTGGAGAGCCAATTAACTGACTCAGCATGAAGCTGGCTTGATAACCTGATTGTCTGTACTCAGATGTGATTGATCCCTGGTGTTACAAACACTGTCTCTATCTTCTATAGTTCAAACATCTGATTGCCATATTGCTGCCGGTAAGATGACTGGTCAAGAACCTTTATGGATGTGAGATAAGCACTGAGGAAAAGATGAAAAATTGAAGGAAAAATGCAATCACATAATGCATTGTGGCATTACAGGCCCAATGTAAAAACATTTTTTTCTTAATTCTTAATTTGATACTGTAAAATAAAATAAATAAATAAATAAATGATCATTTAGAAAATAATGTATTTAAAAATATAATCAAATAAACATACATTTTAAATACTTATAATTAAAAGTGTCCTATTTTATTGTCCTTTTTTAAAAGCAGTATTGTTATTATTAATTAAAAACAAACAGTTTAAAAAGTTTATTGGTAATTGAAATAAAGCTGAAAACATGATGTTAACTAAAAATTAAAAACATAATGATATTAACAGGTTCAAGTACTGAAATTAAAAAAAATAAATTAAATAAAACTTATAGAGGTATACACCCCCCCCCCCCAAAAAAGCCAAAAGCACAGAAATCAATTAAAACTTAAACTAAAAAAAGAAAAAAAGAAAAAAAGAAAAAGCAAATTGAAAAATATAAATAAATATAATTAATACTTCATTAACAATGCACTAGAGTATGGCACTGTTCTTCTTACAATCAGTTGTTAACTGAAGGTCTTACTCTTACAAATGTGCAATCCAATAATGCATTGTAAAAAAAAACTAACTAAAAAACAAGACCCCCAGACAAACCAAGAGAAAAAAAAATGTCACTACAAAAGTAAGTAAATGTTTTAAATAATAAAAATCCACTTAAATAGTTTTAAAACATTACTATTTTGCTAAACGAAATGTGTTGTGTTCCTCACACATCAGTTGTGTGTTGAATCTCGTTTACTGTCTCATGAACTGCAGTGCATCTCGCTCTTCAAATATTGTACAAGTACGAACACTATCTGTCTCCCCCAAGTCTGTCAACTGGTTAGTACATGATGTTCATGAAGGTTTAGTCCTCAAAAAGAGGCAGATTTTGTCTCTAGGGGTGGTTGAAGGGGTTTCAAGAGAACCCCGGTAAGGATCCATCTACTTATCTCAGTCCCACAAATATTCCCATGATGGCTAATTACCCATCGTACAGTGCAACGTGGCACACCAGTGCTACCAGTGGGACCCAGTACAGATGTGTCGGTGGGAGGGGAACGGGCCGCCCGCATGTTCTTGATCTCTGCTGTGGTGCTGCATGGGTTTTCAGATCTCAGCATTCACAGTACAGTCCTCTGTGCCACAAAGATCTGCTTTCAAAAAACGACGCGTCTCACAGGAACCCGGTGGAATTCAAAGAGAAGTTTATTATCCAGGTTAACATTCTCTGAAGCTCGTCCCAAATGTGTACTTCTCTGGTGGAGGGAAAGTATATATAGCGAGGCTAGTTGTCACACTAAATGCAGTGAATATTTTTCAGGTTTATAATTATACACTGCAAAGAATTAATTCTTAAAGAGTATTTTTGTCTTGTTGTCTGCAGTACAAATATCTAAACATTCTTAAATCACGATACATTTACTTAAGAGGCAAAATGGCCAGATATTACAGGAATAATTCACCCACAAAACTTTTTAACTATCCTCTGCACTGAATGGGTGCCATCAGAATGAAAGTCCAAACAGTTGATAAAAACATCACAATAATCCACAAGTCGATAATCCAAACAACCACAGCCCATTAATTAATGTCTTGAGAAGTGAAAAGCTTCATTTAATAAACAATGTTTTTAGTCCTCTGTCCATAACATTACATTGTCCAGTGAAAAAGTAATCTTGTCTGAATCAGGATAGAAATACAGGTAAAATAAGCACTGTTAACATGTGAAAACAGTTCTAAACAAATATGTTAGTGGATTTTGATTTGAGAGGACAACGGAGGAAACCTAGATGTTAATTGATGGACTGAAGTCATGTGGATTATTGTGATGTTTTATCAGCTGTTTGGACTCTCATTCTGATGGCACCCATTCACTGCAGATCAAATGGTGAACAAGTGATGTAATGATAAATTTCTCCAAATATGTTCTGATGAAGAAACAAACTCATTTACATCTTAGATGACCTGAGAGTGAGCAAATTGTAATTTTTGGCTAAACTATTATTTTTTCTTAAATATAATATAAAATTGTAATATAAAATAATAACAATTCTATATATTAAACTAACGAGAGTAAAATGTCAATTGAACATTTATTAATATTATTACATTTTTATATTAAGTATTTGTTATATTTAATAGATATCTATTTCCAAGATTTCCTAAAAATAATAGAAAATAACAAATACATAAAAGTAAAATATTTGTAAACAATTAATTTAAATATAATTCATAGTATGACCATATATTTATAACACAATTATTAATAATAATATATTTTTTTAAAAATCTGAAAACATCTTACTATTTTTTTTAACACATACTGTACATACTTAACTGAAGCTACAAACAAATGTAATATAAAGTAATTATACTATCTCCATTAAGGATGTTGTTATCAATCTTAGCACACACTTTAATTACAAAGAAAAATGGAACTGGGACAGAGAATTCAGTGGTTTCTCTGGGGATTATTAAATCTAATTCATGCTACAGGCTCTACACTCTACACACTATCTACTGTACCCTCCCCAAATTTCCTTGAGATTTAATCTGGAACATTTTGTTCTCATAAATTAGCTGACGCTTGCATTATACAAGAAATAAAATATTTCTAGACTGGAAGTTGGTCTTAATACTCAGTCAATATATTTCTAACATACTGAATGTATTTTATGCCAGAGACTAAATTAATAATTTGCAATTAAATTTTAACATCAAAATAAAGGAATTGCACAGCGCAGACAAATATTTCCATAAGATATGCTCAAAGGATTGAACATTCAGTCCTTCTCAATGAAAGCGGTGCGGAGGAAAATAAAACAGATATTCTAGCAGCCCAATTAAATTTGTCTGTGAGTTCGATATTTTATGAGGCACAGTCTTCTCTGCTCCCCTCCGTCAATACAGCATGAGTTCAGCATCATTCGGCCAGTAAACCGCTGTTTCATGCATTGGCAATCCAATAACAAATATAAAAACCAGTATGATGGAACACAGCCACGCAAGACAGCACAAAACTACGGCGAAGAAGAAACCAAATATTATCCTCTACTATCCTTTAAAAAATTGTATGTGCATCAGCAAGTCAATGGCAAGTCAATGGTTTATTACATCTTAAAAAAATATATACCCAAATGCAGGAAAATAACATCATAACAGTCAGCGGAGATGGTCTTTGGGCTCAGATGGTATATTGATGGTTAAATGACCCATGCTGCTAATTAGACAAACCTTGACCCCAAGAGCTAGATAAACACGAATCACAAATTAGCAGCATAAATCAAACAGCGAAAATTATAATTATTATTAATAATAATGATAATTATAATACTATATATATATATATATATATATATATATATATATATATTATATCAGTAATTCACATTAAGGGAAACATTTCTTAGGTTATTAATTTGTTTACATATTTATTGTATTTGTTACATATTATATTTACAATACTGTTCCATCTGAAAAGTATTATTATTATTATTATTAACATTAAGATAATAATTTCTATTAAGATTACTTTTTAAATAGTTTACATTTAATATTTAATACATATTATATTTCAAAAATTGTCCTATCTGAACATTTTATTATTATTATTTGTAGTAGTAGTAGTAGTAATAATATAAAATAGTATTATTCAAATAATACAACTTATAATTTAAATAGGTTATATAATTCATATTACGAGTAACATTTACTATTATCATTAATATTATTCTAAATGTGTGTTTTAAATATTTAACATATTTTATTTAATAGACTATTTATCACAGGCACATTATTGGAGTTCTGTCTACTTCAGACATGCTGTATAAAGGATGTGAGATTATGAAGCATCTGGTTGTAAACAGCAAGCCTAAAGTTGGGAAGAAAGATTTAGCAATTCCCCAGTTTCTGTGTACAACAAGATAAAAGTTTTGCCTTTGCATTTGCATTTGCAGGTTATGCAACCTCATCTCGTTTTTTCTTTTCTTTTTTTTTTTTTTTTTTTTTATTATTAAGCCTTGAGACAAGGGCAGAGCAAAAATGCCCCTGCACAATTTTTTTAATCTATTATGACAAAATGAAAATGAATAGAAAGTGTCGATTGCGACATTAAATTAATATCTTCTAATGTTTCACCGTTATTTCATTTTAGGCGTTTTTAAAGTGTTGTGCACATTATAAACAATCTAACATGATTCTGTTGAGTTTAGGAATGCAAAGGCCAATGAGAGGCGTAAAGATGATTCATTGCTGAAACTCATCAGTTTTGAGTGTGCTCGCGTTCGCTGACTGAATCCCGGACGCGCAGATGTATGTAAATTACAATGTAAGAGATTAATTTCAGTGTAGACAGCTTAAGTCTTAAATTAACGATATATTTTTTTTGAGACTGCTTAAATTCGCGATAGCTCAAAGTTAGTGATAATGTCACCTGTGTAATAATTTCTTCGCTGTTTGAATAAAAGACGGGTTTATGATGTTTAATAGATTTAGCTGCTTTTAGCTCACCCTGGATTTGGTTCACCCTCCGCCTATGCCTTGAGATGTTTGATGGACTTGTTTTTTAACAGAATGACTTCTCCCAATGGTGCCTTTAGACTACATTGGTAATTAAGAGAATATTAAATTTAGGTGGTTTTCAGTCTAAACAGCATTCAAGTACTCTTTGCTCCTGAGCTGGAGTGATATTTCACATTGGGCATAAAACAACGTCTTATAAAAACAGTGCAGTAATTTTTGTCTAATCTAATCTAATCTTTTTTTAATCTAATTAGGCTATTTGTGAAATTTACACAGTCAATTCCACTCAATTAACCGTAGGGGGCTCTAAAGTCGCAAAAATACACAAAACTACATACTGTTGCTTTAATATGAATATATAAATACGTTTATATTTATGATTAAATACGCTAGATTTATGATAGCAGCCTAAATAAGCGTGGAAACACTTCAGCACTGCCTGTGAAAAAAGGATCCATTAGGTGGACAAAAGTGAATAATCATATTCACATTCAGAGAAAGCTGGATGAATTTTTGGAATGCACCCTATACTGCAAAGCCTTTACATTATTATCGCTTGAGGGCTTTCCTCAGAAAATATTTAAATCACCACCATTTGATTAACTAATCAGCATGTAATTAATTTGGTTAAAATAAATGCAGGTTCTCCGCGGGTTTGTGTGGGTTCAGTCTCTCTCTCTCTCTCTCTCTCTCTCTCTCTCTCCCTCTCATCCATCTATACAGCACTAATAGCCCCAGCTCTTGTGCAAACTGAACCATGGCTCAGCGCCTGCCCTGCTAAAGACAGCCATGCATTATGGAGCATGAACCACTGAATCAGGTCACGGCCCGCTGCTCAGGGGTGCTGTCAAAAATACAATATGAGATATTCTATAATGTAGATGTGAGATATTTTCCAAAGCCTTCTGCGACACCAGCTGCATTAAAAGAGCAGGAGCTTAATCAGGATTCTGTGATAGTTTCATAAATGGGACATGAAATGATTCAACTGAGGTACTGTGGGTAAACACACTGGACAATGGCTGAACATTTTGTCGTGTACAAGTGGTGAGTGTGCGCTTGCTTTGGATAAGTGCATTCACTTCATATTCAAAAATATTTCAAAGCACACAATAGACTGAAAAAAAATTAATCACAAAAGTGAAGTGGCAATTTTGCTGGTTCTCGGGCCCCTAAAGAGTTTTAGTCATGCAAAAAAAGTGTTATCAGTAAATTAAACTGGGTTATGATGATTTGCCCACGCACACTAAATACAGAGGTGCAAATATGTTTTCTTGCATCTTCACCCTGACCAAAAACAACAACAACAACTAAAATAATTTTCATGATGGCACTTAAAAGTTATTTTCCTGCCCAAAATTAATTAATAATCAACACAATTAGCATACTTAGATAAGACTCCTTGTTGAATTAATCAGACAGAGTCATCCTGACAGCTGTCTTCAAAACACATCTGCATAGTGTGCGCTGAATTCCAAAATTATTCTTTGCTCAATTAGCTCAATCCTTGGAGAAACAAGTAGTCTGGGACCTTCATTTGTCCGACAGTCTGCCTGTTCCTTATGCATACAGCTCAAGCTGCGACTCCCAACACACAACGCTCATTTAAACACCTGAATTCTCTCGAAAAACCCTAGCTCACTTCACTCATTAGATTTAGCTGCTGATTTGCATAAGAAAATCAGTATGTTCTGAATCGTTTCAATCAACATTGTGAAATAACAAACTAAAAGTATTACTACTACCTAGTTTTTCAGTAGCTTTTCCCAACAGTATTGCTTTTCAGTGTCATATTATTTTTGCACATGGCTTCACAGTCAAACACACACACACATTTACATAGATATACATAACATTTACATAAATGTACACACACATGACATCAGCCTAATTAAATTTATTTATACTAACTTTTGTTGCAGTTTGATAATTATTTTGTGTTTATTTGTCTCTATTTTGTACAAAAGTGATAGTACAAACAGTTTTTCGCTACTCAAGACTTTAATTGATGGACTGGAGTTGTTTGGATTACTTGTAGATTATTGTGATGTTTTAATCAGTTGTTTGGACTCTCATTCTGATGGCACCCATTCACTGCAATATATATTCATTGGTTAAATTGGTTAAATCTCCCTGTTACTGTATGTTTAGTCTTCAAAATAAAAAATGTAATAAAATCAAAAATCAAATTAGTCTTCTCCAATCCTGTGAAACAAGACTGCAGTTTGTTTTATTTGATGCTGTTTTGTCCTCTTTTGCTGAGATATTCTGTCTGTTTTTTTATGCAGCAAGCTGGGAATTCACAATGCGTTGCATGTCACACGTGCAACTCTTATGTGTCGTTTCGTACAAGAGAGATGAGTTTCTGCACTGCAGGGTTCTACTCTATGTGGTCTATATGGAAATGTACAGTACACACATTCATCTTTGTCAAATATTTTCAGTGTACATTAGGCCAACAGCGCGTCTGAATCAGTCAGATAACAGTGAAATGGCACACACATTCTGAGCACATCGATTCTATGTTGGTGATATGTAAAGACACATTTAAACATGCTGACAGTGCAGATACTGCAGAAGTGGCTCTGAATTGCAAATTCAAAAACATGTTTAAAGGAAACATCTTAATTAAAATAAGTCAGATACATGGAAACAACGTAATAGACTCGGCAAGAGAAGGTTTTATGTGAGAGTCAAGAATTACCTGCTTTTTTTTTATCTATTTTATTTTCTTTACTGTTCAATTTTGCAGGATTATAAGAAGTGTATATTAGGAGCAGAAAAATACTGTAGACAATGTGAAATATTACTGCAATTTATTATTACAATCTGTTTCCTATTTTAATATATTTTAAAATTTGTAATTTATTTCTGAATCTTCAGCATCATTAGTTCAGTCTTCTGTGTGAAGATGCATTGAAACTTTATTATTATCATCGCTATCTAAAACAGTTGTGCTGCTTATAGGGACAGCTGTGGCCTAATGGTTAGAGAGCCAGACTAGTTACCAGAAGATTGCTGGTTCGATTCTCAGTGCTGGCAGGAGTTGTAGGTGGGAGGGACCCTTACGAAAGGAAAATATATTTACCAATATATTATTTTCCCTTTTTATTTTCTAATATATTATATATTTGAATACATTGAATAATATATTGATGATACATATATTATATAATATAGCAAAATATACAAATGATTGCCGGTTTCAATATATTGCAATATATTGGAAAAAATAAATATTAAATCCCATATAAAAGAATATATGCCTAATATATTACATGCTATTTTCCAATATACTGCAATATATTTTTGTTTCATAAGGGGATTGAAAGAACAGTGCTCTCGTCCTCCCTCTATACCCATGGCTGAAGTGCCCTTGAGCAAGGCACTGAACCCCCAGTTGCTCCCCGGGCGCTGGATCTATAGCTGCCCACTGCTCTGGGTGTGTGTTCACTTCTGGTCAAGGTGAGTCCTGTGCATGGCTCTTTCATTATGTAAAAATCAGATATCACCTGAGGTCCTTCATATTCATCGTGACTATGAGAATATCTGAGCATCTGTCGAGATGAATATCAAATGTGAAACTCAGTGAGGTGGCCTTAAAGCTCGTGTGTTTTAAGGGCCACATAATTTTCATTCTTCAGCTCAATGTTTTCATAAAGCAAATTGAGTGAATGGCGCTTGGATCTAATGATACAGATGTCTGATCAACAGTTGCTGAAGTTCAGCAGTGGTTGTAACCTTCACAATGCACCTGATCTTCATTTACATTCACGTATGAACTGATCGGCCCCCTTCTCCTCTCTCCCCCCGCTGCTTTGATGAATGACAGCCCTGCTGCTAAATAAAAGAGAAACCCATTTCGAAATCTTCTTTGAGGAATTGATCGATTGAACCCTCTCTGCCTCTTCTCCTTCAAAAGACCCTTCGTCTCTTGAAAGTCAAGGGAAGCCTACAGCACGGACAGCTTTACTCCGAGCAGGAGATGAGGCATGCCGAAATCATAATGGCCTCCAAATAATGAAAGATGCCATGACCAAATGCTCAGCCGAGCTTTCTCCAAACACATCGATGTGACATCGATGCACGTGTACATTTCCCAGAAGGTCATTAGCTTTACTCTAGATTAAAGACAAGAACATTCCATGAGATGCTGACAAAACAGAATTGGGAACCTTAACCAAAACACAACAAGGCCACATATCACACCCTTAAATCAGAAGTAAAATATATGTAAGATATTCTAATAATAAATAAAATAACTGTATTTGCATTGATATATGTATGTATGCATGTATTTTTATTACAACTCAACACAGTGTTTTACTCCTAAATGCATCCATATATATATATATATATACAGTACAGACCAAAAGTTTGGACACACCTTCTCATTCAAAGAGTTTTCTTTATTTTCATGACTATGAAAATTGTAGAGTCACACTGAAGGCATCAAGGGCTATTTGAGCAAGAAGGAGAGTGATGGGGTGCTGCGCCAGATGACCTGGCCTCCACAGTCACCGGACCTGAACCCAATCGAGATGGTTTAGGGGTGAGCTGGACCACAGACTGAAGGCAAAAGGGCCAACAAGTGCTAAGCATCTCTCGGGGAACTCCTTCAAGACTGTTGGAAGACCATTTCAGGTGACTACCTCTTGAAGCTCATCAAGAGAATGCCAAGAGTGTGCAAAGCAGTAATCAAAGCAAAAGGTGGCTACTTTGAAGAACCTAGAATATGACATATTTTCAGTTGTTTCACACTTTTTTGTTATGTATTTAATTCCACATGTGTTAATTCATAGTTTTGATGCCTTCAGTGTGAATCTACAATTTTCATAGTCATGAAAATAAAGAAAACTCTTTGAATGAGAAGGTGTGTCAAACTTTTGGTCTGTACTGTAAAAAAGTCGGTAAGATTCTAATTATTTATTTATTGAAAAAAGTCTGTCAACCAAGGCTGCACTTCATCCAAAAAGTAAATACATAATTTTTTTAAACATTAAAAAACGTTTTCTATTTGAATGTAATTTAAATATATATACAAATATTTTAAATACAAATACACAGGGTTATTGTGATGAAAAGCTGAATTTTCTACATCCATTATTGTCAGGATTTAAGTAATTATTAAGGATTAAGGATTTTGTAAAGTTAATGCTGTAAATGAATTTTATTAAGTGAGCATGAATTTAACAGTAAAAAACAAATTCAACCATGATGCATTAATACTTTTATTTATTTATTTAGGCTATTCATTTATTCAATCATTCATTGTGTTACATTGCATTACACTAATCAAGAGGAGTTTTTTTGCATCGTGGTAATCAGAATTTCAGGAAAATGTGCTTCTATTAACGAAAATAATGTTAAAATGCAAAAACTCTTTTTTTGGTAACTTAATGAAGATACTGTCATTTCACTCCACAGTTTCCTTCTCCTTACATTATTTAATTAATTTACATTCAAATGAATATTTAATGTTTATTTGGTAAGTATCGGCTAGCATATAGAAAGTGACACTGCAAAATAAATAAATAAACCCCTTCAGGGTGATGCCTGAAACAGACAGTAGGGGTTTATTTGATAAAAATGACTGACTGATTTATTGCTCATCCAGCTTGATTTGTTTACACTGCAAAACTCACTTTTTATGAGTCATCTTACCACCCAAACACATAAAATTGGGCCTGGCTGACCTCCTGCTCATACGAATGACGAAAAACCCCTCGCTGCATTACGACCACAAACCCTCTAGATCCTTCCGGCAGGACCTGAGAAAACACACCAGAACAAATCTCACTCCTCACTTCCCACCACATGCTGAAAAACCAGTCCACATGCCGCTCTTCTCCAACACTGAATCAATTCACATCCACAGCTGTAAAAACACTATACCAATTACAGAAGCCATCCGCAGCAGGCCGGCTGACACTGAGCCACGGCAGCAAGCTACAGGATGATCTCAGTGTCAAGCCCAGACTAAACCTGTGCATGCAACCGCACATACAGTACTTATTTCTGACCTCTCAAAGCCTGGGGGGTCATGTAGGACACTCTATAGGGATCGAATTAGTAAGAACAGATGTGTGCAACAGTGTTGGGGAAAGTTACTTTTAAAATTAATGCATTACTATATTGCGTTTCTCCCTGAAAAAGTAACAAATTACATTAATTATTATGGAAAGTATGCGTTATGTTACTTTGCATTACTTTTTCAATCTGGACAGGGCTTGCTTGATTGATTTTCATATAAAAAAGTTAAATTTTTTGGTAAACGTAAAAGCCCTTTCACACTAAAAGCCAAATAAATAAGACTGAGGCTGAAGAGAAAGTAAATTCACGTCTGTACAATCAGAGCCATATAGAGAGAGAGGTGCGACAACTCCATTGACTCCAATGGAACGCTTTTTTTACAGCAATGGCGGCTCGTGGAGCCTCTCAATAGTTCCCGGAAGTAACAGCAAACCGATGCCGCGCCGTAGAGATGCAGCAGAACAAACCGTTTGCGACGCACTTTTAAAAGGTAAGACGTTTAAATAATACGATTGTAAATTATTAGTACATCTTAATAACAATAAACTGTAAGTTAAAACCTTCTAGTAGATTATAACTCATTAAATGAGTAGATTTAAGGGATGTTATCAGATAACTAACAGATTAGGCTAGGATTGTAGCTGAATAAAGTTAGTTACGAACACCCTATTAATTGTAAAATATGTTCTCTTAATTCAGTTTCATCCATCGTGTTTGGAATTAGAGAAAAGGAGTCTAAACATTTTTTTTTTGCTGGGTGGGGAAAGTTAGCTAACGTTACATAGCCTATTAGTTCAATATTAACGTGTGACAGCGGTAACTGGAAGTGGTAAAATTAGGTTATAACGTTTTTTCCTTATTACACGTATTAAATAATTAAATTCCTTAATAATAAAATGCACCCTATTGATATAAATTTAGAGTGATTTGAGTTTGCAAAAACATGGGTGGAGTGTTTTTAGTCATTGTGATTCATTGACTATTACCTGTCTATATTATATAACCTATCTATATTATAATACTACTGTATTATATACTTAAACTTGTTAGTGTATAAAAGTAACATACTGTAACATTCTGTGGGTGCTGGTAGGTGGAGGATTAGTGGTGCCACTGGACTGTTCTGTGATGGAGCATCAGTGAGGATGCAGGTCAGGAGTGCTGAGGGGACCATCTTTTTTTTTTAAAGCTGCATTTTCATTCTTTATTTTTCTTAGTGCTGCCTTTGCATTGTTTGATATTTTTTTTCTTGTCTCTTTAATTTTTTTAATAGACCCAGGTAACTGGCTGATGGTTCACTGGAAAGCTGACTGACTTGCTGCTGGCTGACTGGGTAGTGTCAGCTGTCCCTGTCTCTCCTCTCTAGCCATGTCCTCTATTTCTTCACTGTTACTTTCCCTTCTCTAAGTGTCCTCATTCATGTTTTCCACAACCTTTGAAACTGATAGAGGCAGAATACATAATATTGCTAATTTTAAATATTGAAAATATCACATCACTTCAAAATTAGAAATACGAGTTTGTACTTATTATATATGTATCACCTGAAATAATATAGCTGTAATCAGCAGCGATTTGCTGTATGTTTACAGGTCTAGGGGTGCATCGTGGATAAGGGGCACTCCTCTTTTTGACCACAAAGGTTGTCGGAATAGCACCTGGTCTCAGCCTACTCTTTCATTTTTTGGTCATGACAAATTGGTTTTCCTCAAAATGTGCCTGCAGAGTGACTTGAGTTTAGTTTCCACACACAACTTTTTTTTTTTTTTTGTCTACCCACATATTCAATGCACAGTTATAGGTAACACTGATGACTCCCTGCAATGTCTCGGCTCCCTGGGTTTAAATAAATTTAAGTATAATTACCTAACAATTTTTTGTTGTTGTTGTAATTTTTATTTATATTTAGATTGCTGCTGCTGACTTGATCCAACCATTATTTTCTCCTCTCCATGTCAGCAGGAAAGCCATACATCTGCACACCTTCCTCTGACCGAGTGGAGCATCCCCATGCAGCACAGCAAACCATGCTGGAGACTATGCAAGGACAACATGAAAGAAAGGACACATACAAAATGCTTGGCATGCTATTAAATTTATTAAAAATGTATTCATGAATTGCTGTAAATAGTTAATTGCATTTATTTCAATAAAAATACAAAGAAAAAGTCATCTCGTAATATATAATTACAATTTAAAATAACTGTTTTCTATTTTAAAATGTAATATACGCATTTGATGCCAAGCTGAATTTTCAGCATCATTAATTTTGAATGGCAGTTTACATGTTTGTATACGAGTATGCCTGAATATATTGTGTATAAGTACATAATTATATTAATATATGTAATTGTAAGAATTGTAAACAATAAGCTTCATTTTACATTTACTTAAAATGCTAATTACTGCTGCTAACAGTATAGTGCAGTGCAAGCTGAAAATCAATTGTCACCAGCCTGTCTCTGTACTATCTGAAAGTCATCAATATGACATTAGTTAACATGAGATCAGTGAAAAAAAGAACAATATGTAACGTAAAAATGCAACCGCAACCCGTGTTTATACAACTTAACGTTAGCCTGAAATAAGTTTTTAAAATAACGGTAAGTTAATTGAACACTAATCCTCAAAAATTACCTGATTTGATATTTTAAAAACAACATTGCTATAACTACATATTCATGCTACATACATATGTCGGTGTGTTGTATAAATATATAAAATAAATGCATTTATTGACTCCTTGTTACCAGAAATCGCAGTTTTGTCACTCTACTCTATCAGTTTGAATGGCCGCCAACGCACTTCCTGGAACTATCTGAAGTCTACATGAATCACGTGACAACCAAACATTTCGAACTTCCGTTGTCGCAACTCTCTCTCTCTATGGCTCTGTGTACAATAAACACAAAATAAGAAAGTTCAACACACTTCAGCAATAATTTTTTTTTATCTAGAGTAATTAAATACATAAAGGATATTTGTGTTATTTAACATTCAATTACTGCAGGTTTGCATTTAGCTGTTTTTATTCATTTTGAGGAATACTTATTCTGTTTTTCTTTTTTTTTTTGCGAGTGAGATTAATGCATTAATCTTATTAATGAATGCATGTTCACATTTATTCTAAAACTACAGTGACATCTTACTCCCGATTTCTCTCAACATGGGAACAGAAGAGCTGTTAATCAATAAATGGGGGAAAAAAGTAACTCAGATATTTCCTTGTAAATTAAAAAGAAATGCATTACTTTAGTTACTTGAAAAAAGTAATCTGATTACATAACTTGTGTTACTTGTAATGCGTTACCACGAACACTGGTGCGCACTATACATACATACTATTCACTAATTCACTTTTATTCAAGTTAGTTTGATTATATTCTGTTTCTGTTATGTAAGTCATCTCAAAAGGCATGATTTCAGACATTATCTGAAGTCCACAAACGCCTCAAGTTACTGCACCACAGCGACAGCCAGCATTATGCAATTTAGTTGAATTAATCTGTCCCTTTTGTCCTCATTTCTTGCTTTCTGAACACATTCAAACTTTATTGCTCAGGTCCAGACTGCCAGAGTTTTAGCATTCACTGAATGGAGAATAACATGTAAAAAGACTCTTAACGCAGATGGAGGTTTCAGCATCCACCTACCACATCTGACTAATACATTATGTACATAATACATAGAACTTATATTCAAATTCTTGCTGTTAAAGCACCTTCTTTTATATGCCTTTTGGCTATATGGCTAGTATGCTAGACATAACAAATTGTTAGGTCGTCTTGCTTGGGTCTGTGGTGTTTTAACACACTGCTTCGAGAACCATTCAGTATCTTCAGCTGTGATGTCAAACACAGTAGACAGGAAAAAATATACAGTAAGCCTATTTAATGCTTTTATGAGGGCTCAAAATAAAATTAGTTAAATAAAATAATAATAAAATAAAACATCATTTAATAATTGTAATAAATAAATAACATTTTAATACAAATAAATCACATGTAAAAAAAAAAATTGGGCTGTAATTCGTGTAATTTTTGTGTTACTTTAAACTTTTTAACATTAAATATAACAGATTTTAACATTTATTGTTTAGTATATATATCAAGAAAAGAAAGGAAGAATGATCAATATATCAAAGAAGAAATGAAGAATTATACTTAGGATTATACAAAATCATACTTTTATTCAAAGAGGATGTATTGATCAAAAGTGGCATTAAGTGTTAAAGCTTTTCTTCTCAACGATCTATTAAAAAATATAGAATAAATTCATCATGGTTTCCACAAAACTCACAATGCAGCACAACTGTTTGCAACATTGATAATAATAAGACATTTTTATTGAGCTCAGATCAGCATATTAGAATGATTTCTGAAAGATCATGTGACATTGAAGACTGGAGTAATGAAAAATTCAGCTTTACATCACAGGAATAAATTAAATTTTAACAACATATTAAAATAGAAACAGTTATTTTAAATTGTAATAATATTTCAAATGTTATTCTATTTTTATCAAATAAATGCACCCTAGGTGAGCATAAAGTAAGAGACTTTATGGCTTGGCTAAACAGGCAGCCATGTAGAAGCAGGTGTTGATCTTTTTCTGCGGAGGCGGAGCTTATCCACATTATTGCATCATAGAGTGGTACATTCCACAAGCTGTAGTTTTGGCAGACTGGCTTCAATATTAGAATAATGAGAAAGATTTGAGTTCTGAAACTTACAGGATGTTTTTATAATACAATGGCCTCTTTTATGTCAAAAGATGAAGGGGATTTAGATTTCTCAGGCCATGACCCCTTTAAAAAAATCTATAAAAATAAATATTCACCTATATATTTCATCATAATATGTGTCCTTGCCATGAAAAAATGCGAGCGCCCCTTTATTAAGCAAATAATATAATTAATTAATGCACTGGGGGCCTGCGAATGGAAACATTTAATTCTCTTACACTAAACCAACTTCTTATTAATTCATGCTGTGGCCATGAGCGAATGACAATAAGTAATGTGCTTAATAAAAAAAAACATCTGCAGCTCATAATACAAACACCTTCACAGCACCATCCAAACCGTGAGGGTCCTCTGCGTCATTAGAGAGCCACAGTCTCACTCACGGCCTTCTCTGAAACACCTCAGCACAGAGAGGGCCGCGGCTACGTCTGTGTGACGAGTCTCATTCTGTGAATCAGACGCTCTGCTCTCTAATTACACTCATTAAGAGCGGTGAGCTCACATTCTCCCATTATCCCAGAGAGATCAGGGATCTCATTGCGCTTCATTATCATTAAGGCTGCTTGTGTTACTGCGTTTGATTTCAATGATATCACTCTCAGGGGCCAAAGGCTCCGCGATAACCTGGACGTCCTACGGGAGATCTGGCTTATTAGCTGTCCGACGAAACAAACTGCAACACAGGAACCATTTTCCAGGTGCAGTTATACAAATCATTTACTTCCTTTTTATCATAAACAACAAAATAAAATAAAAATACAAATAAATATTTCATTATTCACATCAAAAACTGAATAAGGGATACAGGGCTTGACACTTAAATTTTTCCCAATGAGCATGTGTGCAATGACAAAAAGCACTATAGGTTTTGAAATATTTATTGTTATTTCTATACTATAAGTTTTGAAATATGTGTTATTTGTTATATAACTGTGTTTAAGTATTCACACACACACACACACACACACTTTATGCATATTTAATTTTACATAGAGACTCCATATAAACACCATGTTTTGAATCCAGCGCTGTTTTATTTATTTAATTAAATGTTTTATTATTAGGCTGTTTAGCAATTCCTATTTTTTCCATGGCCAAATTTAAGATCTCTTGAAATGGTAAATAAGATGTTTATTATAAAGTTTCAGTTATTTAAGACTTTATAAGGTAACATTTCAATAAAACCGAGGGACTTTTTTTAATTCACACACTATTTGTCACACACTTGTGTTAATTCAAATACTATTTTTAGGGTATGTTTACAAAACAATATACAAAAAATTTAGAAGGTTTTTCTTCGTCCTTTTGATTTTTTTTTTTACATACAGATGACAACATTGATCAAAATGAATGCATTTCCTGCAGAAATGACTAAAAACACTGTTTTATGCATGTCAGGCCAGTAGTTGGTGATGCCACTTTATAAAGAAATACTACATGTCCTATAGACTCAAAACTTGATACACTTGCACCATTTTGACAAATTTGTCACTGACATGATAACAGTATTATTTTGAACGGTCAAAACATTTTCTGTTTTAGTGATAAACAGTGTCATGTATAAATCCCCTATAGTCACCAATGTGAAATGTTGTCAATGTCGAGCCCTGAGATAACAGTCAACAAAAATGGGCAAAAAATGAATTTAGAAATGACCTAGCAACCACCTCGAAACCCCATAGTAACTACACAGTTTGCCAGTATCAGCTCCTTGGCAACTTTTGCACAGGCAAGCATGCAGCACTCATACTTTCTTCAGAAAGGTAGGCATTCATAACGGCATATCTATGCATGGCTTTAACAGACATATTGAAAATAGCGTTAGGATGCAGATATGAAGAAAAACTTTCATGGAGAGATACAGAAAACCACATCATTTATTTCACAGCTCTTTCTGTCTCTGCCAGCTCAGCACTATGTGGGGAAATTACGTTTTGAAAGATTTCTCAAGCTAGGAGAACATTCGGCTGCTGTCTCATATTGAACTGTCACTGATATAAAGGATCTGATGTGTTTTTCCTCTTTACTCTGTCGATTTTACTGTCTACTCAACCCAAGCTCACAGTTAGAAGGCTGAGACATACAGTATAACTCACAGACACATATTCACACTTTCTGATAATGTGAGTTCAGAATGTGAGTAGCCACTGGAACAAGAGTCCAAACTGCTGATAAAATCATCACAATAGTAATCCACACAACTGCAGTCCAACAATTAACGTGTTGTGAAGTGAAAAGCTGCAGACCTATCATTACTAAGATATTTAACTTAATTTATGGAGTCCATAATCCATATTAACACCTCCAGTAAAAAGGTTTCCATCTCCTGTTGTCCTCTCACATCAAAATTGACAGATATATTTGTTTAGAATAGTTGGTTTTCTTTTCTTGATTTTTGCATATTTCTCTCCTGATTCGACAACTTTTCTACTAGAGAAAGCAATATAGGATAGAAGGAACATTTGAAGTTCCTTAAAGTTCCTTAAATTTCTTAAAGATGGATTTGCTTTAAACACACTGCTTTTCACTTCATAAGACATTAATTGTTGGACTGGCGTTTTATAATGTTTTTATCAGTTGTGTGGACATTCTGACGGCACCCATTCAATGCTGAGGATCCATTGGTTTGCAAGTGATGTAATGCTACATTCCTCCATAGGTGCAGTATATGCAAATCCCTCACTGCAGGCTCTACATCTTCAGTGAGATGTTTTCTGTTTCCCAGTGGTGCAGTGAGAGGAGAATATGTTTCTGAATCCCTCTGGGAGCGATGAGCAGAGCAGAGGAGACCAAAAAGAGACTTTGGCATTGCAGAATCGCCTGAATGCCCAGTGAATAACTTCCGCAGTATCAGTGAATGCAGCAGAGAAACAGTAGAGTGATTCCAGCCCAGTCACAAACCAGCTGAAAAATCTGAAACTTTGGCTTAAAGTCAATGGGACAATATTTAGTAACATTTTATTAGTTTAAATTGAATAAATATAAGCTATACTTCCTATTGAAATTGAGTCAACAATCAAAAATCACTGTAAAAAATTATATTTAGAAACATCAAAAATTACTTTATGGTCAATGACAATTCATACAGAATTAAAAAAAACTAATCAATAAAACAGTTATTCTATTCTATTCTATTCTATTCTATTCTATTCTATTCTATTCATCGAGCCAACTTTAATTTCCGTGTTGTTAAAAAAAAAAGTACCACAACTTTGAACAAAATAATTTTTGGCTATATATGACGTTAATATAAGGTAATAATGTTATATAACTGTGTATATATATAATATAATTATTAGGAACACCTGTTCAATTTCTCATTAATGCAATTATCTAATCAGCCTAATGCTTTGTAACGATTTGTATTGTAAAAAGCGCTATACAAATAAACTTGAATTGAACCAATCACATGGCAGTTGCTTCAATGCATTTAGGGGTGTGGTCCTGGTCAAGACAATCTCCTGAACTCCAAACTGAATGTCAGAATGGGAAAGAAAGGTGATTTAAGCAATTTTGAGCATGGTATGGTTGTTGGTGCCAGACGGGCCGGTCTGAGTATTTCACAATCTGCTCAGTTACTGGGATTTTCACGCACAACCATTTCTAGGGTTTACAAAGAATGGTGTGAAAAGGGAAAAAAATCCAGTATGTGGCAGTCCTGTGGGTGAAAATGCCTTGTTGATGTTAGAGGTCAGAGGAGAATGGGCCGACTGATTCAAGCTGATAGAAGAGCAACCTTGACTGAAATAACCACTCACTACAACTGAGGTATGCAGCAAAGCATTTGTGAAGCCACAACACGCACAACTTTGAGGCGGATGGGCTACAACAGCAGAAGACCCCACCGGGTACCACTCATCTCCACTACAAATAGGAAAAAGAGGCTACAATTTGCACGAGCTCACCAAAATTGGTGTCAGTCATTGGCGTAAACAGAATGAGTGTGACGATCGCGATCCAGTAAGACACAGGGAGAGAGAGATCCAAATGCAGGTATGTTTATTTAGGGTAATCCAAAGAATAATCCAACAAGCCGGGTCAAAACCAGAAACAATCCAAAATAAAACAAACAGGGAAGGAACAGGAAAGGGAACAGGAAGACGAGGAATCTCAGAGGACGAGAAGACTGGGATCACGAAAGGTAAGGACTCCATACAGACAACAGGAAAGGACTGGTAAATATAGGGAGACTAATGACAATTAAGTGAAGGCACCTGGTGCAATTAGCAGGAGTGCAATTACTGTGATGAAGGGACAAGGCTAGTGGGAATTGTGGTGCCTACGGTGAAGTGCCTAAGGGGAAGTGAGCCCACTAGTGGACACCCAGGGAAACAGACTAGACAGCGTGACATTACCCGCTGCTTCACGGAGCAGCTGCCAGATGCTCCACCCGAACCCAAAAGAGACCAAAGACACAAAGAGACCAGGAGGGAGGTGGAGCGGCGGAGGATCAGGGGGAGGGACGGAGGGCCAGGTAAAATGGGGAAACAGAGACAAGAGGACCAGGTAAAATGGGGAAACAGAGACAAGAGAACCAGGTAAAACGGGGAAACAGAGACAAAAACAAGGAGTCCAGGAGGGAGGTGGACCGGCGGAGGATCAGGGGGAGGAACGGAGGGCCAGGTCCATAGAGGGAAACAAAGAGAAAGACAAAGACAAGAAACCCAGGAGGGAGGTGGACCGGCGGAGGATCAGGGGGAGGGACGGAGGGCCAGGTCCATAGGTGGAAAACAGACAGAAGAACAAAAACAAAACAACCACAAAACACAAGTCCAGGAAGGACCTAAC